>NC_060170.1:22227996-22266361 GCF_021292245.1 Micropterus dolomieu | reverse complement strand
GTCACTCAGAATGATTTTATATACAGTACTGCACATATGCCTATATTAATCTGGTGGATGTACTTCCTGTCTTTTCTCACAGTTGTCTGAGACCAAAGTATTCACTGCCTCTTCTGCTCCAGCAAACCACATCACACCTGGACACAAGTAAGTGACCTGCCCAAAGTCCAGTCAACTTAAAGCCCTACAGAGAACAGGCTTTATTTTGGAGAACAATATTTGATTGCTGTTATCTTCTCCTTGTTGACCATCCTCCCCAAACCTTTTTTCTCCCACTTTTCCTGCTCTCTTGCTTCTCCTCAGTGTGGACCTGGCTAGCCTACTGCCTAAGGCTGGAGTGACTGTCGGAGGTTCTATGGACGCTGACTTGGGGGCGATAGTCGATGGTCCATCAGCCGAGGATTTAGGCCAAAGCCTGGTGTTTACCAATTCCCACCACAATGGACGCACTGCAACACACAGCTACGCACACGCCACAGCCAACAGCTACGCACACGCCGCCTCTGCTGGTACCACCTACGCACATGCTTCACTGGTACAGACAGCCACGCATACACACACCAGCAACCAACCATATATGCTTATTTATGTGCTTACACACTGATATATGGTGTCATTGTATTCAGGTCTTGCTTTGTTTCTCTCTTCCTCCCAGTCCTCAGTCTTGGGTTCTGGTTTTGGGTCCCTGAATGCACCTAAGCCAACACCTGCCTCTGACATCAGGACATCGGAGCAGCTCAGTGGTCCTCGGCTTGGTCAGAGAGCCAGTCAGACGTTGGCCGCCACCAGCAACAGTAGTGTTTCCAAAGATGCAGGGCAACCGTCAATACAGAACCCTGCTCCTGCCTCCTCTTCCTCTGTAGAAGTCAAGGCTCACAGAGTTGAGAATGGCCCTGTTACTGCCCAACACTGTAAGTTTATCTGAAAGTATATAAGAAATCCGACACAGAAATTTATGACATGACTATTCAATCTTAACTAATTGACCCTTCCTAAGTCCCTCCCTCCCTTAGTTACTGTTGCTAGGTCGGACAAGCTTTATACAAAGAAACATGGCCACGCCAGTTCTGTTTAGCCTGTAGCCACAGTGTGTATTTGATGTTGTCAGGAAATATAGCTTCAAGAAGCCAACGTCAAGAGTATGTGATGGAAGGATATATTCACAATGTAATGTGTGTGAATAAGACAAAATGACTCTTCCCGGTCTCCAGTCACACGTAGAGACTAGACTATCAGTCAAAGTTGCTGCTGCACTCCTGGGCATGTGTCCCGTCAGTAAAGTAATCGATGTACGTTGTGTATATCAAATAAATAACACCAAAGGTTACTTTGGATCGGGACGTAGCCTTACAGAGATTATTTATTTATAGTTATATATATATATAATTTATTACACACTTCTTTTCTGGCTTATAATTTACATCTTAAATCTATCTAATCTATCTGTCCCTTTTCAAATCTCCTCAACATAACCACAGAAATAAGAAGGATCCTTGATGCAGTTAGTTAGCATTGGTCAGCGATATGTGTGCATGAAGTCGCTTTTACAGGTCCCATCTAACTCAACTGGTTTTGGACTATAAAATGGGGCGATACTTGGGATTGGTCAGTTGTTCTCAATAACAACAATGCAAGAGGTGCTGTGCACAACAGTACAATAGTTATTTGAATATATATTTATCCTTATTCTTTTCAGTGGAGATGAAGCTTCAGCCAGAGCCATCGGTGGTGCTCAGCCAGCTGGCTCAGAGGCATCAACAGTCCTCCATCCCTCACACCACAGAGCATGCTCCACAAGTCCCCACCCCGCCAGGTAGGACTGTAGAACAGGATCATACTATGCCACTAAACGTGTGAACATCTGCACACGACATTTGAGCTTCAACTAATTATTTTCGTAATTGAATATTGGTAATTAGATGGGTATACCGGCAGCAGCAGGTCATGCTACATGATCCATTGAGCTGTTTAGTAACCACAATGTCGTTCTGCTTTCTTTGTGGATCTCTGCTGTATGATCATGGCAGGATTGCCATCTAACAATGATTTTTATCCTAGTGCTGTTTTATTTTTGTTTTTTTTAACAACATTGTGAAATGGACTGCTGCCTTCAATCTCCTTTAGGCCATGAGTCCTCTGTCCCTCTAGTAAGAGATGGAGCTTCTCCAGGAGTGAAGCTGCCAGGCATGGAGCCTCCCATCACAGAACCCCCTCAGCGGCAGCTAAAGACACAGAGGCGCAGAGTACCTCCTCCCTCAAAGGTAAGCTCCTCTGAAATCGGAACTTTTTTTTTTCTTTTTTTTTTTTTTTATCCATCTCATTTTTTTTCAACCCTCAAGCCATGATGGCAAAAGGACAGTATTACTTGAAAGCTGGCTTGTCTGTTTAATGAGACAAGCCAGCTAAGTCTCTGGCTGTGTGGTAGGGACAGAGTTAATGTCATGGAAGTGGAATTAACAGCTTCAGGAAACTGCTTTATTCAGACATAACAGCAGATAAGTATGCAGTTCTTTTTAAGTATGTCCATTTCATACATGTTGGCCACCAGAGCCTGCTTGTCTGCTGCGTGGCACTTTATACTGTAACATTCAAGTAGCATTTCATGGGGTTGTTTTGACGCAGCTGTAGCTAGTTATCCACATTCATTTTTCAAATAACTCCTCAAATAAAATCAACTTTTCTGCACATTTTTACACACAGTACAAAAACAAATTAAATTTGATTAAATATATTTGCCTAGTTCTATTAAATTCCCTCTTTGTCTACCTAGATCCCGTCGTCAGCAGTGGAAATGCCAGGCTCAGCAGATATAGCTGGTCTAAATGTTCAGTTTGGAGCTCTTGACTTTGGTTCTGAGGCTGGTAGTGGAACCGTAGACATGGCACAGACAGAATCGGCCCAGGCCCCTGCTCCAGCAGCTGCAGCAATCATGCCTGGCCATACCACTGTTCCCACACAGCAGCCACAGAGCAGCCTGTTCTCCAAGCCAGGAGCTGTGAGGTGTGTGTGAATTGGTCTGAATTGCTTTTTTTTGTAGGCATTAGCTTATTTGTATTCAACAATATATAAATATGTCTGTGGAAAATATTCTTGCATATTTATTTAACTGTCGCGTCTTATGTGTGTGAAGCACCAGTCTTCCTCTGCACAATTTGTGGCTCGGTGTATACACAAAAGAAAAAGGACTGGCACATCCTGGCTACGTAGACACTCACTGGCTATTTTAGGTCGTGAAGAGGGCATGAAAGTTTCTATTGGGTCAATTAAGGTGTCATTCAAAAAGTTAATTTGTAGATGTTTTTTTGTTTACACGCTAACTGTAGTTAGGTTAATATAAACTGACGCAACAGCAGTCCGTGTGTGTGTCTAGTCCAAAATGCATTATATCAATAAATCTATTGCTGGATTGGGTCGTCTGGATCTTTGCCAACGTAACATGGCCATTTTTGTCAGAATGTAATCCACCGGCTTCACAGATAAATGGTGTCAATTTTGATTATAGGCAGTGCTTGAAGTGGGTCACCGATACCAGTAAAGCCCCTTTCCCACTGCATGGTACCAGCTCGACTCGACTACTCACCTTTTTTTCGGTTTTCTATTGTGAAAGTTGTACCTGCTACCAGGTACTTTTTCGTATCGCCTCCGTCGAGGTTCAAAGCGAGCTGAGGCGATACTAAAATGTGACGTGAAAAAATAGCAGACAACTGATTAGTCAGAGAATCGTCTCTATTCACTGCATCATCATTGCGCGCCCCAGACACAGGCCAACAACAAAGTTTTTTTATATTAAACAATTTTCAGATGTTATTTTATCACTAATTCCACTTCTAAGAAGTTTTGAGGAGAGAAATCAACTGTGTAGATCTCAAACATTGACAGTTTTACAAAAAGTGACGGTGAAACAAAAATGTGCTTGAAAGTTTTTGGAGTTGAGGAGCTCCGCAAGTGGCGGCGGGGGAAGCCTGTACCAACCCGCGGGAGGAGCTTGCGAGCCCGGCCAGCCGGGCCAGCCGCCCACTCACAACTAACCCTAACCCACAAGAAAAGTCCTGGAACTTTTCTTGTGTACTGGTGGGCTCTGTGGTGCTCATCTGTTCCCATTCTCGCCTGTTTGCTAATCTCTGTCGGCGGAGACAGAGCAGGTAGAAGCTCGGGTGCCTTTCATGCAGCCGTGAGCATAAAGTAGCTGTCGTAGTAAATTTTTGTGAACTGGCCAATCACAGCCTGGATGAGGCGGGACATTAAAAAAGTTTGATATGCTACAGCAAACTCTTAAAATGTTGAAGTCGTTCTGCATGAATGATTATTGACGAGTTAGTACTTTTTTTTTTTTTTTTCTTTTTTTTTTTCTTACACAACTTAACTTGAAAGAAATAATGATTTGACATTTATCATGAGAATAATCGATGAAATGTTTTATCGTGATAACATTTTCGGCTGTATTGCCCAGCACTAAGTACCAGCACCTATATTTTGATGATTATAGGTGGTGGCAGAAAATATTACTGTAGTGCAAGAAATGAAGTGTTTAATGCTCAAAATCCCCCTAAATGCCCATGTCGTAAACCATGAACACATTTCAGGCACAGAAAAATTTCATGCTTAAGCCCTCTAAATAGAGCCATACAAAAATCAATCATTCATCTTACTTTCTTTCGTTCCTGTAAACAGTGAACACATGAGCAGCTTGACCTCAGCTGTATCGGATCCCAGCTTCCCATCACCATCGTTGGGCTTACCCAGTGCCACGCCCTCCCCCTCCCTGGGTCTTCCCAGTGCTGCCGCTCCACCTTCTTCTACAGCCCCTCCTGCAGCTAGCCGTGTGGAAAGCAGTGTCCCAAGGTCCCTGCCACCACATCTGGGCTTTTCTCAGAGCAAAGATGTCCCCTCAGCTGCTGCTCTGACGGTGAGGATAAACCTTTTTCCTCTCTGTATGAATAAGGGACCCAAATCAGAAAAGGATGTACACCACTGCTGGTTTCACTGTTTCTCAAAAGCGCAGTGTCTGCTTAATCCCTGGCAAGAAGCCAAATGATGAAACTAAGACTTTGATCTCTACTTTATAGAATGGGTACAGTGGCATGAAGACACAGAGCACACAGGACGGTAAGTACTCTCAGCTGTAAGTTTTAGGGAACAGGAGTAGTCTATAAAATCTAATATGTTGAATATCACTAAATGCATCCGATGGTAACTAGAAAGCTGATAAACACATGACATACTTGACGCATATTTCTCATTGAACTTTTTTTATTGTATTTCATTCTTCTATTCCTCCTGCCACAATCAGTTTGTAACATCAAAGTGCAAAAATCTACTCCAAATGAACATTTAAATTTTTTTTGTTTAAACCAGCACCAGCACCGTCATCATCTAGAACAGTGAAGACAGAATCTCCCGTTATGACAAGTGACAGTGGCCCCGGCCACCACATCCCCTCCCCTGCATCTTCCCACTCAACACCCATCCCCTCGCTCAGCAGGTAAAGGGTGATTCAGACACACTGACTTTATGTTGCAAATTGATAGATTTTTTTTTTTTTTTTTTGTGTGTGTGTCCGTGTCCCCTTTTTTGTCTGGAGATAATGATGGTTACAAGCACATATCTTAATACTTTATGTGGAATTATCTTTCACTGAATCTCCCATCATCCTGCTCATGCTTCATGTGCAAAGTATTTTTGTTGTTTCATCAGTTTTAAGGCTGACTGAATCACTTCACTCTCTTTCTAGCCACGTTACCAGTACTCACTCATCTGGATCGGCCCTCGCCACAAGCTCCTCCCTCACTGTAAGTGTGTGTACATGCTTGCACACAGACTTTAACTTTAACTTCACTCTGCAGTTTTGCTAATAAAAGGACACTGCTGAAAGTAGTTAGTTGTAGAAGTTAGTTGTTGTTCACTTGAGTCATTTGAGTGCAGGACTTTATTTTCTGCTAAGCTTTGAGGAAAACACCCATCCCTTGACCTACAAAACGGTTGGTGGTTCTCTTCTCTCAACCCCTCTCTGTTCTTGTCCTGTTCCATCAGATAAGTAATGAGGACAGCAGCAGTAGCGGCAACCTCCATGCCTTTTCATCGTCATCCAGCCAAGCTGTCAATCCCAGTCTCTCAGTTCCCATGGCTGTCAGCAGCTCAACCACCAATGGTCTGCACCAATCTGGAGCACCGGGGCTAACTCCTAATGGCACAAACGCCACACTCTCAGCTGCAGGCAGCCGAACGGCACCCCTGCTCACCACAACCTCCGGTAGGCTCATGGGCCCACACTGGAAACGCATCACCATAACACAGGAGCTAATTTACAGAATATTTAAAAAAAACAGACATGTTCTCCAAAACTTTAATTCCCAGTAAATGTAATCGGCCTGGTGTGACACTCAAGACTAAATAGATCTATACAAATGTATCTAGATTATGTAAATATAAATCACAAGATAATGAAATACTTTATTTAAAATGAGTGATTCTCATCACCTTAAGTCAAGTAAAAAATAATCCAGTTTCTCTTCTTTGCCAGGTAAAGCTCCTCCCAACTTGGCCCAAGGAGTGCCGCCTCTCCTGGCCAACCAGTATATTATGGGCCCTGGTGGCTTGCTCCCTGCTTACCCGGTAACTATGCGCTTTCCTAATAATTTATGTTAATTAGACCCCTGGGTTTTTTTTCAAGGGAAAGAAGGATTGTATCACCATGAAACTAAACAGATGGGTGTTTCTCAGGAGTCTAACCTACACCGAACTGTTTTGCTTCTTCAATCTATTTGAGGTTTCATTTCTGTAAGCCTTAAATCAAAAAGCCCTGCATTTACCATGAGTGTGTACACTGCACAATTTTGGCAGTGAGTTCATTCCTTATTCCAAACAGCTTTTCAGTGTTGATGATGACTGTGTTTTAGTAGGTTCTGATCAAACATGACGTCTAAGGAACGCACTGAGACACTGACAAAGCTGAGTAGGAGATAAAATATGTAGAAGTTAAAACTAAAGAGGGTTTGCAGGCAACAGATTTAGTAGAGACCCCAACATGGTACTAAATAATAACCACCACTACTTCTCTCTGTTGTGTATTTCAACAGCAGATCTATGGATACGAGGACTTGCAAATGTTGCAGTCTCGCCTTCCTATGGTGAGTCTGTTGTGCTTATTCTGTCATTTACCCACCTGCATATTTCTTTGGTTCTAGTATTTATTTATTTGGCCATTTTAATTTTCTCCCCTGTTTCTACCCAGGACTATTATGGTGTAACATTCCCTGGTACTACAGCTACAATGCCTGGAAGAGATGGCCTGGCCAACAATCCTTATTCTGGTAAGTCAAAGTTGATCTTTAACTTGGGTCTAAGTTTGTCTACTGTCGCTGCATTATGTTGAAAATAGGCTGGAAACTCCCAATGACACGATTGCTCTCCATGTCCATACCACTATTAATTTCATTTATAGCAGTTATATTTTTTGCACTTAAGCATGTTAAGTAGATTGATTACATAAACAGATTTTGACTTCCTAGTTTTTCTTAATTTGATGGCTTCTTTAACCAATTACAGTAGCTGTTCAACAGACTGGAAAAGGAATATTGATTTGTTTGTTTTTTTGTTTGTTTTTTACCTTCAGTTTTGTATTTTCTACCTTTTTGTTTGCTGTCCAGGTGAGGCAACAAAGTTTGGCAGGAATGACTCTTCGTCTCCAGCTCCCCCAACCAGCCTGTCTACAGCTGGTGTGCAGTCGCAGCAGCAGCAGGCTCCCCAGGCAGGAACACAGGGGCAGGGCCAGGGACAGAGCCAGGGTCAGCAAACACAAAATCAGGCCTTCCTCAACCCTCCTCTGCCCCCTGGCTACGGATACACTGGTAAGGAAAAGCTATATTGTGTTTAACTGATATTATGTTGGCCACATTTATTTCCCTCGAACTCATTCATGCATTTAGCGTTTACTCCTAATGCAAATTCCAGGTTTAGTTACCATCTGGTTATTTTTGGCTTTCATTTTTAAATGTTTATAAGACAGCTGTTGTAAAATGTCAGTATTTAAAGCTAAAATTTAACAGGTTTCTGCCGGAAAAGCACAATGCTTGTTCAGGAAATTTTCAATTTTAATGAGTGAAAAGGAATTTTCACACAACAATTAATGTAGACAAATTAAATCTGAGTTTGTGTAGACCTTATTAATGTAATGCTGCCCATTAACAAGAGCCCTTCTCATCTTTGCTGTTTAAAGGTGAGTGATTCTGCAGAAATCCAATACCCCAACAAAATACTATGATAGAGCGAACAATGAAACGGCAAGTAATGTAACCGTTACCTGACACACAAACCATGGCAGGAATAGTGTTTCCCATTTACAGAGCCAGGGCTGTGTACAAACACCAGAACAGACAGCTAGCAGACTGAGGAGAGATTCAATGAATTTGACCAAAAAAATTGATTATACCCCACCTTTTAAGACCGTTGTATAGCAGACTGCTTTCATTGCCCGTATTTTTCTAACTCGCCATCTTACAGGTCTGCCGTACTATGCTGGTGTGCCGGGGGTTCCCTCAGCCTTCCAGTACGGCCCCACCGTCTTTGTGCCTCCTGCTTCTGCCAAGCAACCTACAATGGGCCTGGCAAACCCCTCCAATCAGTACCACCAACAGCATCAGCCCAGTTATGGACAGCATGCATATGGCACAGGTAAGACCTGGACAAAACAAGAAGGTTCAGTCTATCACTGCTCTGACTGATGTTTTCAGACAGTTAACGCAGCACATCTTTTCAAGTAAAACATTTTCGTGTGAAGATTATATTGAGCAGTTTTAATTCAGCTTTTTAATAGTTCTTATTGACTGTGAGACTGTGCATTTCTGTGTGACCAATGACAGAACAGGTTTTTCTTAAACTTACTGTAAAACTGTCAAAGCAACTTGCTGACTTCAACAGTTGGAATAGATAGTGACATTAATTCCATAATGAAAGCGCTTTTCATATAGAGCAGGTTAGACCGTACTGATATTATTTACAGAAACCCAACAATTCCCACCAAGAGCCAAGCACTAGGCCCACATTAGTGGGTTATCTGGCCCGTTAATTCTGTATTGTGTGTTTTTTTTGATGCTCAAAAGTATATAAGCTAGTCTTACAATGCTTTATTACTGAGACAATTTCTGGTGTCTCGTAAAATACAGCTGTACCAAACCAAATTGTTGCTATTCATGAGTACAGGTATTGTGAGAGCGACTTAATGTGAACAGAGACCTTGGAATAGATTAGGTGTGAAGGAGGCAAAGGAAATTCAACTTCCAACCCTATATTCATGTACACCAAATGCTGCATGTGTGTGTGGAATTGGGCCTGTGAGTTTTTTTGTGCTTGTGCTGCATGCATAGCTCAATCCCCCTGCTGAAGTTGGACACAACTCAATATAGACACCACAGCCATTTTAGTCAGGTTACCTTACTGCCTCTCTCTCCCCTGCCCCACCTTCCCGTCCCCTTTCCTCTTCCTTTACTTCTCTTCACCTCATCTGTTCTCCGTCTCCCTTCTCTTCCTTCCCCATCCCTCTCCTCTGCTCGCTCTGCCTCCTCTTCTGTGCTCACCCTCCTTCAGCCTTTGATGACCTGTCTCAAGCCCACGCTGGGGAGTACAGTAAGGGAGGGTACGGAGGCTCTGCCCAATCACAGGCCAAGTCAGCGGGCAGCGGCCCAGGGAAAGGTACACACACAACACATGTGCGCACACTCTAACAACACGCGCACAATCATTTGGCAAAAACGGATGTACTCACAATTGTAGATGATTCTGCAGCTGAGGGCTGTGGGCTAAAAAGGTGTGTATATGCACGTGTGTGATTGCACTTTGTTCACGTAAGTGGATACATGCAAAGGGGTAAAAAAGTGAGCATTCCTCTGCGCCTTCTCACTTAACATGCTTCTTCCTACTGGCTGCCCCCCCCTCCTACTAACAGTGGAAATGACCAGTCATTGCTTAATATTTGTCAGTGAAATGACAGTAGTTGTTCTGCCCTCCCTAACCCCTTTGCTTTACTCTCCTTCTGTTGTTTTCTTCTTTCTTTTTTTGCTTTCCTCCCCTTCCTCTTAAATTCCAATCTTTTTCTTTATTTCTTTCCGGCTCCCTCTCTTTATTCTCCTCTCAGCACCGGGACTGTCAGGGTCAGGAACCAGTGGAGGAGTACCCGACATGGGAGGTTCAATCTACAGCAAATCTCAGGTGAGTGATTTGCTTGTTCTGTTGTATGTCTGTTTAAGCTGAGACTTAAAATAATGCTAGTCTTAAAATCACACTTCAGTGGTTTTTATGGAATGCTAATTGAAATGTTCCTGATTTGCATTTAATTCAATTTTGTATTTTAACCTCTTGTCTTCTCTGTTCTCCTCAGTCATTTGACAAGCAGGGCTTCCACACAGGCACACCTCCTCCCTTTAGCCTGCCTTCAGCACTGGGGGGAACGGGACCCCTGAACCCTGGGGGTGCTCCTGGCTATGCCCCTGCTCCCTTTCTGCACATCCTGCCACCACACCAACAGCCCCACTCCCAGCTGCTGCACCATCACCTCACACAGGACGGACAGGTGAAGCATTTAGGCATACATCATTCTTCCCACCCAGGGTTTCATGAAATAAGTTTGCATTATTAGAAGTGTTTTATAAATCTGGGTGTTTGTGATTTTGTCCGTTGTATTAGACACCCATGTTTTCTGAAGAGCTGTGACCTCAGCATCAAGTTGTAGTTAGCTGACATAGGTGAGCAACCAAACAAGACTGCTCCTGTGCATTAACCTGCATGCCTGCAGTATTTAGAACATAGTAGGCCTTTTTGGTCAAATAGTCCCAGGAACATTTTGCCCCAAGAGCTAAAACGTCAGGCACTAAAAAGCTTTTGTCTGTCAGTAGCAGTGATCACTGCAAACTCCACCCTGATGGTTCCTGGGCCCTCAGAAAGTACTACTGCAGGAACAGATACTTTCAGGGGGCAGGGACCAAAATGGGGTCTGTAGTTTCCTACGGGTAGTGCTAGTAAAGTTGAGTCCCTCAGAAGGTTCTTGGAAATGTTCCCGCAGCTGGATCAGGCTAATAAAGTAAATGGGGAAATTAAATAAACATGTTAGGTAGGTAGTTGGTCTTAAACAGGATTTCTTCTCTGCAGGGTGGTCCTGGTCAGCGAAGTCAGTCTAGCAACATGCAGCAGAAAACCCAAGGCAGCAAGTCCAGCTACGGCAGCTCCCCCTACTGGGCCAACTGAGGAATGCTTCCCCCTCCCCCAAAAGGCTGTGTGCGTGTGCGTGTGCGTGTGCGCGTGTGGGTAAAGCTAAAACAAAATACAAACCGAAAGACACACTACCCTCACAATGAGCAACCTTGGGCCTCCTTGCCCCAATCCCCCCACCTCCCAAGTCCTCATAAGTCTTTTGGGTTCTCTCTTCCCCCCCCTTTTCAAAATTGGTTGTACATGTAAGATATTTATGTATGTATTTATATATATATACTGTATATGTAATAGTAGAACATGAAATGTGGTTGCTGCATTTTATTTTTGAAGGACTTTTTGTTTACTTTTTTCAAAACTGCAGGAAAAGATGTTACATTAAGACAGAATATGATGGTGAGAGAGCGAGAGAAGATAAATTATCTAAAACTTCCTGTAAGAAACCAGAAAAAGGAAAACGAGAGCGCTATAGCACTGATTGCATATGAGGACATTTCAGATGGGGGTGGGGTTTATTATATCTAACTGCCTGTCTCGTCTTTGTTCCCCTTTTTTTATTTTTTTTTTACCCATAACTTCCTGAATGACCAGGCTCATCCCCCCAAACTTAATTTTGTAGCTTCATGTCTTTCCCCTCCTACCTCTCTCCCTTCCTTCTTCTGGAGGGTTGCCTACTCCTTGTGTCAACACCCTTCTCTTTGAAGACGGACGTGCCCATCTAAATTTTATATTTTAATTTAATTTTAACCCTGATTTCCCTCGAAATAAAGTTCTGAGCAGTTGGAATTCTGATGTGTCTGAGTCTTTGTGTGCCAGTTCTTCACATGGGTTTTTCTAGACTGTTGGAAGTTCAGATGTAAGTTTTCTGATTTAATAATTCAGTGTCAGAGATGGCAAACAATCATTTAGATGAAAATCTATGGAAAACTAGTTTTATTTCAAACTGAACTTATCTGAGGTTCTACAGTAAATTTGCAAAGTTGTGTGAAACAAAAACAACCTATTTTCCAAAAAAGAATAGTTCCCTGAAACTGAAATGAACATTTTCTCTAATATGGTTGCCATTATTGTATTCTCTATCTTTTAAGCCAGTTGGCCATATGGTGGCCCAGCTTGAGTGCGACACAGGTGGCTCTCTGATTACAGCGAATACATCATTAAGACACCTCCTTTTCCCATGAAATGCATATTCTATGATATTAATAAAATATTGAAAAGTACTACTTCTTTTTTAAATAACTTAATATAATGAACTTATTTGTTTCCTGGCACAGCACAAACTTTGAGTTTATATTTATTCTTTTCATATTTAATGTGAATGTGCTGAATTAACATTATTTTTCAGCCCAGTCACATTCTTTAAGTATGCAGTCATGTAGAATGAGGGTGAATAGATGGTGAAAGACAATGGTATTTAAGGGAAACTCTGACTCTGTTGTGGATTGTCACAGCCCCATTTGCCATTTTAAAAGAAGCAGTAAAGCAGGAGGGAGGGGTTAATGGAGGGGGGGGCGGGTTGTTTGTCTGCACTTCGGTCATCCAGACAGGCTCACTACTGGCAGTACCTTGTGGCAATATGATCATTCATTTTTAGAAGTGTACCATTATAAACAGACCCCGTTCATGTGAGGACTAATGTTCATCAGTTTACCCAAGATCACTTCTATTTCTGATTGTTGGTTAAACTTGAGGCTGGGCAGCGACAGCTCTTGTAAATGTATCTTGGTTATAAATTTTTATTAAAGGGCCACCACTAAAATACTATAGAATCTGTTGACAAGTGGAAGAAAACATTTGCTTGGATCATGGCTCCCAATTCCTAGTTAATTTAAAGTTAACACCCTTACTTGAGAACACAACTTACATTCTTAATGATACCAACGTGTTATTTGTGTAATCTTTATTTATCTCAAGGATGTTTCCGTTAAGAAAGAAGAATGGCTCTGTCAGTGTTGTGCAATGAAAACTAATTAGTTGAAGAGTTGAGCAACATTTCAGTTACTTTGCCTTAAAATGCAATTGTTTCTCCAGTCATTGTGTTGTAAGGGAAACAAAGTAACTCATACCATACCGTTTCAGCACAGATAATATGTTTAGGAACAGATAGAGTAGTTCTCAACTTCTAACAATGTAAATGGATATCAACATTTTGAGGTTTTGCTCCTATGTGTAATCTTATCAATCACCACCAGATGGCAATATATAGCTATGTCAATTGAAGTCAATTACTGAGACTGTACTTATACACAGGAGTAATTCTTTGATACAAGAGGACCAGGTGGTTCACAGCTCACCAGACCATATCAAACAAATCCTCTAAGATGTCCTTTCATAGTTATACTGCGTAATATTGACCTGGGCACTGATGAAACGCACTGTTGTAAGCCATATTTGGAACGCAATAAGACTTTTAAACACAGGCAATTATACATTAAAAGAAGTAATGCAGACCAGTCAAACAAGTATGTGTTGAATAGCCTATATAAACCTGGTATACACTACTACTGACAAAGGGGAAGGTGAAGGGAAGGGTGGTGATGAGAGGGTGGGATGCAGAGCAGAGAGGATGGAAAGTCGGTGAGTGGCAGGCATTATTGTGGCCTAAGTGCAGGAGCCTACAGCAACAAGGTCAAAGGTCAAAGTGAAGATGAAAGGTCAACCTTAGCTCCCAGGAAGCCCACCCAGTGAGATATACAGAGAAAGGGTGTCAGATAGATCGATGGGCCCTAGAAAACAACTGAAGGAACAGAAAGGTACATGAAGGAAAGAAAGATGAAGCATAGTGCAAATGGATAAAAAGAACATTCAGATCAACAAGAGGGAAGCCTTAAATAAAAATAATGGACAGCAAACAAAGGATATGCTGAAAAGAAAAAAGAGAACATCTGGAAAGGAAAGGAAATCAAACGATGGAACAGTAAGGAAAGGATGGGTAAACATGGAGACATGAGACAGGTGTGGGGAAGCAGTGGTAGATGGGTAATTGCAAGATGTATTTGAATGCAACGGGGGCACACATGTTTGATAATGCCCCGGTCTTAATGGGACAGGAAAATGATGTGGGAGGTCCCCTCCTAGAAATGTTGGGCTTGATACTGAATGAACAAATTAGCTGTGTCCTCTGTGAATAAAGCTTGTTGGCTGCAGTTTCCTATTGGGGCCTACCATTGTGTTGTATCATGGGGGTTGTGTGAAGTTGTGTCTGGCTTTACACACACGATGCACCCTGATATTTCATTGAAGAGGCACAGGAATGCACACAGGAATGACCCTCAAAATGTTTGTTGACACTCTGAACCGCTCTGCTCTCAGATGTTGACAAAGACATTTTGTTGGGGTTCACTCGGTTCACTCCCAGGAGAAAATCAGGGAGCTTGTGAGGCTGTCACGCAGTATATCGCAACATTTTAGACCTGAAAGGAAATTGGGGGCCCTGGTGCTTAAGGTGGCCTCGTGACCTGGGTACTTGATTTGGATACTCAAATCAATTTCTGCTGTGTTCCGTCTCCACTCCTTTTTTCCCTTTAAATTACAAGCCCTTCCATCCGGCTGAATGAAGAATGATCACTGGGTGTTTTTTTTTTCTTTACTGCCTTTCATCTCCATCTGGGGGACCATGAGATGTTCTTGTCCCCCTGCTTGTTGTGAGATGTGACAGCGGGGTCCATTCAGCGAGAAATTGGCTGCAATTAGTGCAATTATGCTGATTTTCACTTGTGTCCCATGCAGAACAGAGTTTTCGCTGTGCACAGAGACATCCCCGGGAAACTGCTGCAAAACAAAAACCCATCAATCAACAAAGGCCTTGAATGAAAGGCTCAACTGCAGATAATACCGGGCACATTCCATGATGACAGCGTTTAGTCAGCTGTGACCTGTGTTACGATGGGGGGCATGACATCTACAGCTTCACTGATTAAGTGAAAATATGCAGTAAAGCCAAGGCCTGCATGGCAGTGGTGGAATGCGTAATCCAGGCATACAGTAAGGTTATCTTACTGTATGCCTGTATGCTTACACACACACACACACACACACACAAACACACAAACACACGCATATTTTAAGCAGTCTGACCTATGAACCATAAATAATGACCGTCACAACAACTAAAAGAATAATCAAACTGATAAATGTTGAAAGAGGTGTTTTGTGGGGAAAAAGAAAAATTTCATGTTTTGTTTTTTTTGTCTGTCACCGTTAACCATTGGATGATGACTGAATTGGAGGTCATAGTTTACCCAACTTTACATTGGTATGTCTATGTCAATATTGCCCAGGAGACTGACAAGGCTTGCATTCAACAGCAGCTTACATGGTGTAGGAAGGGAGAGCAGTATCCAAAATGTAATGCATCCACTGCTGTAACTGTTTGAAGGAACATTTTAGAAGGGAAAACATCACTGACATTCCACACAGCAGTTTGCATCAGCTATTAAAACGTGACACACTAGCGAACACATTTAACATCTCAGTCACTCACTGAAAACTTGCTGGTTGATGGTTAGGAAACAGCTCTGCTGTCTCAAACACAAGTACTTCTGTAGGATACTAGCACAAAACAAGTCTAGAAAGCAATGCAATTTTCACTGGTATTGTTTTGTTGTCTAAAAACAAAGCCCAAAAGTGTCAAAGAATGTTACATTGGTCTAAAATTCTCCATATATTCAAGATGTTTTATTACAAAATACACACATCCTTAAAAGTGTAACGTGTTTCATAAATAAAGTGTTTTTCAACATTATGATAAATATTTTTACTTAAACAGATTGTCCCCTGCGATGGACTGGCGACCTTTCCAGGGTGTACCCCGCCTTTTGCCCGATGTAAACCGGGATTGGCTCCCCCCCCCCGTAACCCTGTACGCAGGATAAGCGGTTGACGATGGATGGATTTTACTGAAACAGATTGTCTGATAAATAGTGGGACCAAGAAAGAAATAACCTTGACACACACTGTTCTGGTCCTTGAACTTATAATAAGGGTCAGAGCAGGGTCAGGGTTAGGGTTTAACATGGGGTCATGGTTATGGTTACTTGGCAGAAATGCACAAATCTATAGATTCAACCATATTGTAACTTTTGAGGTCAGTTGTGTTTTAATGTCACCTTGCTATGGAAGTATAGTCATGAACATGTTAATTGCAGAATATATAAACTTTTTTAGAGCTGTGTCTCTTTTGTACGTTCCTCTGAGGGTTATGACAGCAAAAAATAAACTCGTTATTTAATATAGTCTAACTAAGATAACTTTCAGCCTGTTTGGTTTTAAGTAAATCATTATATCCTGGGTCTATCCTGGAGGAAGCCCTTGAAGTTGGCCCGCAAGTGGCTTCCTGGCACTCGGTTTGCCCCCCCCCCCCCCTACGCTGTGTCTGGTGGACGGGCGGTCAGCGGTGAATCCAAGAGGAGTGTCTTTAAGACCCAGCGGAGCTCGGCGGGGAAACCCCGCGGCTTTAGTTGTTTCTACTCTCCGGAGTGTCAGCTAGTTATTTGTGGGGAGGCGCTGTAGCCATTTCGCCACATGAAAGCCCGATGAGCTGAACGACCAACATCCGAGTTGTTCGTGGAGAAGAGAAATCAGCTTTGAGGAGCTCCGCGCGCACACAGACGTACACGAACTCGCGCGCAAAGACGCACAGACACGTACACTTCCCCCCCTCCTCCGCGGTGGAAAAAAGGGAGAGAGAGAGGAACAGAGAAAGGGCACACGAAACGCAAACTTCAAACTCCCATGTGAAAAGCAGAGGTTTGAGGATAGGGTATATTTTTTCCTCTTCGGGGCTCCGTTCCTTCCCCCCTCTCTCTCCCCTAACCCCCCCCCCCCTCTCTCTCTCTTTCTTTCTTTCTCTCTTTCTCTCTCTGTTTTTGCCCGGATAGTTGTGTTTCTATGAGAGTCTTGCTCGGCGAGAAGAGAAGTTTGGTTGTTTGCCTGGTCGGCTGAGGAGGAGGAGGAGGAGAAGAGTCGGGGTTAAAAGTGGAGGAAGATGGTCCGCAACGGCGCTTGGAGAAGAAGCTTGCTGTGCGTCCTGGCGCTCAGTCTCAGCTTTGCGTCCCTGCCGTGCAAAGCTCGGATTTACACCAACCACTGGGCAGTCCGGATAGCTGGTGGATCCGATGTGGCCGAACGGATAGCGGACAAATATGGCTATAGGAACATGGGACAGGTAGGTCGCACATTGCTCCAATCAAAGTTGCCTCTTATTTGTGTGTCTTTTTGTTTTCTTGCTTTTGTCAACACTTAAACGTTGGGCATGCCATCGTGGTTATTATTCCTTAACCAGTAGACAAACGATTCAGGATCAAACGACTGAAGGTCTGAAGTCCAAACCTGAGCCATAAACCTTCTGTGTGATCCTCTAACTGTGTCCCTCTTTCTGTGGCCCTCTGTCTCTCAGACAAGGGGAGAGAAGCTGCAGAGAACAAATCAAGAAGACCAAGAGCAGGATGGCACAACAGGTGCCTGCTCGCTGGGTCTCCGCGGATCATGTTCAGGCTGGGGCCACAGGGAGCTCACTATCAGCCTCACGGCCACCGCAGTCTCTGTGCTTGGTCCTTTTGACACACATGTGAGACAGCTAGTGCTGTTTGGTTTATGGTCTTGGATTTGACATCAAAAGGCCCGCAGTCAAACAGATTCTCATGTCCTTCCTCCTTAACACTATAGTATTGTATTTGTGTCATAAAAAGGACTGCTACCCTGACAAGTCCTGCTTTACTTGGACACTGGCCTTTTTAATTGAAAAACTTGGCAATGTTTTTTTTAAACAGTAGGCTACATGGAGGAGGAAATGGAGATTTGGGTGTTGCACTTCTCTGTTTATGTTCCACAGTATTCTCCCAGTGAGTGTAATATCTCAGCATAGTTCATAACTAGGCCCACTGTGGGTCAGCTGCTAAACAACTGCATGGTTGAGCTCTGCTTACATTTAGGATAGCCTAAGTTGTTTTGATGCTTCATATTTTTTGTCAATATTAACAAATTTATGGTTGAAGCTGTTCTTCTGTGTTTCTTGAGTATTGATGAAGCACCGCTCACTACAACAGAAAAAGCTGAAATATATGTGTGTGTGTGTGTGTGTGTGTGTGTGTGTATATATATGTGTGTGTATGTGTGTGTGTGTGTGTGTGTATATATATATATATATATATATATATATTTTTCTGCCCGGTGTAAGACTATACAACTTTCAAATTAGATATGACACTTCGTTGCTTAGCAAAGTCTAAAATAAATCCTAACCACAGCTGTAAAAATTATACATATAAAGAGAAGGGAAACACCTTTGTCTGTCTCTCTTCACTGTACGTCATTTTATTAATTAACAGAAGTCTGCATAGGGCCAGGAGGAGGGGTTTAATTGGCCACTTGAAAAGGTGTGTTGACAAAGTTTAAAGAGAAATCCTGTGTTCTTTATGGACAAAAGAAATACGCCACACAAACGTGGACCCCACACATACTCCAGAGTATCGTGACCGAAATACGTGGGTAGTTCAAGCTTGCACTTGCCAGTGCTTGACGTGAAGACAGCGTGGAACAGAGGGGGGCATTCTGACAGGTTGTTGTGGGGTAGCCTAGTCAACAGCTATTGAACCCCCCCCCCCCCCCCCCCCCCCCCCCCCCCCCCCCGCCCCCCTTGCCTTATCCAGCCCGCCCACCCACTATACTCCCCAGAGAGCAGGCCTTAATGGCCTCGTTTATCCCCTCTCTTTGACGGGAACTAATGTGTGGAGTCCTCCCCCCCTTTCCATACCAGCCACCCATAGGAATTCCCCTGTGGAGTGCAGTGTCGCCCCCAACCCCCACCATTCGCCCTAATTTCCATCTCAATATGGAGCGTTCATTGGACTTTGACACCTAATAGACAAGAGTTTTACTTCACTTCCTGGTTTTGGGGTCAGCTGAAAGCCGCTCCCATGGGAGCGATAACAGCATACTCTGGTTTCCTAATGTGAACTTTGGCATCCCCATCATGAACCCTTTCCTTCTTATATCAGTGCAGCACTGATGTACATGGAGAATAAAATTAAACGTATCAAGGCCTATTCATTTGGATTGGACTGTGTGATTCATGATTTGGACATATGACTGCTAAATGAGAAGAGGTTTTAAGTTGCGAGGGGAAGCAAAGTAGTTAAAGACAGAAAAGGGGGGATGGGTATGGAAAACACGTGACGGAGGGACAATATAGTCTTCCTGACAGGGGTGGAAAGAGAGGAACAGACAAAGATAACCACACACTGGGAGATGGAAGGAGGAGGGAGCGAAGTAAGGGACGATAGATGGATGGATGGATGGGTGAAAAGAGTTGGCATGGAGTGAGAGAGCATCTCGTTGGGGAATTCTGGGTAATCCTCTTAACCATGGAGCCCCCTTCCCAGACTAAGACACTGGCCCAAATTGAGTCTAAATCAGCTGACAAGGCCCTAGATGTGGATATCTGTTCAAGCTGGTGTTTTGAGATCCCATCTCTTCGAAAAGAGGACTTGGAGCCATTGACAGGGAGGGTGATGATGTAGCCTTGCATGGACAGGAGGTGGCTGCATCGGTAACAAGATGTGAGATGATTTAGGCAGGTTGTACTGATGCATCAATCCTTAAAGGCATCAGGCTAACTTTTGTTATTGGAACATTTGTTTTGCAGGAATAAGGTATCAGGAGTAATATTGATACGTCACTCATGGATAATTTTTATCCTCTGTCTGTGTATCAGTAAAACAATAATTCATTTATTGTACTTTTTGATTTCTTGATTTAACTTGAGTTGGAGATTTTAATTCCTTGTCAGTTGGGTCTCATCTTCTTGTGTCACTTGGACAGCAAGCATGCATCTGCACCCCACTTATTCAGGCAAAACTTGTAGTTTGGCAGTATGACCCAGCTATGGCACACTCAGAATAATTTCCATCGGGAAAGTCTTATCACCTTTTAGCAATTCCTGGTTGGATTCTGTATCAAGTGACATGGAAATTTAATGGATGAAGTCTGTGATGTAATACTTCATAAATCACTGAAGTGAGAGTGGTTTTGCTTCAAAAATTTGTTTCGACATAATTTCCAGTAACCAGAGGTTCTGCTGAAGCTGTGATTCACTGTGCAGGTTATTGCATCACAGTGAAAGTTCAGTTGACTGAATAACCCCTGAATTTCCATCTGAACATAAGTTGTCAAAACTACAACAGTAACAACTAAAGCCATACGTGTAGACTAGAGTTTAGGTTTTGTTTTTAAAAAAGGGTGAGAAACTGCACATCTAGTGAGATATTGTATAACCTGAAGAGGCGTTGAAACTATGATAAACTGTCACTGTAATTGGAATAAATTGGTGATTGTGGAAAAGAACAGTGGCTTTAAAAAGAGCAGTGCAGCAGATGTTTAGACCTGGGCTTTAGGGTTTTTTAATTCTGTGTGTAGAGCTTTTCCAGCAGCTCCCCATTTGCAGACACTCCTAGAGGGAAGGGTGGCCTGCTAATGGCAGTGCAGATGTTGAGTAGATTAAATAGGCAGTGGAAGCACGATATGTTGAGACCTGTTTACACTATGAGAAGCATCCAAAGTGGTAGCTGCCTGTTATGGAAGCACATTTTGTTAGTATGTAGAATGCTTTTTACTCGATGTGTGCTGCATGTTTAGTTAATGTTTGGTGTTTGCAGGAAGGTGATGCAGCTAGGCATATTGGCCTTTTCTTGTTTCTCATTTTATCAGTCTGGAAGTTGTGTATAGTGTGTGTATATGTGTGTGTGTGCATGAGCATTTAGCTGAAAGCTGATCTAATGGGCTCTGTGGCAGTGGAGCTTAGCCATGGATCAGTGACACACCACAGGACTCTTGGCAGCCATGACACTTTGATCATCTGAGGCATTGTATGGACTTTATCAATTATTAAAATTAATCACCGTCCAGCAGCTTGCTATCTGTCTATCCTTGTCTGTCTCCGGATTCTCTCTCCTCCTTATCTCTCTGTCACTCTTTCTTTGTCCGTTTGTGTCTGTCTGTACATTTGTCTGACTTTGTCTCTATGTCTGTTTTTGTTTCACTTGTCTGCCCTTTCTGTCCCACCTTTTAGTCCGTGTGCCGTGTTTTTACGAGCTCAAAAAAGGTTATGTATATTACACAGAATAAACATTAACATGATAACAGAGGAAAAAAAATTCCCTTTACTTCTTTTAAGAGAAGGAACTTTTAGTACTTTTAGAGTTCTTTCGCTGTTGTGGTTGTCACTCCCAACCACAACAGGAGTTTACCCAGTTCATTACTGACCGTGATAAACCCTAATGTCAGGTGTATGTAAGTGTGTTTTTAAACAGTAAATGTGTCTGAAATCTGCTTCAACAGTGGAATGCATCTCTACTAGAATAAAAATTCCAGAGCAGTTACTCATGATCATTTTTAAGACATTGTTGCAGGGAAAAAAACATCACACTAATGAGTTATGGTGAGGTAGAAAGAGATTTGGACTTTTCTGAAGTCTCTCTGTATTTTGCAGATTGGAGATCTCAAAGACCACTATCACTTCTTCCATAGCCGGACCATCAAGAGGTCGACTTTGTCCAGTCGTGGTCGCCATAGTTTCATCTCCATGGAGCCCAAGGTAAGCCTGTTGTACTCTTTTGTGAATTTCAGGTTTTGAATCAAAATAGTTTGGAGTATGTGTTTCTGGTGATGGTATTGCAGATAGTCATGATGCAAAATAATCATAACTCAAGGTCCACATATCAGCTTTTCCTGCATACTGTTACGAGTTGTTACCAGCGAGCTGGGACGTAACAATCCCTTATAATGGTATTCATCAGGGGATAAAGTTTTCTCTGTTTTTATGGAGGTGACCTTAGTATGGAACGCTGATGAATATCATGTGGTGAGGTAGAAAGCCCTGGAAAAAGAGAGTAAGTGGTAAGTAAGTGTAATTATTTTTTTCAAACTACAGTTTCCAGGGTATTAAATTAACTTTTACTCTCAAACAGGAGATACGTTTTCAGACATCTTGCCAAATGTTTGTGTTTTTAGACAGAATTTTAAATGGGCATTTCTGACAGGCATGCTTTCCTTAGACCATTAGCAGATGTCTTCATTTGTGTCTTCATTTGTTTAATAATGGTATACTTGTTTATGAAATATATCATTGCAATACAATCATAATTTCCATTTTACAAGTACATTCATTACCTGTTTTGGTAAGTTGTGCTGATGTCCTACATTTTACAATCAGATCCCTGCTGTATTTGACGCACAGGCCTTAAAAATGTGTGGGATACACCACACACACACAAACTCAAGTGACTCTGCTTTCTTGTCCTTGTTGTTGCAGACAAGACCTGCACACAAATGGGTTATTGCAGGAACAAAGTGTTTATGAGGACAGGAACTTTTACATTGCAGGAAAACTCCAGTTTTCTGACATTTCATTCAGTACTGATCACAATCCTGAGAAATGAGGCATATTCTGCTTCTTTTTATATTTATTCCACAAACCCAGCAACATCAGGAGGTGGGAGAGAAAACATTACTCAAAAATAATTTTCCTTGTAATAAAAAATAAAATAGCTTCTAAATGCTGCTTTGTTATACCCCTTTTGTTTGCTAAAATTGCATTTTTTTTGCTGGTTAGCACTTAGGCCATGCTCATTAGTAAGGGGACGCTCGGCATCAATGGCCAATAGGTGTAATAAAAAACTGAATTTTATTTAAATATATACCGATTTCTACACATTTGGAACGATCCTGTTTGTGTGAAATATGTTGACAAACCACATATACAGCCTTCAGGGGGCAGAGAGGTCTAGATACCTCAAATACTTTAAGACACATCTTGACTGACTTCACCTTGTCTGAGAGATTCGAGCGGCACAAGGCCACTTTACGGACAGGATAATGTCAGTTAATCAGATGTGTTAAATTAAATCTGGGGAAATCCTAGATTTTCCATTCAGGTATGTGGCTCACAGAAAAACCCTACGTATATATAATATAATGTGATATAGTTTCTACTTCACCAAGGTTAGATGTCCTCATTAAATATAAAATACGGGCGTGCAAAGCATCTTCGTCAACTTAGCAATATGTAGGGGTTTTTTTTTGTAATATGGGTGAACCGGCCCTTCACACACGAGTTTGACCTGAGGTAAACCCTTCATCTTGTCCTGTTTGTGTCCTTCTTATCAGTGTGCCAGGTCATAAAACCCTGGCTGCATTATTAATGAAGCCTGGATCTCACACCACTCCGAACGTCATCAAAATCCATAGGACCAGTTGCTAAATCAAACTTGGGAGGTTTTCAGTTGTTTAGATTTGTGCTAAAGAAATAACTTCAGATAGGGTTCAAGGCCGAGACGGTGTTAAAATGTCTCATTCTTGAAAACCTCATGTTCCTCGAATATTTTTGGTCTTATTTGTATGTGACAGAAACTTTATTTCACTTGATCCTGAGAAACAAGGCAAAACTCCCCAGATCCACTACAGTGAAACTTAAAGTATCCCATTTATGTCCATTTTGAAAGCTATTGACTTTTTGGAGATTCAGGGTTTTCATCAAGCGCGCGCGTGTGTGTGTGTGTGTGTTGTGAACAGTGGATTCAAGCGCATGTAAGTTTGTTTGTATCTGTGCATGCACATGAATGCATGCCGACTGCTGAGGAATGATAATGATGTATCAGTGTGATTATAAAAAGAAAGGATGAAAAAGGAATGAGAGACAAGAAACAGTGAGCTAAACAGAAAGAAAGTATATGACAGTGCCAGTGTCACCTTCTGTTATCCATTTATCTTGATGTCCTTTATCTCCTTGTTTCTTTTCAGTTTTCTTATATTGTACTTTTGTTTTTGGTCCACTCAGCTTGTTGTGTCCACCTGCTGTCCTTACCTGTCATCCCTTTTCTCTTCCCCGGACTCCCTCTCCTAACTCCTTTTATCACTGCTGCTTTCAGCGTAGTCGTCTCCCTCCCTCCGTCTTTGGTTCTCTAGCTCACTCAGGCCTGACACTGTGCCATGGTGGAGGAAGGTTTGTGTCTTGATGCCAGTTGGCTGAGAGACTGAGATTTTAGAAGACTAGATCAGAGCAGAGAGGTTAAAGGAGAGAGAGGGGAAAAAGAGCTATTACAGTAGAAGGGGAATGAAGAGGAGCTGAAGAGAGAAGGGAAGAGGGGACAGATGGATTAGAGAAACCAAATAAAAGAAAAGCGTAGTGGAGAAAAATGGAGCCGTCATTGTTTTTTTTCCCCCAACTGGCCATGCTTTCAGCATAATCTGCGGACCTGTCTGTGGGTTTGGGATCCACATGACGGCTAGTTTGGCACCGGCACAGTCTGGCATACTGCTAATGATGTTTTGCAATCAGGTTTTGTAATAATGACAGCCGTGTATGTTTGTGTGTGAGTGAGTCAGATGGGTGTAGCGGTGCCATGAAAGGCGCGCCCTGCCATCCACAGTACTCATTGGCACGCATGTTACCATGGAGATGCATCACAGCACAGATTACTACTTTATGGCATCCACCTAACTGCAGTGTCACTTGCCTCTCAGGTCAAAGACCACTTATTTTTCCATTCTGGTGAATGACTCTGCCAAGGCCATTGGCGAGAGTCTTCTCCTTGACAGCTGGACGTCCGTAACAATTCAGTTTTTAAAAATACTTTTTCAAAGATTAAATACAAAAGATTTTTAGCCTGTTATGTTTATCAGTATTTCTTATACCACTGAACAGACAGTGAGGTTCATGTTGAGCTTTCCCTCTGTCTAACATAATGCCTGTAAATGAATTTGAGAAAGTGAAAACCTAAAACTAAAAAGCGACAATTTAAAAAAACAAATACTTAGCTGTTAGTGAGGCGCTCTTCTCTTTGTGTCTTAAGCAGCACTCAGCTTGCACCTTGCACAGCTATGCTGACGTACGCCCATGACTCATTCATACTGGGACTTCCAAGAGAATTTGGACAGCCGCAGACTTTTCTGTTGTAGCTCTGCACTGCTATTAGTTTTTAGTGTGAAATGAGTTCAAGTGTACTCAGCTTGCTTTGTTTAAAATCTATTTCCAGCAATTTCAAGTTTACTGTAAACAACAATTAGAGCACTACAGTGGTTGTTTCTCCTTTTTATAATGTCCTTTTGAAGTCTGTGCAGAGATTAGTAGAGAGAAACAACTGCTCAACGTCTTCGCGGCTGTCTGTCCACAGCGTTCTGATGCAGGAGCATGGTGTTTCCAGCTGGTTTCACTTAGTGAAATGCTTGTTTACTTGAAGTAATTTATCCACACGTGCAGGAAAACTAAGACCCAGGTGTGGTCTGCAGCTGAACACTCACTGGGATACACTGAAATGCAAAATGGCTGTAACAACAAAATGAACTTTCAGTTTTTTGTTTTGAGTAGCAGGCTTATTCATCATGTCGTGAAAATATTTTACCACATAATAATACTACTTGAATGAGCTTGAATCATATTATTAAACGCCTCAAACAGTTGAAGTCTGCTCAATATTTATCCACTAAGGCTCATAGATTTATTTCATTCTCCAACTGTCTTTATTGCTCACTTTATTCATGAACATGTGTGGGAGACAAGGACAACGTGTTGCATCAAGGAGACAACACAGACGGAGCTTGTGTACCTGTCAGGACCTTTAGGGTAATTTGCATATGCACAGGTCTTGAGAGACTCCACACAGTCCCAGGTACAGACTTCCATAAAGCCAGGATGCTTGTGTGACATTCTGCCACAGAATATGTTTTTGCCTTGAATTTGTTTAACAGATGACCCATTAGTCAACGCTCTGGGATGAGCACCTACAGCTGGCCAGCACAGCACTACTGGGCTCAAACTGTCTTTGAAAAGTTGTGACTGTGTGCGTTGTTTGGGCTGAGGCTTTGAATTGCTCTTAGGGGAGCAGAAGAACTGGCTTCTCATGTCAGTTCAAAGGTTCTTATGGGTGCTACTCTAGCCATTGGCCTTTAAAAAAAAAAAAAAACTCACAGCTTTCAGTTATTTTTCCATCAACTCAAACGGAGTCTCAAAAACAGCAGTGAAAGTGGATCAATTTGTTCTATTGAAGTGAACTCTTCCCCAGTTTCCCCTGGTTACTGACCCAGCCAGCAAGAGCCACCTGCAAACCCTTACACAGAGAGCGAATGAGAGAGAGAGAGGGAGGGAGGAAGGGGGTTGGAGTAGGAACGAGAGAGAAAGACAGGCAATCTCAGAGAAAAATGGGCATCTGTGGGGAAGAAGACCTGAAATGCAACGAACGAAAGACAGTGAGGAAGAAGCAGATGAGGGAGAGAGATGAGAAAAGTTAAACAGTGAGATAGGAGAGGGAGACGAGGTGGGGGGAGAAAAAAATAAAAGGAGGGTGACAGAGACGTACAGGTGCTAGGAGATCATTCCTCTGCTCCACCAATCTGGAGTTAAAAGAAAGGACCAGATCCAGTCGTCATGCCTCTGAGCCTGCCAGCGAATTGGAATCGAAACAAAGGCAGTAATATGCAGGCAAGTTTTAGAGGCATAATAGAGGGCAATATTGTCTTTGTTTGGACACGGATTGGCAAACGTCACACAATTGAGGGCTGTTACCAGTGAGTGATTTTCAGCAGGGACAACAAAGGATGGCATTGCCCTTGATAGCTTTAGAAACACTGTTGAATACCATTTAGCTGCCTCGGGTCATCCTGCAAATAGAGGACAAAAGTGTATTGAAATAAATCCAAGTAAGAAATGCAACGCCACCATTGTTAAGCAGCGTGAAGATAAAAAGTGGGGAACCACTTTAAATGCAAAAAGAAATTATTTTTTTTTTAGATCAGTAGAGATTAAACTTTGGAATGGCAAAACCCACTCACATTTCAACCACTTATTATTTTTAGTACAGACACTCTTCCTCAGTTGGCTGAGTACAAATGTGTGTACATTATAACTATACAGTGTTTCCTGTAATATTATTAGGCTAAAATAGAACTGCTCATTTTGAAGAAGATCCATGTTGCCAGATAAATCAATAAAAGGCCATCAGAGAGTAGGGTAAAGTAGTTTGGATGGATGGATAGATATATCTATATTCTCTCTCTCTATCTATCGAGAGAGAGGGGGAGAGAGAGGGAGAGGGGGAGAGAGAGGGGGGAGAGAGAGGGGAGAGAGAGGGGCGAGAGAGAGAGAGAGAGAGAGATAATCTCATGATATTAATGTCAACATTGCCTACATTCCCATTGAAACCTCTGGACTTTTTATTTTTCCTCTGCCTTCGTGTTCATATTGATATTGGTCACAGTTTGCTTGAATAATTTTCTTTTGGCTTTAGAAGTGTTTTCCCTCTTTTCATGCTTCTGAAACAGAAATTGCGCAGACAGGTGTGAAGATGAGGGCCACCTCTAGCACTGCAGAACCGTTGAATCTGTTTGAAAGTACTACTCATATTTCTGCTTTACAAATGTAATATCCAACATTTTCATAATGAAATTCAAAATAGTTCTCAACCCATAGACATTTGAATGTAATCAGATGAAAAACCTGAAAAGAGAATAATTTTTTGGTTGAACAGTTAATTTTTTAGAAAGTGTCATGAAAGCTGAGGAAACCTCAAAAAGCAAACTAGTCTTATGTGCTGCTGGAGCAACAATGCATTAAAAGTGCTTCATGACGCTTTTTCATTCACTACACTATGTCCATATGTAGGATATGAAGTGTATGGCAATAATAAAACCTAATACTTCAGTGATCCTAAATCTCTTCACTCACCACCTCCTAAGTGAGGATGGAGGTCATTGTCAGCTACAGAGCAGCGCCTCACTAAGGTGGTAGGAATTCAGTAAAGTAGATACTTGCCAGCACGCAGATGCATGAAATTCTGGTTTATTGGTCCTTGTTCATTAGGCAAGTTCGGCAAAGTGTTTCTGAAATCCTTTAAATGCTTGGGCCTTGTCAGAGACATCTGAGGTAAACGATACCCTAATTGGGATCCAACTTAAGCAAAAGGCTTTCTTTTTTTTCTCCGCCATCTGTAAAGTCTTTGCTCCGTCTTGTCAGTCTGTAGAAGAATTCATGGCGGAGAGGACTGGTGGCAAGATGAGAGACATTGATCGTCAGACCTTCCTCGAATCACCAAGTTACAGCCAAGAGCAGTTAAGAGTTACACTGCCGATCAAAGATTGTGGTTGATGCTATGCTTATATATGCAAATTGTAATGATACACCAGTGGGTTTGCACAGACACACACCCACGCGCAATTTCTGATGACAATGTTGTTTTGAGGCTAATGCCATGAGTAAACGGTTGCTTTGAAGCTGATGGTCCTGGCAGAACTTGTAGTCAAATGAGCTAAGGCAGACGTAGGAGCACCAGGCTAAAACAAAATTATCTCACTGGGTTTTTTTACTCTTGGTCTCTGTGTCTACCCCAGTTTTATTTTCATTTGCCATTTCTTTTTTCTCCCATATCTTGCTCTCTTAAAAAGGAAGTCTATAGTCTTGAGTTATTAAATGACGTCACCTAGAGAATAGTTTTTTTTCCTCTCCCTTCTTCACAAGCTATAAAGCGCTACATACTTGAGTTATTAAATCAACGTTATTTATAAAATCAATCTTCTCTTCACTTGCTGTCTTTTGGTCTCACTTGCTCTTTGTTTTCCCTTCCCTCCCTTTCCAGCTAAGCTTTTTTTTTTATTGACTCTCCTGGGACCTGTTCTCCTCAGCTCTTTATCACCTCTCTTTCTCTCGTCTTATCTTGTCTAGTTTCCTCCCTCTCCAACTCTCTGGAGAGCCTGGCAGATTGTTTCAGTGCATGAGACCAGATAATCACTCTGCAGTCACTTTGTCAGCTTTTCTCTCGTCTCCTCTCCTCTCCTCTCCTCTCTGTCTGCTGGAGCTGTATTGATGTGGAGAAATGCTTTGTCTTTGCAGTCGGACATTGTTCACTAAAGCTTCAGACTTCTGTGTCTGGGAAAACAGGAGGAACAAAACAAAAACACTTTTTCAGTGTGAAAATTATTCTATTGATTACCTGTTGTGAGCAGAGTTCCTTTGTCTGTACATCATGTGTACAGCTAGACACTTCTAGTTCACAGTCAATGGTGTGGCGATCATTTCAGGAGGAGTGCACACTTTGAAAATACTGTGTATAAATAAGCAGTAGCTCCACAACAGTTCATCTGAACACGCTCTGTTTCTGAAATAAATTGAAAGGATCCTAATGTAGTCTGTGTAAGCTGTAACCCAATCATGTTTATGTGCAAACTTCAGTCTGAAGAATCCATAAATCATTTATTACAGAAATATTTACATCTCAGGATACTCTGATACAGCCTTACACAAGCTCCCTCTATGTGTTGTGCCAGTTTTGTGCCTGCTTTTTGTTGTGATCAATGCTGGTACATGTAAAACGTCTCATGGATTCTTTTTAGACAGATGAAGTCTGCAGGACTTCAACTAGACTAAACACATGATTTCTGGGTTTTAAAAAGAGGTGGCCATGGCCAAGCAAGTGGATCCACTCCCTCTTGTTCAGATCCAACAATGCTGATTTTGAAATCGGAAAATTCCGTCTGAAAGTGCAGCGAGATTCCTGCCAAGGAATGCCTTGCGCCTTCAAGCGAGCCCATAACATTTGAGAGATTGATGTTACCTGAGAGACCTTAATGTCTTTTGTGCATATGTGTGTTTCTTAGTCTGTCTATTTTGCAGACAGGGAGAAATGAACTGATGGAGAAAAAAGTGTCCACTGCAAACGTCTCGAAGGCTTACACTGAAATGCATAATAGTGCTTCTTAAACATGTGTGCTTTATATTCTCTGTCTTTATTTGTTCACCATTGCCACATTTAAATTGGGAAACCTCATGTACAAAGTGCTGAAGTTGTTTACCTATGATCCATACGGCCAAAATTACTTTACATCTCAGCATTGTCACCTTTTTGAAAATGCTTTTTTTAAAATGTAAAAATCACCTTTACAAGTAAAAAACTGCATTTCTCTTTGGCAATGTTTATTCCTACAGGTAGAAAAAATGTAATCTGGAATTATGGCCTGTGCATACCAAAAATTCAGCTCTCTTCCACTGCTTTCTAATTTTGTCTGTTTTCATTGTGCAGACGTGACAATATACTAGCCATATCTCTTTTCTGGATAGGGTATCTTTGTGTGTGTGACAGTTCATCACAAAAGGCAAAGAAAAGGAAATATAGCCACTTTTTTTTATTGAAGATCCCAGGGTTTCCAGAACCTGAAATTTATCGATACTGTGTTACCTTGAACACAAAATTTCAAAGGAACTTTGAAGAAATTCAACCCGTTGACTGATTGTACCATGTGTGAAGTAGTTCTACTACTGTGTGGTATTACTTGATGCCAACTCAGTTTCTGATATCCCCTGTCTGTGTTTGTGTGTTTCAGGTGGAGTGGATACAGCAGCAGGTGGTGAAGAGGAGGATCAAGAGGGATTACAAGCCAGCCCCGCCCCTTTCTCTGACAAGCCCTGCCCACAGCAACCTGGCCCAGAACAACATATTCTATAATGACGCCAAGTGGAGCAGTATGTGGTACATTGTAAGTACACTGTATACTCACACCAGGAAATCTCTCTCTTTCTCAGTTTACATGTTTACTGCTACAAAACAAGAAGATCACGTCTGACCCAGAGAGCCCAATACGATTTAATCTAGTCAATGATGTGTTCATCTGTTCTTCTCAGAGGATTGTGTGCTGTTTTTTTGCCAACATTTATCCAGTTTATCGGTCAAAGTTCAGCCCAGGTCATGACATGATTCTGATTACTGCAGGTTCAGTGAAGCTGAGGGATTTGCGCGCACACGCGTGTGTGTGTGTGTGTGTGTGTGTGTGTGTGTTTTACTGAAATGAAAAAATAGAAAAGCCATGTTTATGAAATGTTTGCCTTTACTCAATTTTGAAAAGAGACATTTTAGGGTCAAGGTAAGACATTCTGTGTTTATCTGTAAGTATTTGTCACAGAAAAGTCCACAGAGTTAGAAATGTACATGTCTTTGTACTGTCAATGCTCCTGCATTTCAAAACTGTTTTTCTGAGATCAGCAGTGTTGTGCATGTACTCGTTCATGTGCGACACACACGCACTCGTGCACACAAATGCACACAGTACATTCAAATTGCAGAGATTTGCAGGCTTATCGGAAGTGTTTGCATACACTCTGTGATCATTGCTCTTTTAGTTATGTGTGTGTGTGTGGTTGTGTTAATTATTAATTTCGTATAGATAACTCCTAAAACTTTGACCAGTGATTTTAAAAATATTTTCCTAGCTGTAGGACAGACCTCTCAACTTAATGTGTGTTTTCATAGAAATGAACGCCTCCTCCGGTAAAGTATCTGCATACAAACAGCTTCTGGCACATGCAGTACATTTGAAAAATATTTGCAGTTAAGAATCAAGCAAAATCAGATTCCTGATAACATAACATATGTAGCACAATATTGTTGTAAGCAATGTTTACGTGTGTTTTGACTGGTTGAGAGCCAGGTGAGTAAAAGTTAGCACCTTTTGCTTATGCACCAGTGAGGGGAAGTTACGAGGGTTGAAAGGAAATAAATTAACTTGTAGTTTTGTTTCTCTGATCTCTGAAATATTGAAACAAGACATGAGATTTTACAGCATAACCAAGCTGTCTGAGATTTCACTTAGACTTTTTCAAAAACTTTGGGACTTTAACTTGTTTGGACTGGTTTATGTGTGACTCTATATGAAAAATGGTAATGCTCACGCTGGCTGTAAGTTAAGTGGAAAATCATTATGTGGTCTCATAAAACTGAAGTTGTGAATCTGCAAGACACTGATGAAAACTCCCCCACCCCCTTCTTTTTGTTTGTTTCGTTTTCTTCCTCCTCTGTCCTTTATCACCTTTATCTCCTCTCACTCCCTGCCACCATCCCTCCAGCACTGTAACGATGATGTCCATAACTGCCAGTCGGACATGAACATCATGGGGGCTTGGAAGAGGGGCTACACGGGTAAAGACGTGGTGGTGACTATATTAGATGATGGCATTGAGAGGAACCACCCAGACCTCTTTCAGAACTACGTGAGTGTGTATGTATGCGAATGTAGGGCGGCGGCTATAAGTGGCTGTATGTGTGCGTGTTGGAGTCTGCAGTAGTCAGTGATATGAAGTCATTTTTATTTTATTTATTTATATTGCCCAATATCACAAATCACAATTTGCATTAAGTGGCTTAAATTAAAGTGTTAATCTTTGTATATGTGTCAATGTCTGTGTGTGAGGTTTGTGGAGCTTTAGGAATGTATATGTAACCTGCTGGAGTAAGTGAGTATTATATTAATAATATATAACATAATATTAAAAACATAAAAATTATATTTTGTAAATAGGAATTAATTTTCTTTTTTACCATGTAACCATGTCATATTACAGAAAGCAAGAAATTCATGTTACAGAAGTCAAATAATAAAACTATATCGTGATACTGTAATTTGAATCATGCGTCATGGATTACATTTCAAGGGAAGCTTCCTCAAACCTGTGGGTGTGCAGGTATGCTGTGTGTACATGTTTATTTGTCTGTGGTTACGTACTTGATGTGCATGCAGAGGTATGTCTACATCAGACCAAGGCCAGAGCAATGTCTTGGCCTGAGGCAGCAGGTAAGGCTATCAATCAACTGTGCAGATAAAATGATTCACACCCAGTTTGACAGCGCCTGCGCTGCTGTTATTAGCTCCTCTTAATGCCTGGATTTGTTTATGCCGAAGGCAAGCGGCGCAGACGATTGAGTTAGCTCTGCATTCGATTTACAAATGTGAGTGATGCTAATGTGAACTGTTTGATTGGGTTAGAGAAGCTTCTTGGCATTCCACAGGTCCATTACACACACACACACACACACACACACACACACACACACACACACACACACACACACTCACACACACACAGTGCTGGACTCACTTCTCTAATGAATTTACCTGTTGAATGGTTTCTCTCGCCTGATCATTATTACAACTGTCATTTGGGTGTTTGATGTACTTGTTGTGACCTCTGTGTCTTCTCCAGGACCCTCAAGCCAGCTTTGATGTCAATGGCAACGATATGGATCCCATGCCTCGATATGACGCAACCAACGAGAACAAGTAAGAAAAAAAACACATGTCAAATCCAATGTGGATTTGACATGAGCGAGAAATCAAATTTTAACGATTACAGTGGGGTCAGGTAAATATTAGGATGTGGCTTTAATGTGTTGGTGTTAAAATCAGCCAAATGTTGTTCTGTGTGTCAATGTTTTTCTGATTGATTTTTAGCAGAAGCTCTGTGCCTCAGTGTGTTTGCTGAGTCCTGACCTTGTTGTGGGTGCGATGAGTTACATTAGTCTATTGGATTGTGACATTGTGGGTGGGTTGTGGTTTTTCTGTTTGGAAGAATCGGTGTGTGTGTGTGTGTGTGTGTGTGTGAGAGAGAGAATCAAAGAAAAGAAAGAGACTCGCTTGTCTTGTGCCAGTTTGGCTCAGTGAGTGATTTTTGGTGTGTGTATGTGTGGCTGCAGCAGCCCAAGTGCCTTGGCAGTGGCTCAGTCCCTGCTGGTAATGCATTGTCTTAAAGAGACATGAGGCCTACAGATGCAGTTTAATGAGCTGGTTTCCTTTTAAGGCTGAATTCATAGTTGACTATGATGTTATGTGTGTGGACAGAAATCTGGTTCGCCCTCTTTGACTTTTCATATTGCTTTTCTTTCTACAACAAACTCTCTTACGGGATTTACAAACTGGAGATTATTTTGGTTTAATCAAAGCATTGCGGTCACGACTCCCATGGGAGCTGAATAGATATGAAGAGTTGGTGTTTGTTGGCTGGCAAGTCAAAACTGGTCATCATGCCTGAAAGGCAAGAAGCACACAGTCTGTAAGATTTCCGAGGAATAATGCTAACTAGAGCTACTTCTGGCACACTGTGGATTGTTGTCAAACTTTGAGTTGTATAGCAACAAAAGTGACATAATTCTTGTGGATTTTAATCTGTTGTCTGTGTACAAATGGTCCTAACAGCTGTGCTTTCAGTGTAAGCAGGAAGAAAAAAGTTTGTTATAACGTTATCAATCTCCCATACAGCTCTCTTAAGTAACATATCTGGATGCACCAGCATCTACTGCATTACCTAGACACTGCATTAAATAGTGTCCATAGATAATCTTTCCTACCACCACAGATTTTAAATAACAGTTCTGTGAAACTAGGAAAGAAAACAGACAAAGCTCTTCTTCTTCTTGCAAATAAATTTTTGGTATAACCTTCTCGTAACTGCCGTTGTTAAAACTCTAAACTGTAATACAAAGTGCCTTTAAGAAGATTAAACTGTAATTTTTAATAATGGTTTCCAATTAGATATTGTTAGCCATAAATGTCACCAGTGGATGACCATATTAAAACCTGTGTGGGAAATACAGATAGATTTTTTTCAAAAAACAAACTACTGACTAAGTAAATTGAAATTGGAATATAAAATTTGAAATTGTAGTAAGCCTCTTTCATAAAGAACTAACAAATTAAAGAATTTTACTTTGCATATTGAAGCAAAAATATAAATAAATAGATGTGTACCACAGAGAGTTAAATGTGAGTTTAAGTGGCTATATCCTTTTGAAACTTTTTGAAAGTATGTGTTTGCATTTGAATAATTGCTGTGTGTGTGAGTGCGTATCGATTATCCATTGCACAAATGTTATATGTTCTGGATGAAACACAGAGAGGTCCCTGAGTGACTGTGACACAGATGTGTAGAAATGGAAAATACAGGCAAACACAAAGACTGGAAAGACGGCCAGACAGACAATTTTATGGATTAGTGGAGTGAAGTGAACTGAGTGAAGACTGTTGAAGCGTTTGGAAAGAGGAAGCCAGCAGTTTGGCTCATTAACTGTGACAAAGAGGCCTATCACTGATCTGCAGCCATTTAATATGTTGTACATTAACCCAAAAAGTTTCATTTGTGTTAACTTTCCTGTAAACATGTGAGGTCATTCCAACTATAATACAGATGATAAAAGTAAGGTTTCCAGATTTATACAAATGGTATCCATGCATCTAATATCTAAACCAGATATTAATTTAAAATAAATCTAAAGACCATTGTGTATTTTCGATCCTAAAATCCTAGTGAATTCAAAGCAGAGGTGGTGTTGACTTAAAGGAACAGTTCATAATTTTGGGAAATACTGCATATTCCCTTTTATTACTGAGAGTAGATTAGAAGTCAAATTTTCTTCTTTCCATAGTTTTTGAATGTTGAAATCTTTTTCCAAATGGGTAGAAATACCGATGTGTAGAAGACAAGCATTTTAATTTTGTCAGGTGGGAAGAAAGGTTTAAAACCTCAAACCTAAGTTTAAGGAAAGTGTTTAACACCAATGGGTTTATATTGTGCATTTTACTATGCCTTTGTTTTGTATTGCACCATGGTAGAGAACAGTGGTAGACTGTATTGTTGTGAAATTCTGGGACAGATTTGTGGGTGACGAAAAGTTAAAGGTGGGGTGTGTGATTCTAATCCAATATATGTCTTTTGTCAGTTTATCATGGTTGGTTCTATGTGTGTGCTGAAAGAAATCTGGTGTTTGTACACAGAACTGGCTTTCTAAATGGGAAGTGGCTTAGGCCGAGCCACACAATACTTTTCCAGACATGATTGGTGTGTCAGGTAACGTTAAATTACTTTCCCATGGACATTCAGCTTACTTCCTGCGTTTGCCAAGATATTTGTTGTTGTGCTGTTAGCTATAGTAGCAGGAGAGTTGTGAGTATTTCTGTCTGGAGCTGCTGTGCTGGCACTGGGGCTATCTCGTTCTCTCTGCATGTTGGCTTTGTAGCACCAACTAAAGCAACAGTTTGCTAACCCACAACTTAACGTTAGTTACGTCACTTGCTGTGTCGTTTGCTCTGTATCGTGGTATTAGTCATGATTTTGGATTTCTCCAGAATCGCTTACCCCACCTTTAAGTGACAGATATAGAATTCTTACATTTTTTATTTAATAGTAATAAAAAGAGATGAGATGTATGACCATTTTTGATTAACACAAGCATGGATGTTGCATTGTACACCTTAGCTAAGTGAGTTTTTTTAAACCTTGGATCATGTTGTTAAATAAATGTTGACCTGAAATAATCAAGTTACTGTGAAACGGATTTTCCTCAGTCAGAGTGCTTCACTGGACTTTAAAACTTTTTCCTGTGTCTTCCCCCGGGGGTTTCGATAGCTAGATGCTGGGTTTCCATGGCAGCGGTCAGAGCTGTTTCCGTGGGGTGTTGTGATGCAGATGTTCTCTGCAGGAGGTCTCTGTGTGTGTGTGTGTGTGTGTGTTTGTGCCGATCCAGAAAGTGGTGGTTTTGAGGAGGCGGCGGACACAAACATACTTATGTTTATTTACGCTGGTTCCTGACCCAGGCCGATTGTCACCACTACAGTTACTGGTGGAATGTTACCCTGTTATTACAGTATTATAAATGTTCAACTACATCTTCTTCCGTTCTCAGTCAGGCCTATGAGGACAAAACAAGAATTGTACAAATATTTATAGTGTTTGCTACATTTGTAATACTTATTACACTTGAACCATTTTGTTTAGGATTGCTTCAACAGGTATGTGCACATGTATCTGTGAAAATGTGTGTTTATGTGTAAGGGCCCTTGTTTTCCACTTCAAAAGCTGCATGTTTATCTAGTAGTTTTTGTGTGCTCTTCTGCTTGTGTATACACGTGGAATCCACATTTGTGTAATAAGCAGTTCATTCCCGCTCTTTTCTCAGACACGGTACACGGTGTGCGGGCGAAGTTGCTGCAGCTGCAAACAACTCCCACTGCATTGTAGGAATTGCGTACAATGCCAGAATAGGAGGTCAGTGATTGGTTATATTGGTCTACTTTCTGAAACTATATTTATCAACAGTTTTTGCAATGGTTCTGCACTTGCATTCTTATGAATGCAACAGCTAAATCCAATATGAGACAGGAGCTTTAATTAGATAAACTTCATAATTACTTTTGCATATTAAAGAGGAGCAAAATATTTTATTAAAGTGTAATTTCTAATGCTTGAAGAGTTTATGTTAATACAACCAAGTGTTATGGGCGATAAGCATACTAACATGGAAGTACTTGCTAATTAATGTATTGATTAGCATAATAAATTACTTGATTTGCCTGAATGTGTTTAATTTATTATGGTTATCATGGCAGGACATTAAGCTAGGCTGGCTGCCTATTGTATATTGATACACTTTTTTTTCCTGTACAAATACGTAGGTGATATATTAAACTTTGTTTCTTTGCATGCATTATTTCTGTGTTTGTGTATCAGGTGTGCGAATGCTGGATGGAGATGTAACGGATATGGTGGAGGCCAAGTCTCTGAGCCTCCAGCCGCAGCACATCGACATCTATAGCGCGAGCTGGGGACCTGATGATGATGGAAAAACCGTGGATGGACCAGCGTCTCTGGCCAGGCAGGCTTTTGAGAATGGCATCCGCATGGTGGGCACATGCATGCATGCATACACATTTACATACAGAAACATGCACAAATGAACATGTGCATCATTGCTCAGCCAAGAATTTGACTTTAGTATTCATATGGTGAGAAAAGATATAAACACACACAAAGACACACTCTGAGCACAAGTGCGTGTTTCATGCTTATATTCTCATCTCCTAAAGTCCCCCCTGGCTATCTCTACCTGTGAAGCTCCTCTGGACATTAGAGAGTTGCCCTGGTCTATTAGCATATATATTAATTTACATATTCATAGCTTATTTTGCATAATGACAAGCTGACGCTGTGTTGTGGGCTGAGTGCAGTGGAAAAGCTATAACAGAGGTTAAGAGGGGTGAAGTAATTTACTGGCCACGTCTCACTCACACATACATTTATACATTCACAAAGTTTGCTACAACTGGCTTTCTGCCATTTGGTTAAGCAGATGTAGACCTTTGTGGAGGTGATACAGAAACTGGAAACTCTGACTGGAAGGCTGGGAGCTTGTGACATGTTACAAAAGAGAGAAGAAAAAAAGGAAAGGACAAGTAGGAAGTGTGAGTAGAAGAAAGTCCCCATTGCTCTTGACAGGCTGGCCTTTTAAGATGACAGAGGTGAGGGAGATATCTGTCCAACTGGTACGAGTTGAGCGCGCGTGTGTGTGTGTGTGTGTGTGTGTGTGTG
>NC_060170.1:22150731-22227896 GCF_021292245.1 Micropterus dolomieu | reverse complement strand
CTCTCTGCATGTTGGCTTTGTAGCACCAACTAAAGCAACAGTTTGCTAACCCACAACTTAACGTTAGTTACGTCACTTGCTGTGTCGTTTGCTCTGTATCGTGGTATTAGTCATGATTTTGGATTTCTCCAGAATCGCTTACCCCACCTTTAAGTGACAGATATAGAATTCTTACATTTTTTATTTAATAGTAATAAAAAGAGATGAGATGTATGACCATTTTTGATTAACACAAGCATGGATGTTGCATTGTACACCTTAGCTAAGTGAGTTTTTTTAAACCTTGGATCATGTTGTTAAATAAATGTTGACCTGAAATAATCAAGTTACTGTGAAACGGATTTTCCTCAGTCAGAGTGCTTCACTGGACTTTAAAACTTTTTCCTGTGTCTTCCCCCGGGGGTTTCGATAGCTAGATGCTGGGTTTCCATGGCAGCGGTCAGAGCTGTTTCCGTGGGGTGTTGTGATGCAGATGTTCTCTGCAGGAGGTCTCTGTGTGTGTGTGTGTGTGTGTGTTTGTGCCGATCCAGAAAGTGGTGGTTTTGAGGAGGCGGCGGACACAAACATACTTATGTTTATTTACGCTGGTTCCTGACCCAGGCCGATTGTCACCACTACAGTTACTGGTGGAATGTTACCCTGTTATTACAGTATTATAAATGTTCAACTACATCTTCTTCCGTTCTCAGTCAGGCCTATGAGGACAAAACAAGAATTGTACAAATATTTATAGTGTTTGCTACATTTGTAATACTTATTACACTTGAACCATTTTGTTTAGGATTGCTTCAACAGGTATGTGCACATGTATCTGTGAAAATGTGTGTTTATGTGTAAGGGCCCTTGTTTTCCACTTCAAAAGCTGCATGTTTATCTAGTAGTTTTTGTGTGCTCTTCTGCTTGTGTATACACGTGGAATCCACATTTGTGTAATAAGCAGTTCATTCCCGCTCTTTTCTCAGACACGGTACACGGTGTGCGGGCGAAGTTGCTGCAGCTGCAAACAACTCCCACTGCATTGTAGGAATTGCGTACAATGCCAGAATAGGAGGTCAGTGATTGGTTATATTGGTCTACTTTCTGAAACTATATTTATCAACAGTTTTTGCAATGGTTCTGCACTTGCATTCTTATGAATGCAACAGCTAAATCCAATATGAGACAGGAGCTTTAATTAGATAAACTTCATAATTACTTTTGCATATTAAAGAGGAGCAAAATATTTTATTAAAGTGTAATTTCTAATGCTTGAAGAGTTTATGTTAATACAACCAAGTGTTATGGGCGATAAGCATACTAACATGGAAGTACTTGCTAATTAATGTATTGATTAGCATAATAAATTACTTGATTTGCCTGAATGTGTTTAATTTATTATGGTTATCATGGCAGGACATTAAGCTAGGCTGGCTGCCTATTGTATATTGATACACTTTTTTTTCCTGTACAAATACGTAGGTGATATATTAAACTTTGTTTCTTTGCATGCATTATTTCTGTGTTTGTGTATCAGGTGTGCGAATGCTGGATGGAGATGTAACGGATATGGTGGAGGCCAAGTCTCTGAGCCTCCAGCCGCAGCACATCGACATCTATAGCGCGAGCTGGGGACCTGATGATGATGGAAAAACCGTGGATGGACCAGCGTCTCTGGCCAGGCAGGCTTTTGAGAATGGCATCCGCATGGTGGGCACATGCATGCATGCATACACATTTACATACAGAAACATGCACAAATGAACATGTGCATCATTGCTCAGCCAAGAATTTGACTTTAGTATTCATATGGTGAGAAAAGATATAAACACACACAAAGACACACTCTGAGCACAAGTGCGTGTTTCATGCTTATATTCTCATCTCCTAAAGTCCCCCCTGGCTATCTCTACCTGTGAAGCTCCTCTGGACATTAGAGAGTTGCCCTGGTCTATTAGCATATATATTAATTTACATATTCATAGCTTATTTTGCATAATGACAAGCTGACGCTGTGTTGTGGGCTGAGTGCAGTGGAAAAGCTATAACAGAGGTTAAGAGGGGTGAAGTAATTTACTGGCCACGTCTCACTCACACATACATTTATACATTCACAAAGTTTGCTACAACTGGCTTTCTGCCATTTGGTTAAGCAGATGTAGACCTTTGTGGAGGTGATACAGAAACTGGAAACTCTGACTGGAAGGCTGGGAGCTTGTGACATGTTACAAAAGAGAGAAGAAAAAAAGGAAAGGACAAGTAGGAAGTGTGAGTAGAAGAAAGTCCCCATTGCTCTTGACAGGCTGGCCTTTTAAGATGACAGAGGTGAGGGAGATATCTGTCCAACTGGTACGAGTTGAGCGCGCGTGTGTGTGTGTGTGTGTGTGTGTGTGTGAGAGAGAAGCTGAGTTGAGATGGCATGTACCGATGTGACACTCTGAAGAGACAGTTTATCACAGAGAGATGAGGTGTTAGGGATACCACTGACAGCTGAGTGCTGCACTCTGGCTTGTGTTACTGAATGTATGAAAGACTGAAACAGGAGGGTTTTTTTTTTTTTTTTTTATGTGCGACATGTTTTGTGTTCCCTGGTTATATTTGCTATATATGAATAATATGTCTTTATGTTGTGCATGCACAAGGTTTTTCATCTAATAACCCTGTCTGTGTATATAGCTTTCAGTCATTACAGTTATGTCCATCAAAATAGTTCTTAATTTAAAACTCTGCTTTAGGTACTTTTTTAATTTTAGGACTATAACTAATGATTATTTTCATAGTTGATGAATTTATTTGATTATCTGAGTATCACTATTTTCTGACATTCTGTAGATTAAACAAACACCCATCATAATTTCACAGAAACCAAGATGGTGTTCACCAATGATACAATAGAGAAAAGCAGCAAATTCTCACATTTAAGAAGCTAAAAATCTGTGGTTTGGCAATTTTGCTAGACATATTAATCCATCATTAAAATTGTGATAGATACATTTTCTGACAATCAACACATTCATTAATTGGCAATTTGTTTGAGCAGTAAATCATTTATCCTTTTTTTTTCTTTCGAGCTCTTCATGATGATTGCTGTCCATCTGTTTCACATTGCGTTTCAGCTCTCTCCTCACCTTCATGCTCCTCTCTACTCACTATTTCCTCTCCCTCTTATTCATTCTACCATCTTTTCTTATGCTAACTGCTCTTCAAAGCGTTCTCCATCGCTCTCATCTGTCAGCGTTTGCTTCTGTCTGATCCCTCTCTCACTCAGAGGGGCTCCACTCGCTTATCGCTGCCTGACAGAAGCCCTCTTTTGAAGAACTCCACTCCACCTTTTATTCCCTTTATATCTGTGTGTGTGCACAAGTGTTGTCTTGACAAACAGTGTGAATCACAGTGTCGTCAGGTGGCTTTTTCGCTGACTGCTGGCTGAACTTTGCCTTAACAACTCGTTTGGTCATCACCAACACAGTAACTCCCTCAGTGTGTCTCCACTATGCTGAGCATCATTTATTGATAGATCATTTTCCGTTCAGTTTCTAATTGAATAGTTAAAAGTATTTGGTTTGAGAAGGTTTCCAATGACAAATAATTTTGAGTCGATGTGAAGCTCACTCTGAGCTGGCCCTGGCCTCTCAATTAGATAGATCGTCTGTATACATATGGGATGAGTTTTTTTGAATGTACGGTGTAAGCTCTTCTGGAAACCTAGATTTGAATATTAAGCAGCTGCTTGGCTGGACATATAATGGGCCTCAGTTATAGCAAATGTCCATATGCGTGTAGTGTTCAGCCAAAACTTGGATGCAAAAAAATTCTGTGTGTGTATGTATGTATGTATGTATGTATATATAATAATAATACCATTGTTTGCGTAATGTTCTTCAATAAAGTTACAAACTTAAAAGCTTGCACGAAACAGCCTGACAGATTTATACAGAACAGATAAACAAAAATAATGAAACAAAATAGAACAGCGTAAACACAGGGTCTCAACCACAAGGATGTAACAAAATGAAAATATTGAATGAAGAAACAACAACTGACTAGGTAGCTAGACCGCCACAATAGCACAAAGATAAACAAATAGATAGTTTGGAGTCAAAGGTTAGAAAATGGCCTTACGGTAAGATTAAGTTTAAGAATTGAGTTCTCAGAAAATTCTTGAGAAAATATGCAGCTAGAAGAAATGTAAAAAAATTTAAGATTCTTTCACCCAGATTTTATTATGGTGTGCTATCAATCTTCTCAAAACCAATGGAAGAAATAAAGCTAAATGCATGCATCATATGTGATGCAATCAAATGTGCTATTCACAAACCTTCAAAAAAATCTTTTGAAGTATAGTCCTGTATCTGACTTATTACTAACTAGGGATGAAACGATTACCGGTTTAACAATAAACCATGGTAAAACCATGGGCTTGATATTAACTTTTTTGCTCACTAGCCAATGTGGCTAGTGGTTTTCCAAAGTTACTAGCCACGCAGCTTTTTTACTAGCCACATTTCTGTTGTTGGAAAATTACATTTTATATGATTAAAGTTGACAATGGCATGCTTAAATTGGAGTGCTAAAATGTTTTTTTGAAAACATGTAGTCTATTAAGATAAACACATAAAAGAATAGCTTCTTATTTTATATAATAAAAATGCTACATGGGTGTAAAAGATTGATTTAAAAAAAAATCATCAGAAACTCTATTTTTAAAAGCAGTAAATACTGTAATACAGAAGAGAAAGAAAGTATCTGCATTAGAAACAAAGAGCAAAGAAAAAAGGGTTAAAACTTTATGCAGGCCTATATCAGTTTTGGACACTTTAGATTGTTTGTTTTGCATCTTCATTTCCTCAGCACTCTGACTGTATGTTTATCCTCATGAAGCTCTAGTCGCTCTGAGTAACTGGAGATAGTCCACCTGAAAAGAATACACAGGTTTTTATTTTCCCGATTATTCCCATACAAACGCATCTCCTGCTTTCCTACATGCCATGATTACTTTAATTAAAAAAATACAATTAACTTTGGAAAGGTAGTATAGATCTGACGATATGGTGTGACATAAGGGCGGCCCTTCTAGTAGTTAAACCATGTCCCTTATTCATAAAGATATCTGTAATTTTACAGCTTCGAACGGAACTTTCCTCCTGCTTTTTCTCTTTCTCAGCTCTGCCTTTTCTCTTTCTCTCGATCACCTGTGCATTTTATCTCCACAATCACGCACTGACTGAACGATGTGTTGATCTCAGTGTGCGCATGCGACCAGTTGCGTGTGATGACAGAGATTATAGCCTACCATCAGGTTAAAAGCAGGCGGGAGGCTGCTTGCAGGTCTGAGGGACTGTGGCTGCCCTGTGACAGATTCAACTTTACATTCTCGTTTGACAAAAGTCTGGATGTCACATTTAGCGCGCGCACCCTGGCGCGGAGGCACTGCAGGAGAGAGTGAGACGCGCATGTTGTGTGGATTCTCCTGCTATTAAAAAAGCTTGCTAACGCTGCCGCTGGTTAAGTTGACAATTAACGGCAGGTGAAAACAGCCCGTCGGTCCGAGGGCTGAGTTTAAGCTCCACAGCGTCAACTTGTTTACAGTGTTGTCGATCAACATAGTGTTTGCTCATTGTTCCATTCGTGAAGCCTATGTGCAGGTAGTACTCAAGGGAGTTGTAGTGTCTTTAACAAATTAAATTGCAATTCATTTGTTATTTCAGATGCATTTTGAAACACTACAATTTTTCAACACGCCAAAGTGGCTAGTGGGAGTGACTGTATTATCAAACCCTGTTCCTGACTGTTTATTATTACCGTACATATTTTAATTACCATGATAACCGGGTTCGGTTTCCGTGCTATTATAAACACAGCAATTACTGTCCAGCATCAACCATATGCGCATGCGCAGTATGCAACGTGTGTTGGGGTCAATGAGAGCGCGGTGGAAGATAGCGCAGCGGAGATTTTTAAGGCACTCTGATGTCTGGTCGTATGTTAATTTTTATGGAAACTTGATTGAAGAAAGTGACCTTATAGTGAACGCAGGTTGAGTTAACTTTTAGCTTTGGTTTGTCTGTCTGACTTGCTAACAGCGTGTAAACTAGGGTGACCAGATAAGAATGGGTGAAATTCGGGACGGGGGGGCGTGGCTATCGGTACATTGAGTGTCAGTGAACATTAACACACGTCAAAATCAAAACACAACGCTTAAATTAATTATTTAAGTTTAAAATTAAAAATTAAAATTATTTTTTTTCATTAAGTCAACTGTCTGTTATTAGGAAAAATACAACTGTGGATATGTAGGTAAATCATGATCTTTTACCTAATTTTTATATTTATTTTATTCATTCAGTGCAGCGCTATCTGTCTGCCTAACGCGCGTGTCAGATCTCTCCGCCGTGCCGTGGCTACCTGAAGCTACACTTTACCTGTCCTCGCGACTGTAAATTCCACTAACCACAAGAAAACAAAAAGGGGAAGAGCACGACGAGTGTTACTTTGTGGTTATAACAACGCTGTTGACACAATGAATGTATAGATAACCTGCAACCCCTGCTGGAGCAACGAACAGTATACGTTTAATTAGGCTATAATCAAAAGTGATGTTAGGTCTAATTTTCGGGACAAACCGTAAAGTGGTCGGGACAACTGCTCGTAATTCGGGACTGTCACGGATTTTTCGGGACGTCTGGTCACCCTAGTGTAAACTGAAGCTCTCAGTGTTAGCTGCTCTTGTAAAAACGCTACACATTGTTCTGCTGTATGCGTCGTGTGTCTGCAGATTCCATTTGTCCACTGCACATGAAAACACGTTAGGCAGTTCAGTCAACCAACCAGTATATCTTGTTCATTATAAATCCAGCAGCTATGAAATTAGTTGTAAAAGTGCCAGAACAGGAGAAACGCTACAGACTCCTGTGTCAGTTGTTGGGCTCATTGCAGTTACTATCATAGTCTTCTACAGACTTATTTGTTTTCATGTAATTGTGCATGGGGTCATTGCATTACCTATATAACATAAAATATAAAATCTTGATAATGCACACTTGCAGATGGTTTTCATATGTTTACAAAAAATATTGGCAGTTATTTTATTGTTTATGCAAACAAAATATTAATTTCATTGTAGGTTTCAATATAAAACTTGGTGTCAGTGTATCAGTACATTTTTACAATGCCGTGATAAAACTGATAACTGTGATAATTTTAGTCACTATAATCGTGATATGAAATTTTATACCGTTTCATCCCTATTACTAACTAATATGACAGTATTGGTTCTAGTAATACATTAAGTCTGATGGTAGTAAATGAACCTATCTGCTGTGCTGCCGTGTCACTGATGAGGAGAGATGGAAATTCACCTCAGTCCGACATGGAACAAAACTCACTAACACGGCATGGCGCTCAGCAATGCCAACTTTTCAACAGGATATTTTGCTTAGTTGAAATATAATGATTACTGAACTTGGATCAAATCATATCAAATCTGTCGCCAGACACAGGACTGCTCAAGACTTACACTGTCTGTGCTTCCTAGTGCTCTTTCACCGTTGTAGATCTTTTCTTTTTTGTATAGTGATTTCTGCACACTGAACACAGAGCTTGTTACTCCCCTCCTTACAGAAATTAAAAGAACATTAAAAAATTAAGCCAAAACAAAGTCTGCTGAACAGTAATTACGTTTTAAGTACTAAGACAAAGCTGCAGCCTCTTACTGTTTCCTCTCTGCATCCTCTCTTGTTAGGGGAGGAAGGGCCGTGGCTCCATCTTCGTGTGGGCTTCAGGCAACGGCGGGCGCAGCAGAGATCACTGTTCCTGCGACGGCTACACCAACTCCATCTACACCATCTCCATCTCGAGCACAGCCGAGAGCGGACGCAAGCCATGGTACCTTGAGGAGTGCTCGTCCACGCTGACCACCACCTACAGCAGCGGGGAGAACTACGACCGAAAGATTGTAAGGATTCAAGTGTGTGTGATAGATTTCAAGAACTGCTACTGAACGCGTACACACACACACACACGCACGCATTAGTTCTTGAAAGGCACAACTACCCATGGCTTAACTTAACTGCAGGACCAGAATGCTTATTTCTTCCTCACCAATGTCCAAGTTGTACCTGTGGTGTTTTGTGCTAAGTTGAAATAAGATTTCCTGTATGAACCAGAAGGACTTGCTGAGGTCTCCCTGTCCATAAATTTTAATTAGATACTGACCATATTTGGATTTGGAGCTTTAAAAATGCACATGCTATATAATTTTAGTTGAAAATACAGCATGATGCAAACTGGCATTAACTTGGCCTTGTGTGTATGGGTCCAATGATGTGGCCTGGTTTGACCCAAATCAACCAAGTCACTCCCATGACCCACTGGGATGGACAGCGACAGTTGTCCACTGTGAGCTAGCTTGTCTGGCAGTGTCTTGCTACATTCCTCGTACTGATGCTACAAAAGGACGCACGCACGCACGCACGCACGCACGCACGCACGCACGCACGCACGCACGCACGCACGCACGCACGCACGCACTATTTACAGTTTCCCTCTGGCTTTGTACACTTACAGTAGAACCTCCATATATCTGACAGTCTAATTTGCTCGAGCACATACTGTCTGCTCAAATGCTACTGCACCACTTTCACTCCTTACTAAACCATTTCAGATTCTGTGTGTGTGTGTCTTCAGATAATCCCTCAAACTTTTTGGTCCAGAAAAGGTTTTTTGATGAGGGCTCAAGGCTGGAAGTTAGCCAAGCTTTTCTTGGCTAACTGACTGTCAGGCTGTCTGACTAGTTGGCTGTCTAAAGTCCATACAATCACAGCGAACATAAAGTGCTTTAACAACACATTTTACTACCCCTTCTTATTCTTTGTCCTTTGTTTCTCCTTGGGCACTGAATGGCTTACTTGAATTCTTGGAGAAGCAGGTGGTTTGTGTACTTGTGTGTGAGTGTCTATGTGTGTAGTGAAGCAGTGTATCACAGCTGGAATTTGAGTTTCGAGAGTTTCAGGTGTGCCTAAATCCTCCTGATCCTCATGACTTCAGTATCTCTTTCTCTTTCCCTATCTTGCCATCACTGTCACTATTTTCTCCTCTCTGCCTCTAACTCCACCTCCTCCATCTGTTTTCTTCTGGCTTTCTTATTATTTTGAGTTTTCTCCCCTTCTTTGATTTTGACTTTTCCCTCCTCTCCTGTCTCTTCCATGCCCCTTTTCTCTTTCTTAATTCCTGTAATTCCTCCCCATCTCTACCCCCCCCCCCCAACCCTGTCTTCACTCTCCTTGTCCTCTCCTGTGTCTGCAGATCACAACAGACCTGAGACATCGGTGCACAGACAGTCATACAGGAACATCGGCCTCGGCTCCCATGGCTGCTGCTATTATTGCTCTGGCCCTGGAGGCAAAGTAAGAGCCACTTAACCTCATCCCTTCCCTTCATACCTTTGCCCCTTGCTTACCTTCTAATGCCCTCTTGTCCTCTGGCCTCTCTGATATATAAGGTGAACACGTGAAGCATATACATCATTGTCAAGTCAGCTATTGAGATGCATTAAAATACTTGGAGAATCTATCTTCGTTTTAATGAGTTAATCTAAGCAACATTTGTGCAGAGACATACAGGGTTCCAGAGAACTCTACTGGCATTTGAGAAAACTGGACTATAGGCAGTCCTGCAGGACATAGATGCTCACAGATCTGACTCTTGCTTTTAGTCAGAGCAGTACAACATGTGAAAATGGTGCTGTAGGATGGTGGGCTGCAGAATTTAATGGTTAGAATACATCACAGTATAGTACATGATACACTTGCATCTGGTCAGTTCAGAGTTTTCGAAATTACACGCGACTAACCTGCCTCTATTTAGTGATGTGTTCACATTTGCTACGTCTTCGTCCAATGCAGGTTTGAGCATCACAAAAATCACTTTAATAGCTGAATGCCAGTGCAAATGGTAATAAAAGGAGTGATCAGCTGTTAATATTTAACTGTTATTTTGGTCGCCAGTCAAACATAAATAGTGGATAGTGTTGATGTAATAGACAAACCATCATTATGACTTCCTTGGCAAAGACATTTGCCACCTTCTGAGAGGGATTCAGGTGAGTTTGGGTACTTTTATGTATAGGCACTCACCTGTTTACCTGCTTATCACACTCCTTCAATGGTGAATTGAGCTTGAACTTTAATAGAAGTAGCCAGTCCACTGAGTAGTGACAGCCATATACTGTTTACATACATACATGTGTCATTTGATATCAATAGTAGTGCAATATATTGCACTTCCATCTCCTCTGAGATATTATCACAAATATAACAATGTTGTCTTGGGACGCAGAGGGAGGGGTGTTCGCCTCTTTTATAGAACTCTGTACTGTTCTCCTTACTGCCAGTTTATGGCTGTTGAAATGATAGCACATGTTGCTGTGTGTGTGCGCGCTGAGAAAAGTATATTTTATGCACTTTGGTACGCAGTGTTTCATCTCAGCTGTCTATAAAACTGAACACTCTATAACATAGTGAGGCGATAAAGAATATGACTGATTACTTCATGCTTTAAAACAAGCTTTTCAATGTTAAGGTCATATTTTCCTAATTACACACACAGCAAAAAATGTCATGTGTCGCATATGGTTTTCTTAAAATATATCTCTTATTACAGAATCACCTGTATGGGGATCCTATCATTACTGTGGGCAAATATTGGAACATTTATTCCTAACCAAACCTTTTTTGTTGCTTTTAAACAAGAGCCACCCCAGATGCCTGCCCTGCTCCGCTTTGAAACGTGTTGATGTGCTTAATTTGAGATAAATTCATAAATTGGAAAGAGTGCAGTGCAGGTGCAGAGACTTTGAATTGGGCTTTACCCCATCATCACGTTGAGCGGCTCAGTTTGCTGAGGTCACTTCATTTAACCTGGATAATCCAATCCAAATCCTCCCAGTAGAAAATATTCTCGGTTTCCAAGCAGTGCCAGGCACATAAGCCTGTTTCCTCAACAAGATTATCGCACACTGCTTCTTGCCTGTCTGCTTTCTTCTCTTCCGCTAGCTCTCACCTCCTCTCTGTTGTGCTTGCTGTGACTCCAACACTGTCACGATGGTCTTTTTTTCCCCTCCTCCAAAGCAAACACTTTCTTTCCTTCTATCCATTCATTCAGTTTCTCACATGGATATACTTTCTTGCATGCACACGCAGGCACAGAGGAAAGGATGAAAGAGGGAGAGGGAAAACGTTTAGACAAACGCTGTGCAATGCTGATTGTATCTGCTCTTATCTGGTGAATGAAAGCGAACAAACTTTCTGTGATAAACATGTCAAGACGCCATTACGCTAGACTTCACTAAACTGTCTGTTGTGGTGTCTTTTCCCTTGGTATGAGAGTGGATTGGAATACTTAACTTTAGAAAACTGTCTTTTATGCGCCGTTCTTTGTAGCTTTTGCCATGTTTAAGATGTTTTAAATCTGCACATGATTTACCTCTTTATGAGCTAGCACAGCAAACTTCAATGTTTTAGAGCTTCAGAAACTTTAATTTCTTTCCCGTTCCCTTTTGTCCTTGGTAGTGAAGAAATGGAAAAGAGAGTTAATGTGGAGACAGGAGACTTTACTGAGGAAATTAGGAGGGATAAACAAGAAATGAGCAAGGATAACCTAACATAAGAACCTCATCTACTGGGAGATTTTAAGAAACCAAAGCAGGGACAGATGGGAGAAAAGAAAACTATTTCTTTCCATGTGTCTGCTTTAAAATCTAGTTTCTCTAGCTTGAAGTTTAGAGTGAAAATGCTCAGTATATTTTAGTGGGTAATCTTCCATCACTGGACTTAACCAAGGTGAGATAGAGATGGACAGTTGAAATGTTTGACTTTTTGCCTCTGCATTTTCCTTCTTCCCTTCCCACTCTGCTTTCTCCCTGCAGATTACCCGTGTGTGTTTTTTTTGTTCAGAATTACACTCGAGAGAAGCACCAAGAAACCTATATTAGACATACTGTTTTGCTGCTGGTTTTCCCCAGTATGTGAGCTACTCCATTAATTAGTATTGGCTTGTTTATGGGAAGGCTGTCGTGGCCTAGATAACGATGCCAAAGTCACTTTTAATTAATGACCATAAAACATTTATGGATCCATAATTACACAGTGGCAGCTAAGCCTATTAATATTGATCTGAACATTAATTATTCTGACTTTTCATAGCACTTATCTATGCTATCATCCTTTAATTATTTTTTACTTGATATTTTATTTTCAGCTATTTAGTCTGTGTTTTTCTGTGAGATTTGACAAGTGTGGGCTCAGTGAGGGCATTAGTGGATTTTGAACATGTGTTAATGTCTTAGCAACTGTTGTGTTCTAGGCATCAAGGGGATGTGATATTCCAGGTTTCACTGGAAGCAAGGCTTTCCATAATAAGACGAAATCATCCTTCCATCTAAAATTTCCTTTTTTGTCTAATACTCATTCTAACAAACAAAAGCAGTTTGTCTTGAAAATAACCCTGATAAAAGCAAAAAGCCCCACACTCCATTAAGGTGTAGTCATGGACTCGGACCTGAAATTCAACAGCCACATTAAGACAGTTACAAAGTCGGCCTACTATCTCCTGAAGAACGAGAAAAAATTACCACCTACAAAACCAAACATGGCGTTGATAAACTCCATCCCCAGCACAAGTAAAGTTGTCAGAATGTTTATGAAATAAAGTGCATATGTGAAGGAGGCTTTTGACTGTAATCTGTGAAAGTGAGTGGCTAAATGCGTGATGCTGAGAGTTCTCCCAGATGTTGAGGATTTTAAAATTCTTCAAGTGCGTTCTTGGTTTAAGAGCTCACAGGAAGCTGTGAAAGAACCTGCTCTTATCCAAGCGGCTCAACGGGAAAAACACAGTGTGGGTGCAGATCAGTCTCATTTTGTTGGTCGCTCACTGTCTCCTTCTCACATCATACCTATGTATCTTCCTAAATTTTAAAATCCGAATGCTTGATTGCAAACCTTAAATATTAGTTTTGGGTCAACTGATTCACAGTAGTGCAGATTCTGGAGGTCTCAGATGGCAAAGGGAGTGACACGAGGAGAGGAAACGGAGCATCTGGCCGGCATATGAGATGGAAGGGAATCCCAGGAAACTTAGTGACCCACTTCTCCCTGGTTTTTCCCTTTTTAATGTAGCGTTTGGACATCAAAGGAGTCGAGACACATGGCTGCCATCTCATAATGGATCTCACGTGAGATCTGAGAAACTAGGCACAGATGAATGGGCATGTATGCTCTCCATCTATGCCTCTGTAATTTTCTCTCTCAGTAATCTTTCACCTACTATATAATACTCTGTTTCCTTTACCTTGTCTTACATTTCTTCCTCCTTACACTTTGTTTTTACCCTCTTTGTACTTTTGGGTATGTGCATAAAAAAAGAAAGTCTTTGTCACTTATTTATTTACTTAGTTTTTCTCCAGTGATGTGTTCCTACTCTGTCCTTGTACTTTTTTACAATGTGATGTGTAAATTAATGTATTTCTATGTTTGTGTGTCTTTTCTAAGTCCTCTTCTAACATGGAGAGATGTTCAGCATATCATTGTAAAGACCTCTAGAGCTGGACATCTCAGTGCTCCTGACTGGAAGACCAATGCTGCTGGTTACAACGGTACATATTCACACGCATGCATGCACTTTTCTCAACAGAGGATTAGATTGCTTCGGAACGAATCTCAATATCTTATTAGCAATTCTACACAACAAAACATTCCTTTAAATCACTTCAATGCAACTCAGTTGATTAACTTTCACCAAGAGCACTGCAGAGCTTACTTGTTATATTTGTTTTTTTTAAAGTTTATTTATTTATTTATTTTTTACTGTGTTTTGGACTAATGGTAATCAAAACTTATTATTCTGATCACAACTTCCAACTATTTAATTTAACCTTATTTACATAATCTCGTGTCTAAAGATATCTGATATTCCTAGATGGTATTAGATACTTTTGTTTGATATTTCTTTGGGGCTATTGAATCACTGCTATGGATCTGTACATCTTTTTTTTATTTCACCAAAAAAGAGCAATGGTAAAAGAAAAGCAAAACCTTTGACAGCTTTAGATCAGTTTGAATGCAGGGACATGTTGTGGGTGATGCTATTCAGCAAATATTGTCTCAACACATGAATTAAACAACAGTCGCATTTATTCAAGGTGGGAAATAGTATGTGAAAAATTCAGAGACAGAGAAATCAATATGCATGGTTTTGATGCTGAATTAGTTTTCTCCAATCAGAACAGGGGTGATGAGCAGTTTCCAGAAATGTTTCCTACTTGCTTAACTACTGCACCACCAGCTGCCATCTGTCATGGTCCATGTGGTGGTTGCTGTTTTGTAACTTTGTGAGTGGATGCTTAAGTGTGTGTGTGTGTGTGTGTGTGTGTGTGTGGAAGAAAAACCAAGTGAGAACTGGGGGTCAGCCAGGCTGCAAGCCCAGTGTGCCTGGAGAATTTCCAAGTGACTATTTTTTCAAAGAGGAACTAAAGAGAAGCAGAATTGGAAAGGGGGGGGGGGGTATGGAAGGAATTCATATTTGAGCTGCTTTACCCATAAGGTGTGGTTTTCAAACTTTCTTTTCAGACAACAACCTTATACGACCTCAGTATTTTTATCAGTCAATAGAGAATACTTATTAAAACAACAGGGTGATGCTCAAAATGTTTCCTTTTTTGGACACATTTTAACTCTTTAATAACTTATAAAACAGTCTTTACTAGGAACCTACTAGATGCCTTTAAAGACAGCTACATACATGTTCACAACTTGTGTACTGATTCTTAATCTGACCCCCACTTTCAAATGATTTGTAGTTGCTTGGTTTCAAGATGGGGGGGCAAAAATTAATATGATCTTCCTCAGGAGTTTGAACGATAAGCTCTTCCGTGCGCTGGTCATTGTTTACAGTCTGATTCGCAAACTCAGAACCTATTGGCTATCGTCTGACGAGAATTTGAATGCAGTTACATTTTTAAAAAGCTAATAAGAAGTTAATCTCTAGGGTTCTGAGAGTGATTAAAAGCTAAATCGTCATCAGACAGTAGCCGATGGTTTCTGAGCCTGCATTTCAGCCAATGCGTTTCATCTCTTTTGATCACCAAATGGACTGTTAACCTGCATGCAACCAAAGCCCGCTCAGCCCTGATTGTTCAATACTACTCGGACTACAAGCAAACCAGAAGGCTTCCGATACCAAAATCACTTGCCTACAGAGTCTGCATTCGTTGGCAGATATCGGTTTATAGAGATTAATTTTTACTGCTTCCTACAGTCAGCCACCTGTACGGCTTTGGTCTGATGGATGCTGAGGCAATGGTGAAGGAGGCGGAGCGATGGAAGCAAGTCCCTACTCAGCACGTCTGTGTGGAGAGTGCAGACCGACAAATCAGGTAGAACACAAACACACACACCCCGACAAACATATCCTGACAAACCAGGTTGCAAATAACAAGTATTGAATTTGAAGTGCTGACAAGGTGTCCTTCATAGTGACCAACCGCTACTGATGTTGGGGCGATAAGACCTGGCTTGTAGTCGGTGTTCCGATCCATCCCAAAGGTGTTTTGATGGAGCTGAGGTCAGGGCTGTGTGTGGGCAAGTTTTTCCACACAAAACTTTGAAAAGCATTTCTTCATGATCCTCACTTTGTCCATGGGGAAAGGGCCTCACCAAACTGTTGCTACAATTTGGAAGCACTCTGTTGTCTAAAATATCACTGTATGTTGGAGCATTAAGATTTCCCTTAATTAGACCAAACCAAAAGCATGTGTACTCGGGTGTCCACATAAAATAATTCTGGAAATCTACCACTTTAATGGTTCAATAATGGCTGGCCGCCAAACAGCTTAACATGTATATTAAATGTAGGGGACTATCTGATGCTCTGATTGACATCAAATGTGATACTGTCTTGTCAGATTGGACAGAGTGAAGGAAGTGGTCTTAAATCTCGCGCCTGAGTGATTTGCAGGAACCTCTGTCCACCTGTAAACGCGCAGGTGGGTCCAGAGTATAACTGGATCAAACTGACCTGCGGACAGACATGTCCTGGTTTCTCTGTAGTGTCCGAGGGTTTTTGGAGTTTCGGGGGACCCAAAGATTGCTATGGACCCGAGTACAGACTAGCTAGAGAGAGTAGATTAAATGTACTTCTCTGTTTATTCTCTTTTCAAAATTATTGTAACTCAATTATTTGCTCAACCCCTCAGCCTGTTTTTATTTTCCATTTAACTCTTTTAACCCTGATTGTACACTGCACTGTAACTTTTATTATTTTTTAATGTGTATTTTTTCAATTTACCTATGTTGCTTTTAAACTGTTTTATATTTCCCTGTTGCTTTTATGTAAAGCACTTTGAATTACCTTGTTGTTGAAATGTGCTATACAAATAAACTTGCCTTGCCTTGTGTGTCCATATACTGTGCAAGTTTAAAATGAAATTCCAGATAAGTGAGTCAAAGTTGAGATCAACATATGTGACAAAAGTTATTTCTCATTTCTTCTCTCATTTTTTCATTTCCCTGGTGTGTTATGCACCGGCCTGTGTTTGAGAGTGCGGTTGTGCAAGCTGTACCTTGACAGGGGCCAAGCATTAGTTCTGGCAGGGTGGTTCTCACATAAGACCTTTACTATGCACACACACACACACACACACACACACACACACACACACACACACACACACACACACACACACACACACACACAAGGAGAGAGAGCCAGGGCTTCACAGCTTGTTATTCTTGATGCAGCTGGAAGCCTGAGCACTGTTCTGTGTTAGACTGGCTGAACCTGGGCCCTGAACTGGTTTGCTTTCAGTCGAAGGTTCGGTGGCCAGTGACTGCAGCATTATCAGTGTCATTCTGTCTATTCTGCTCCAGTGCAAAAGTCGGCCCACATGAGGCTTATGTAAAGTCCAGCTTGCGTCAGAGGCAGTCATGCTAAGGCCTCCCTACTCACGTAATGTGGCGTTGGCTTCTGGAGAGATTTTCACTGTTGTGTTGCGTGAAAGAAATAAAAACAAACCAGTCATTTTAGCCTCCTTTTTCCATTTGTAGTGCATGTATGAGTAGCCTTCGAGATTGGACATTTGTCGGTTACTTTAAGCCTTGCTCATAAACTAAATTACCCTTCGTACATTGAGCCAAATGACAGGCTTGCAAAAAAGAAAATGTAGGCAATCACCAACAAACACAAGGGCTTTGTTTTGTTTTGTTTTTGGAACAAAGGCAAAAAAGTCATGAAAGTTTTATGTGTAATCTTCAACTGCCCCAAAAAGTCAGAAACATTCTTTTCCCTTAACTCTGTTGAGTATAGATTTATGTATAAATATGTTTGTGCTCATTTGCATTGTTTGCAGTGTTTTGTCATAGATTGTGCTGATGTGTTTAGGAAGCAGGTCTCTGTGTCTTGTTTCCTTTATTGATATGTGTGTGTTCTGTGTTTCTAACTTGCTACATGAGTGCAGCCGTCACCTCACTCTGTGTTCCCACACGCCCTCTGGCTGGCCCCTCTGACTGCATTTGGTAATGTCTGTCTGATATCGCTCGCCTCACTCCACTTGGAGCACGCACCAGGAAAACGGCCTGATCTGTGTGCAATCAGGCTGGTGGTAATCAGCTGTGCATCTGCTCTGCTCGGCCCCGTGCGTATGGTTCAGTTATCTGTGTTGTGTCATAGAGAAGCCAGAGCTGTGATATCAGCCCCAGACTCTCCAGCCATGCTGCTGCCCGCTTTACAAACAGTCATTCACTGAAATAGTGTTTTCTCTCCGTTAGTCATTCCATCATGTCTGCTTGAGCTCATACAATGTTTCTCTGTTTTCAGTGGCTTTAAAATAATTTACTTATCTTGACTATTAGTTCCTCAATAATTATGTGAATGATCAGAGATGGAGTCAAAGGACAAATTGTTATGGATTGTTTGCCCTCATTATTCTGGAAAAACAATTCGTAAAGCACTGCTTCAAATAATAATAACTGCAACTTTCACTCCTTTTATACTTATTTGCTGATCTAATTAATTTGAGACATTTGTTTCACCAATTTTACTAGTTTAAAATACATTTTCAAATAAAATCATTAAATTAATCTTGATGGCCTGTTTTGGCCTTTCACAAACAAATTGGCATTTTTTTGCAGTAATTAGAAATCAATGGACTGAGAAGTTTTATTATGTTGTTCGGAGGAAAAAAAAGCTTAATTTTCTTTGCGCAGCTAAAGACAATCTTTACCAGCTGATAATTGCTTCGGGGTAATCTTGGTCTTAATGATAAACATCTGTGCTGTACCACTTAGACCCCCAAAATGTCATCATCGTGTTTGCAGCCCTGACAACAGGGAATCTAATAAAACGATTTCCAATTGAGGATCAAACGGCACAAATTACTGGCAATAATTGTCTTTCAAACCTCCACCCTGCAGAAAAATGATTATAGTAATCCTTTTATATTATTTTGCCAGCAAGTGTAATTCACCAGCTCTGTTTTAGCTTCCAGTGACTAAGCCCTGCGTGTAATCCAGTACTGCAGTGAGTTAATGTGTCAAGTTGGCTCAGCTGCTCCATGTGCAACTGTTGTGCAGCAGAAACATATGACTCTTTCTCCAAAGCCTTGCTCCGGCAAGATGGTAGTCATTCTCCCCTTTACTGGATTTGTCCATGTTTTTACTGTTTTTGCTATTGTATCGCTTTTCTATTAGATCATAAGACAGATGTTATTCATGGGGCCATTAGATGTTTGCATTGGCTGTTTGGTGATCTTTCCGCTGCTGAGCTGTGCATGTCAGACAGAACAAATAATGTTCTTTGACTTTCTTATCATGCTCATGGTTCTTGGTTTCTTTGGGTAGTTGAGGTTTAGGAAATGGAAACCCTTCACATGGACCTTTGTGCGTGCTCTTTTGTTTTAAAGTATATGTGAGTGCTTTTAGAAGCTCAGGGAAACGTGATATTGAGTGTTATGTCCGTCACTAACACAATTTTTGGCAAGACTTGACTGAGCAGTACGTGTAGAGAGACAACCACAGTCCCCAACGTAATTCCCAGAAACAGCCAACAGACTACAGGTATAGGAACATTATGGCACACAGAGTTTTGAAGAAGATGGCCAGTTTTACTAACTTTGACCAGCTGACTGGTTACAATCTGTAAATGAAGCCTTGAAATGGAAAGATGGAACAACGGATGGAAGTAGCTTTAAATGCACAAGAAGTTCAAAAGTTTTCGAAAAGAGAAAATATATCTCAATTTGAAAGACTTGTATATTTCCTGAAGCTAATCTGAAGCCACGTTTTATCTGGATGGATATGTAATTTATCAGTGTAACACGGTTTTAACCTGATTGGGCATCTGCTGGTACACCCTGCAAGTCTCATTGGGTAATGCCATAATGTCCGTAAATGTTTTTCAGTGGAGCTGGTTGTAAGTGGATTTCTAGTTTCAATCAGTGAATAGGCGCTTCTAAAAGGATAGTTGTGTGTTAGTGGAAAGGAAACCTTGTGCAGCAGTAGCAATTTTTCCGTCTGTGAAGCTCTGACGGTTAAAATTTCGATGATCTTTGTGTAGTTTTGTTATCAATGCTCCCAGATATAACAAACTGTAGATATTTCTGTTTTAGTGTGTATTTTCTACTTATGTCTGCCTTTGATTGGTTCCCATCCTGTCCTCCAGAACCATCCGTCCAGAGCATGTGGTTCGGTCGGTGTATAAGGCGACAGGATGCACGGACAACCCCAACCACCATGTGATCTACCTGGAGCACGTAGTTGTACGTATTACAATCACACACCCTCGCCGTGGGGACCTGTCAATCAACCTGACCTCACCCTCAGGGACCAAGTCGCAGCTGCTTGCAAACAGGTAAAAGACAAGTTGTGAGATGTTAAATTAAACCCATGGGGTTCAATTCTTACAGAACTTAAATGAGATATTTCTGTATTACATTTAAATAAATTTACATTATTCTCTAAAAATGTGGATTCACTCGTCTATGCTTGCTTTGTTAACGAGTTATTTTTAATTTGGGCTGAAACACCAGAAAATGTGGCAACCTTCAGGGGATTGGATGCTTAATGTAGTGTAAGCGCTGTGTGTACCTCATCTACGTTTACCTCATGTAAACCACAGTCCTGTACAATGTTTGTCCACAGTTCATTAGAGAACGTGATTGTACTTGGTTGAGTGGTTGTGATTGTTTCAGCTGGTATTTGCAATACTTGAGTTGTTTCCTCGTCTGATATCTTCGTGTGTGTGTGGTTTTATGGGTGTGGGTGTGTGTGTGTGTGTGTGTGTGTGTGTGTGTGTGTGTGTGTGTGTGTGTTCTTGATGTGCAGGTTGTTTGATCACTCCATGGAGGGTTTTAAGAACTGGGAGTTTATGACCACCCACTGCTGGGGAGAGAAGGCAGCAGGCGACTGGGTCCTAGAGATCTATGATTCACCTTCTCAACTCCGCAGCCAGAAAGTACCTGGTATGGCAGTGTTACTAATGTCTTTAATTAAAAAAAGAATCATCAGTCTACATGCCCATTTGTCTTTAAAAAATGATTTAATTTACAGAGACAGTACAAATTGAAGACACAGGAGAATTCTTTTCTGGACTCAGTGTAGGTCCAGCAGGAGCACACATGTTGCTCTGGATGCAGTGAACTCAACTGTTTAAATGGCCCACTAATTTAACAACACAATAAAGTCTCAAATGGAGAGTATCAGCTTCTGAAAAGCTGTGCTGTCTATGACCGTAATTCCATGTAACTTGTGCCTAGTTTTCTCATGTGTATCATCAAGAGCTTAACAAAATCCAATCTACTTGTCATTGCTGAAAATATGAAATACTTCAGATTATGAGGTCTTTCCTTTCTCTTTGAAAGATGGTTGATCTGTTCTCCCACATAACATGTTATGTCATTATATGTCTCTCTTTTTTACACCGTAATGGCAACTCTTTATATCACATATGCAAATTAAATACATTTCAAAGAGTGTTCAGCTGCTCGGAGTGAATCTGTGTATAAGATGACTTGTACAATGCTTCTGTTTCCTCAGGCAAGCTGAAGGAGTGGTCACTAGTGCTGTATGGCACCTCTGTGCACCCATACTCATCTCTGCGCAGCGATAAGCCCCGCTCCACAGACATGCTGACGCCCACCGATGAGGAGTTCACAGAGGAGTACAACGGTAAGTGATAAATCCAGAGCCATATGCAGGCAGGTGAGCCACAGTAGCAGCATTGTAAAGTAACGTAATTCTTTGGCTCTGCTATTTTTACTGTCCTCTCACAATGACAGCAAGTTGTGCTGCTGCAGTAGGTATTAGGGTAATATTAAACGGTGCAATAAATTAAAATGAATTTTTCCCTAAACTCAGTTAATATTGACAAGGTTATTAGACTATAAAACCCTTAATGTCATCGCCCCTTTACACTGTTACTTTTGTGTGTCTCCAGGCCCCTGTGACTCTGAATGCAATGAGAATGGCTGTGAAGGTCCTGGACCCCATCACTGCATCAACTGCCTCCACTACTTCCTCAAGTTCAAGAACAACACCAGGTCAGAGATCTATTGACTGATCACTTTATCCTGGGAATTTATTATTATTCAAAAGACAAAATTTTAAAAAAAGTCAAACAACTTAGTCAAAAATTAATATCAACCGAAGATGAATCAAGTAATACAAAGATGACTCATCGAGTAGGTGGAATAATTACATTTTAGAATATAATTATTATTTCTGCTCTGTCTCACTGATGTTTCTCACTGTCACACAGACAGTTGATAGATTCTCAAAGTATACTTGAAGATATAAAAGTAATTGCTTGGTGGACTCCACCAAACCAACCGAGTCTTAATTTAAAAAGTGCGTCTGAGCTACAAAGCTACATTTAGAAGACACGTCTGGCTCATATGTGATTTCAACAACATCTGATTGTGGGAGTATGAAGTCCTCGGGGAGCCCAGAGGCAGCCAAATAAAGAGAGGGATCAATATTGAATGTTGGTGCATACCAATCCACGATAACTGGATTTAAACAGCTCAAGGCAATATTTTGATCATGTTAACAGGCTTCAGAGAAACATTTGTGTAACAGCTCAGTTAATTTATAATCAGAAATGTACTATCCATGTTATTTGATAAATTTATCATTACATTGGGTTACTTTTGGACATTTGAATTTGAAAAATTAAAACAAAGAACCTGACTATGTTATTTATTCGGATCAACACAGTAACTATGTAAACAAGGCCTTGTAAAACTGGGTCTTCACTGTTTAGAATTTGTTTATCCAGTAGATGGATCTTTGAAGAGTGAGTTCAGGGTGGAGGGGAGGGAACAAGCAATTCATCTTTCTGAGGCTATTTTATTTATTTATTTTTAAGCATGCATGAACATTAAGAGTCACATAACTGGCCAACTATGGTTAAAGAAATGTTGGTGTGCTGTGATGTCGGGACAGTTTGAGTATAAACAGGTGGGTCTGGAGCTGCTTTCTAAAGGATTCCACTGTAAAGCTGCAAAAGCCCTGAGTCACAACTCTGAATCATGTCTTAGTTGTAATTTTTGTTCTGAATTTCAGAAAGTCAAACGCTTTGATGTACTTCATGTATTATACATTTCCCTTGTGCTACCATTCAAGGTCACAGGTCAGTGCTTGCCCTTGTTATTTGGTGAGCTGAATGTGAAAAAGATTTAAAAACAGTGCAGGTGGTGTCCTGATTAATCTCACCTTCACATAAATGCTGCTTCCTGTCGGTCATATCGTGTTCAGTCTCCCCCCCCTCCCCCTGTTAAAAGTGGGTGTACCTCTGTGTGTGTGTGACTGTGAATTTCTATGTGTGTGTGTGTGTGTGTGTGTGTGTGTGCGCCCTTAGGATCCCATTAGGATCAAAGTCTGTTGTAATTGCCTTTGTGTCGGCGGGTCTCTGCACTAATAAAAGGCAAACCGATGCAGGTGCATGAGAATGTGCAAGCTTAGCCGCTGCCTTATCATTAGCCCACTTTAGAGGTGTACTGCCCTTTTCTGCCACCACAGGGAGCAATTGATGGATGAAGATTGGTGTGGGGGCGTTGGTGCTGGTGTTTAATGTTCGGATAATTACATCCCTACATGTGTGTTTGATGGTCTAGACTAGACTGACCAAAAGGTGTGAGTAAGTCTGTGGAACGTTGTTGTTTTTTTGCACTTGTGTGCGTTGTGTGTGTGTGTGTGTGTGTGTGTGTGTGTGTGTGTGTGTGTGTGTGTGTGTGTGTGTGTTGTATGCAAGGCTGTAGCCAGATTTTTAGAAATTCAGGTCATAAAAAAAAACTCTCGTCAGAAGTCCAGTAAGTTACCCGATAATTTTGAAGGAACTTTAAAATTGTGAAATGTTCAATTAATGTTGACAATTGTCTAAACAGCTTAACTAGTAATTCATAAAAATTAAAATACATCTGTCCCTGAGTTTCCCTCCATGATCGAGTGTTTTCTACATCACCTGGAGTAAATCTAGTGGGAAAAAATATTTCATTTCTGTCTTTATTCAGTTTTGTATCACTTAATTATTTCTTTGCCTAAAAAAGGTCAAATTTAACACCCAGTAAAGTGTTAGTAGTCATAGTATCAACCTTCTAAAAACTATGTGTAAATTATAAAATTTTGGTTTCACCCCCACAAATAATGATTTTGATAATGTGGCTAAAATTTGGGTTTCTTTACAACCCCTGTCATTATCTGATAGTTTGTGTTTCTTGTCCTATTGACGCAAACGCTTCCAAGATACTAAATTTGATGACTAAAACATAATCACAACTAACAAGAATGAAGGCCAAAAATACAACAATAAGTTGAAAAGAAAAACTAGCTTTTACCACAACTTCATGTCTATACGATTTCAGTGACTGACATCTGCTTGCACTGACCGTGTGGTCAGGCTAATGCTGTTTTAAAGTTTTTCTCACGTGCAGTGGTGTCCTTGGGGTAGGCGTTAAATTATAGTGTTTTTATATTCTTTATTGGTCAAATAATCATTTCAGCATAGCAGAGAGATGTATTGAAGTTGGAGGACAAACGCATGGCAGTGCAGTGTTAAATGTGCACACGTGGATTATGTGTTTCACACGTGCAGTATGTGTTCCTTGGCAGAAAACTCTGTAGTGTGTAAATACAGCTTAAAGAGTTTGTGTGTGTGTGCGTGCGCACTCTTGAGGATTTTGGAAATCTCTCTCACCTTAGGAAGGGAGCCTCAGGGTGAAATGACGGGGTGATGGAAGGCTGTGGAGTTATCCAACAGATGTTACACCTGTTCACCATATAGCACCCACACGCACCCAACTCATTATGTGCTATTGATACATGAAAAATAAGTTGACATTTACATAGATAATCATGAAAAAATATATTTTAAAAATATATCTTTAGTCTATATAACTATATTTCACTTTGATATTTGTTATTGCACACAATATATTATGCCCACAATACTCATTAACGGATATCTTTGAGCCTGTTAACATTATACTGAGCTGTGTAATAGAGGTGTTAATTGTGGAACATTGAGTTTCTACTACAACCTGATTATGTTTGTAAGAAACACAAATTGTCCCATTGAACAGGGTCTCTAAGCAATATACAACTGAATCAGGTACTTCTCAGTTTGAGGACAGCAAGCTTCTAAACAAAAAACAGAGACTGAAGCACACTGAGTGATTTGCAGCGTGCACAAATTGTCCCTTCTTCATGTTCCACTTTTGCCTTTTTCTCTTTTACCCTGTGTTCCTCTTTTCTCTCCCTTCATCCTCCTCTCGCTCTAGGATGTGTGTGTCGGAGTGTCCCAGTGGCTTTTTCCGTGATGATAGGAAGCGCTGCAAAAAGTGCTCCTCATTGTGTGAGACCTGCGTTGGTAGCCGCAGTGATCAATGCACCACATGCAGGGCTGGTTTCCACCTCAATGAGGGCTCCAACACGTGTATCGCCAGCTGTGGTGACGGCTTCTACCTTGACCACGGTACGTTCCACTGCTGGCCAAACTGGCTCTACTAATGAGTATATACATGATAGTACACCATGCAGTCAAGAATTTGAACATTTGTTTTTTTTTCATCGTTACTTGGTCCCAGCTTGGGGTTGTTTATACGCTTCCTCTGACTTCAATAGTGTTTTGTTCCTTTGCATCTCTTTTCTTTTGGTTCAGCAAATGACGGTGAAGAAAGTGATCGCCACATGCCCACCCAGGGTCAATGATTTGTCATTCCATTATTACTTTGCTGCCTATTCTTAAAGTGTGGCTTTTCTAAAATTGAAGAATAGATAAATTTATTACCCTCAGTGGGGACGGTTATCCACAAATGCCACCATTGCTGCTAGAAACACTAGAAGCATCTGTTTCGTTTCTACCTCAATGATGCCATTGTATTGTTTATTTTTATGTACTTGCTGAACTGAACATGACAGAAACATTTGTGCTAGTAAGCAGATGTCTTCACCACTTTGTGTAATAAGTTATGAAATAAAACAGGTTGCCAGGAGGATTATCTATGAATTACGTTTATGAGAATTTGGCTTGTTTTCTCTGCATTGATCACTGGTTTATAAAAAACAGGGTAATGCAGTGGTGTTAACATGCATTATGTACTATGTATGTATATACTTACTGGTTTGTCTGGTATTCAAGATATATACCAGCCTGGATGAAAGTAAATCAGGAATGAGCAACAGAAACATTATATATCTTATAATTATGTCTATATATTGGTCTGCAGCCAAGACAGTGTAAGTCCTGGCAGCTCTGAGAGCCTCTGGCAGCAGATCTGATGTGATCTGATCCAAGTTCAATCATAACATTTCAACAGGCCAAGATGTAGTGGATACTTTTTTTCTTTTGAAATGTTGGCACTGCTGCTATTGTGTTGTGTTAAATGAGCTATCTAGAGTTTATTTTCTTTTTGTCAGTCTGATAGCCAGCCCCGGGGTAAATTCCTGCCTTGATCAACACGTGTTCACGTAACAATTTCATTACTGGTCAAGAACTTTTGTTTCAGAGATGCTACCCTAATTATGGACAAAGTAATGTAAGCTATGGGATCTATGTTATGTGTATCAAGTCAATCAAGTGTTACGTTTGACTATTGTGTCAAAAAGTTCAAATCCATCTAAGCACATGATGTAGACTCTCACAGACCCATAAAATACATTTCAATGAGAATTGCAGCTTAAGGATATTTCCCTTATTGGTTCATCATTGTATTACTTTTTGATGAACTGTTCGTCTAGTGTAAAAAATGCCTATTACAATTTCCCAGGGCCAAAAGAAGGCCTCTTCAGATTGCTAGTTTCCTGTAACTAACTGTCTAAAATGCAAAGATGTTCAACATGTGTATGTACATATGAAACTACGCAAATCTTCACATTTGAGAAGCTGGAACCAGGAATGTTCTGCATTTCTGCTTGGTAAATGACTTTTAAACAAATAATTAATCATCAAAATTGTTGATAAATTTTGATTAACTAATGGCTTAATTAACTAATAAATTAGGACTTAGTTGGACCTCCGATTCTCAACTGACGTAGGAAAGTACACTTGAGAGGCAATGTAAAAGTGCATTTTCTTGGCAATCTGTTTGTGCCCTGTCTATATCCTGCATCTTCCCTTTTTAATGATTTACAGATTCCTTAAAGTCTCCCTAACAATCCTCACTTACTCTCAGTCTCCTCCTCTTTGGAGCTCTGACCAAATGACTTCCCGAACAAAACCATAAGGTTGTGTCATCAATAAGCGAAGTGGAAACAGAAATGTAGCATAACAGTCATTGTCCACTCAATGGTTTCCCCGGAATAATAAAACATGTTATTCACGTCTCTTTTAGGCAGTCCTTCTCGCATGTGCATTGTGTCAAAGTGTGTCATTGTCTTTAGTCTGCCTTTTGAAATATTCATCTACATTCCTATCCTCCCTCACCACACACGACATTCTGCTTTTCCATCCCTGCAGCTTTAACCTTTTGACATTTGAGTTCTTCCCCCTCTGCTCTTGCCATCTCTTCACCTGCCTTTTGTCCTCATGTTTTGTTCTTCTGCCCCTTCTACTTATTCTCTCTTTTCCTCACTCACTTCCCCTCCTCTTCATCATTGTCTTCCTCCTCTGCACCCTTTCGTCATTTCAAATGCAACCAGACTTCTGGTTCCTATTATCCCCTGGCGTATGACTGGCTGACCCTGTGTCTTTCAGATTCCAACATTTGCAGGAGATGTCCAGAGAACTGTAAGAAGTGCACCACTTCCAATATCTGCACAGAGTGTAAACCGGGAACGAGGTAAGCTGGAAGCCACGCTGAGCAATGCAGAGTCACTGATCGGAGTTTAAAGCATTGAGAACGTTAGTGTCTTGACAGCAAGTGAATTTGTCTGACTGTGTCTGTTGCTACATAACTTGTGATTATACATCTTATAGCTTGCGACGTTAAAATGTTTACCAATGTTATGGTATAGTTAGAGACTTGCATTAAAAATATTATAGCATTTCCTCTTAACTGCCACAGAAACAAATTTAATCAGCATTTAATATAATTGTGAGCCTGTTGCTACCAGACCTGCTGCAATTAATCACAGCTTGTTCATATGTAGGTTTACTGTTACAGTCAGTCCTCTGTTATGCTAGTACAAATAGCTCAGTTTTTGTCTTTTTGTGGTTTCAGGATAAAAACCCTTTGTGTTCACCCAGTCTAAGTCTGTGGCAAGACAGTGTTGCTGATTTAGACCAACACATTGTGCTACACTGTGGTTTGGGTTCCACTTGGGACCCAAATTGAGTAAACAGAGTTTCACCCTGTGACCCGGGCTTATTAAAGCCCACATATACTCTTGTCATGTGGAGACCCACAGGAAAAGGAGCTGTTGCCCATTTTGGGTTGTAATCCTTACTTTGAAGAACCTCTGATCTAAACCATTTAGTCATCCAATGCAGACTTGCTCCAGTTCATTTTCTGGCCACTTCCACAGCAGCCTCTTCAAACCGCCACAACTACACTTGACCTGACAGAGGATAGGGCGTTTCAAAGTGCTTAAATTCCTGATATGTCATGAAGGAAACACATTTAAAACACATTGTGGTCCTGACCCGGCTTTAAGTGTTCACTGTAGCCATAGGTGGAGGTGGGGACACTTGTAAGCCATAATTTCCTCTGAACTCCAGCGAGACCACAGTAAAGACACATGCTCACACACTCGTTCACAGACACGCACAGACACAGTCTCCCCTCTCCCATTCAGTTCACCATTCATTGTCGGTTGGGAACCGAGGAGGAGGAGAAGACCAGACAAGATCGCTTCTGGGAAACGTTAGCTAACACAGACCAGCTGTTTTTCAGCTTAGCGCAGCAAGCTCACCAACCTGTCCTCATTGTGACTTCACAGAACTGATCTCTAACCCCTGCATCTGGCACATGCAAAATCTTTTGTATGAATTGGTCAAACAAGAAATTTGAGTTGACCACACTTGAATCGAGAAGAGGACACATTCCTGTGTATCAGTGAAAAAGTGCACTAAAGGCCGCTAATGCTCCGTCATGATACCGCTGGGTTGCAGTTGTTGTTGTTTTTCATTCTTCTTAAATATTTGCCCAAGAAGAATTTTCTAAAGAAAACTGCTCAGTAACAGCTGGCTTTTTAACAGGCAAACTTTCACTGATTTGCAGCCAACTGTTTGGAAACATGAGAGTGATTTCACACATTTTTCTTTTCTTAAACTCCCCTGTATGAATTTTATGTTGCTAATTAAGGAAATGATATGTTTTTTAAAAACATACTTTCCCCCTGGTATTTACTATGAATGTATGAATATATTTTTCTCTTTCTCCCTCCAGTCTTCAAGCAAACAAGTGTCAGATGACCTGTGACCCAGGGACTTATTACAATGGCCACAGAAGGACTTGTGAGCCCTGTCATCGGGCCTGTGCCACCTGCGCAGGTAAAAAGTCATGATTTTTTACCAACAAGCTACCACAGACACTTAATGTAACACTTTAAGTAGCACATAATCACAATTATTTTGTAGGTCATTGTATTCTTGTGTTGTTAATCAGATGTGATGAATACAATTGTTGTTTATCATCTGATTTGTATTGCCCTAACAACATCCCTATACCAGGCACAGGTATAGAGGCATGTACTAAGTGTGCCAATGGCTATTTACTGGAGGACTGGCGGTGTGTATCAACGTGCAGCACTGGCTACTACCTGTCGGAGCAGACCTCAGACAACGGGCAGGTGCAGAGGTCCTGTAAGAAGTGAGTCAGCACACCTGCCAACACCTCTACACCACACCGGAAAAGTGAAAACATTTAGATATCCAGTCTACGGAGATGAACAAAGAAATCTAGAGCTTTAGCTAGTGAAGTGCAAATATTTTTTCTAACCTTAACCCCAGTTTGGCCTTTGCTAGCACTACTTGTTCATTCTGCATTTCACTCTGCCAGCAGTCCCCATAACACCCACTTTTTCCCATAAATATGCACAATCTTTGCGTTCTGTAGTTCCTCATATTAACATCCTGAGAAAGTAACCAGCAAATGATTCAGACACTAATGATGAAACAGAAATTCAGTTGCACTTTACCCGTATTTAAAACTGGAACTCAAACAGTAAATGATGTAATTTTGCTTTGGGCCAACAAAATTACAACCAGTCACTGTAACAATAAGGGGAAATCTAAGAACAAAGCCTACAATAGAGGACTTTGCTGTTATTTGGAGTTTACTGTACTGAGACTGATACTCCTCACTGTTTCAACACATAATTTCATTTAACAAGCCTTTCAAAACTGCCCTTACGTGCAGTCATTGTTTTCTATCTTAAAGCTGTGTGCAATTTCCCCACTAACTGTTCTGTTGCCTCACTCTTCACTAATGTTAACTTTGATGAGGAGAAAAGTTAGGGAAAGAATATGTAAACAACTCGTATTCCTATGTTTGATGACAGTTTGATGACTACTTTTCCTTCTATCACACCCACAGTTGAACTCCTCCACAAAGTCGGACATCTTGTCTGCTTTTCTTATCATTCCTTGAGGTCGACTTGCCTCCCTGCTCTCTTTCCCTCCCACCTTGAATTATTTATTGCTTACTTGACCCTTTTCCTTACTTGATTTCTTAACTCTCTGTAAGCTCCCTCCCAGTTAGATCATTTCCAATAAAGGTTTTGTCCCATTTTCTCACTAACAGGATGGTAAATATGGAAATCGGGAACAGATAGTTGTAAGTTTTGTGCGGAGGTTGATCCTTAGGTGTAAATAAAAGGTGTCATTTCGTTTATATTTTTTTAGATTTTGGTGGTGTCCGCTCTTTTGTCCCTGGTTATGTTCATACATTTCTACAGTTTAAGATGCACACCAGGACAAAATGTAAGCAGGAAGTGTTTAAATCTCTACATGGGTGACATAAATGGTTTTCTCTCAAAATTGGACTGTATGGTATTGTAACCCACAAGCTCACACTTGCTGAAATAAATCGTCTAATACTGCAGCAATAGTATAGTTGAACGTCTCACATAGGTTTGTGTTACTGTATTAAAAGGATGGTTTAATTTGTTTTGGGGTCAGTTTCCTTATAGTTCAGTGGTTTGAGTGTATATTTGAGAGCAGCAAATTGGAAATGTGAAAGCTCTACAGTGGCTCAATTTTTAACAAAACCAATCACTATAAAGACAAAAAATAGGAACAAATAGCCAAACCAGTGAAAGATAGCTGAAATACCCTTAAAGAACTATTCCAACTTACAAGAGTATATAGTGCTGCATAGATTAGTATCTAATTCTTCATTCAACCTTCGACAGGTGTGACCATAGCTGCTACGAGTGCTTGGGGCCTGGTGAAAGAAACTGCAGCAGCTGTGTCGGTGGTTACAATCTGGAGGCAGGAGCCTGTGTGGTCAGCACCATCTGCAGAGATGGTGAGTTGTAAGCTTTCTTATAAACAAGATGGCTTCAGTGTGTTTATGTTACACTTGTTGCATTGCCTCTCACAGGCAATGTAAAGTCACGTAATGCGTACTAATATGGTCTGCAGTGAAATTTCTGTGAAGACTTCTAGAGCAGGGGTCGGCAAATAAGTCTGGCATCAGGCCAAATTTTTTTCAAGTCATCAGATGTCGGCCCAGAACATAGTCATTTTATCATTTATATTCCAACATTTGTGTGTGCGGTTAGCTCAGTTGGTAGTGCAAAGGACTCCTGTTTGGAGGGTTCTGTGTTAAATTCTCACTTGCTGCTAGTATTTTTTTCTTACTTTTTCAACAAATTGATTGTATCATAATTAAGCATGTAATTAAGCAGGTGTATGTACATCCTGGCGATTGGTCCACATCAACCTATGGACGCTTATTTTCTTGTCCCCACTATCTCCAGGAAGAGGAAATTCCTGTTTTTCTCATTCAGGGGAATCCGCGATCTCACGTTTTCTGACGGCTTTTTCAGAGGAGTGTTAATTAAGCCACACTCTTTTGAATGCCAATCAGAACTTTTCAAAGTAAAAGCTCTCAATTAAACACATTGTTGTGCTTTTATTTTGTAGGTACAATCACTTAAGAGGAAGTGATTATGTGAGTAACTTTTGCTGTCATGATTGAGATCTGTTTCAGCACCAGCCGCTATCAAAGTAATCTGGCCACAGGCCAGATATTATTGTTGGCGGGCCAGCTTTGGCCCGCGGGCCGCCTATTGCCGACCACTGATCTAGAGCATAGAATTGGACAGAGTCCCAGCAGGGAAAGAAAAACTTTATGCTTTATATCACAACAGTATTTTTGTAAAATGGTAAATGCAAAAGTACTCAAATTGTAGCCTCAACAATCTCTGCCAATTTGTAGAGCCAAAAGCCTCAGAGGTGCAGATTTACATCTCTCAAGTCTGAGACTATTTTGCATCTCCAGATGAATTAAATTGTGTTATAGCCCACGGGGCATAAAAATAAATGCAAAGAGAAGCTTTATTAAGTAAAAGCTAAGTATTCACCTGTGGCCTTCTTTTTTTTAATTTTTGAGCTTTGTACTAACTTCTTGAATCAAACGGCTTATTGTTATAGCTTCAAAGCAGGAGGGTAGTCTGTCCTTGCTTTTGCCTTTATCTAAAGGTCTCACTAATGTTCTGTATAGTATTAATAAAAATCCTTCTTGAATTACACACTCACACATTGTAATCATTTTATTTTAACATAAACTCACTCTTTCCCTGTTTATATTGTTTTTTTTTTTGTTTTTTTTTTAACTGTACACTGCATTGGCTGGAATGGTTATTGAAGCATCTACCTACTCGTTATACCTTTTCTTATTCATAAAATCTTCTCTACAACAATTTTCTAGATTTCTCTTCCATCTTTACTTGCACTCTTGATTTTCTGTTTGCGGTACGTTATTGTCTAGTCTTTTCAGAATTGTGCATGTTTGGCATATGGATCTTTTGGTGTAAATACTCCTGTTTTTCCCTGATCAGGTAGCTAAAAGCTCTGAGGAGAAAAATGTCTGTACTGTATGGCCTTTCTGCTGATGATGACTGCTAAAAGTGCACACTCAGTCTGTTTCTAACCTGGCGAATCTTTGATTGGCAGGTCAAATATTGCATTTATTAATTGCTGTTGATAAATGAAAGAATTGGCTTAGTTTCTACAGACTGGTGGTCCACTTCAAGTTTTTTGTGATGCAAAATGACACCAAGTTGTGAAAACCGTCAATTTGCTAATTGTGTGACATTTGTTTTTGTTTTTTTCTCTCTCTCTCTGTTTTTTATCCCGAATCTGTTTTCCCTCTCCTGACATGGATCCTATCAATCTACTGGACTGCAATCATTTTCCACCTCGATGAACATCACCTGTGATTGGATAAAAAACTCTTCTGTTACCTGTACCCTCTCCTGACCAATCACATGGCTCTGCCTGCCATTCAACTGTTTCTAATGGTTCTGCCCTATGTGTGTTTCCACATGTATTTGTATGTGTGCATGCATGCCCGTCCCTCCAAACTCCCCCTGTTTCTCTTCTTCCTGGTCTATGGAAAGCAAATGAAGAATCTTGGGCAGAAGGCAGTTTCTGCGTGCTCGTTAAAAAGAACAATCTTTGCCAGAGGAAAGTGCTGCAGCAACTGTGCTGCAGAACATGCTCGCAAAAGGGGTGACGGGACATACTCACTGGGCGTAAAGGGAGTGCGGGGGGGATGTGGGGGCACAGGGGGCATCCTTCCTTCTCAAATCCCCCTGCCCACTCATTCACAGTCACATAATTTATAAGAGAATCTGTGCCTCTTAAAGGGACTGCATCGGAGGTGCGATGACAGAACTACAACAAACCTACCTTTTTTCTGTACTGGGACACACACACGAGGTCAGGGTGTAAAATGACTGGGACTTATTTCAAGAACAAACAAGTAAATGAAAACATAAGTGAAAACAAACAAAAGAATAAAAGTGTCGGTATTTTGTGACCAAAGCATCGATGCCAAAATAATTGAACCTTCTTTTTTTTGCCAGTGTAGGAAGCATAGCTTAAAACAGGAGCCACTCAGCCTGTGAATCTCTGAATACGTCTGTGTGCATTTTCATTTTGGCTCCTCTTCCTCCTCTCTTTCCAGTGTTAATGATAAACAGATGGAAAGTGAACATACAGTAGAAGAGGCCTTGGTTTTCTGCCTGTAAATATACGTCAAAGGAGAAAAAAAAAAGAAGCTCACTCAGTAATGTGAAAATGATGTCTGTCTGGGCTGACTTTGGCTGTTCAGGGGAGAGAAGACGAATTCACACACAGTTCTAAACACACACTCACACAGACAAAGATATATATGTACCACGCGCATACACTCATAAACATGAACTCAGACACAGAAATCAGCCAACACTTGAAGTTAATGTTACAGTGTCACCGTATCCCAAGACTGATGCAAGTTACTGACCAGAATCACCTCATTTCATTTATTTAAAAATATAAAGCTGCCCTCTGAATAGTGTGTGCGTTTGTCTTTATTGGTGTGTGTGTGTGTGTGTGTGTGTGTGTGTGTGTGTGTAGGAGAATGCCATTAATTCTTAATGTAAGCCCAGACAGCATTGATTCATTCCAGAGGGACTACAAGACGAGTCAATAGTCATTCCTTCTGGAGCTTTCTGCAGGGAAGGAAACGCTGCAGTGAGTTATAATGAATTTGTGGTACTAGGGATGCACCGATGTCCATTTTTCACTCATGATGCAGATTCTGGATATTAAACTTTTGCCCCAAAACTTCGTATTGATTCCATCCATTACTGTGGCTGAACTATTAAAAGCTCAACCATTGCTTTGTTGTCACTGGATAAAACAATTGAAATGTAACTCATATTTGTTACAGGTTACTGTATTTCTTCTCTGTGTTGGTTTGGTTTTCCACATGCCATATGTAACCCTGATAAAGGGAATCTTGTCCAATAATTATCTTATCTGTATCGGTGCATCCCTACATGTTACTGTTCTCAAATAAAATAGAGTTTTAGAAGTTTTTACTCTTCGTCATTCCATTATAGCCGCAATGCATATCAACTGAAGTATTGCTCTACACTTTCAGCACAGAAGGTCAATGATCGGCACAGAAAATATTCTGTCGTTTATCACGTTTCATCTGCAGGTAAAGGTCTAACGGGCAGACAGCAAACTGCTGTGGTGCAAATCAGAGCTGTGACTGTTTTGCTTTCAGTAATTTCAGAAAAGCGATTTTGTTCAAAATTTAGATATAGAAACAGGCTTGGCAGTAGAACTTTGTGTTCACTCAACCCGAGACAAATGGGAAAACAAACACAATGAGGCAATCTTTTTTTTTTTCTGTTTACATTAATATTGTTGGAACTGAAAGTTAAAAGAAAGCTTCACTGCAGAACCAGGAATGTGTCAGAAATGTTAAATCATATCGAGCCAAAACTGTGCTTGTGTTAAGGCTGACCGATTTCAGATGTCTTGTTTTCTCCTCCTGTCTGTCCCTGAACCTTACCTGATGAAACTCAAAGGTCATTCTTGTGGTGCTGGTTTCTAAAAAAGAACAGCAAATATAATGTTAAGATTCGTATTCTATTTGTGTGGGTTTTCACACCTGCAGCTTGAGCATTTACAGTATTAGATGAATTGTTGTACTGTCAACTGGTTATGGTTCTTGATGATTTGTAATAAAAATTGATGACTCCCCTGTTTTGGTTAACAAAAACTTATTCTTGGTCATTGTTTAAGATGACTTGAATTGACTTTAGATTGAGTGGTAGTAGATGCGCGTGCATGCGCGCACACACACACACACACACACACACACACACACCGCTCGTATAAAAGCTGTTTTTAATGTGTACCTGTGACATATGTGTGACAATGCATTATTAATGTTACTCAAAGTCCTAGTTTTGAAAATCTTTTTTTTTTACTTAAGTGTTCTTATTAAAATGTTTAATCTGTTCATGTTTTTGTTTTCTTTTCAGTTCTCATTAATTCTGTTGACAGTGTATTAATCAGTATCATTTCACCCATTAGCATTTTTGTTCATCAGTTTCTCACTTCCTTTCCAAAACATTAGGTTCCCTGTTTTCACTCTCTGTTGAGTTATTTATTTATTTTTACAAATTCATGAAAGGGAATAACATCATTGAAATTCAGATCATTGCTTTCAGAAACTTTTAGTTTTTCAGCACTCGATCAGATTGATTAAATGAAAGTTCCACATGCCCTAGGCAGAGCACTTAAAGGGAGACATGTGCACTCAATGACAATTAGGTCAGCAATGCAGGGTTTTGCTGCTTTATTATAGGTGCAAACGCCATTGTCTTATGTGGATTTAGTCAAAACTACTTTACATTCAGGAAAGGGATAAGATGAGCCTAAATGTAGAGCTTCTTTTTCTCGTTACTATTCTCGGTTTTTCAGCATTTTCTTGTCTCGCCATAGAGCAGTACTTCATATTTTAACAGAAGATACTCCAAAATCATCTTTTATGTTTACAACTACACATTTCTTTCACTCTGAAGCATGGAGAAACTTGTTTTACCTGTTGGTATCAGTGAACACAGGTTAACGCAGTTGCACACACACTTGCCGAGTGCCCTCTGTGACCAGTACTCGCATTCATACACAAACTCTGCATGATAGTTTGTGTGAGAACAACCCTGCAGTACGATTCTGACTTTTTTTTACTTAAAGCACAGCACAATTTTCTGGGAATCCTGCAAGATTAACAAAAGCAAACGTTTGAAACGTTTCAAAAGCAAAATGTTTTTCTACAGTCATTATGGGCTCAAAAAAACACTGCTCAAAAAAATAAAGGGAAAACTAAAATAACACATCCTAGATCTGAATGAATGAAATAATCTCATTAAATGCTCCTTTCTTTACATAGTTGAATGTGCTGACAACAAAATCACACAAAAATTATCAATGGAAATCAAATTTATCAACCCATGGAGGTCTGGATTTGGAGTCACACTCAAAATCAAAGTGGAAAACCACACTACAGGCCGATCCAACTTTGATGTAATGTCCTTAAGATAAGTCAAAATGAGACTAGTACTACTAGACAGTAGTGTGTGTGGCCTCCACGTGCCTGTATGACCTCCCTACAACGCCTGGGCATGCTCCTGATGAAGTGGCGGATGGTGTCCTGAGGGACCTCCTCCCAGACCTGGACTAAAGCATCCGCCAACTCCTGGACAGTCTGTGGTGCAACGTGGCGTTGGTGGATGGAGCGAGACATGATGTCCCAGATGTGCTCAATTGGATTCAGGTCTGGGGAACGGGCGGGCCAGTCCATAGCATCAATGCCTTCCTCTTGCAGGACCTGCTGACACACTCCAGCCACACGAGGTCTAGCATTGTCTTGAATTAGGAGGAAGCCAGGGCCAACCGCACCAGCATATGGTCTCACAAGGGGTCTGAGGATCTCATCTCGGTACCTAATGGCAGTCAGGCTACCTCTAGCGAGCGCATGGAGGGCTGTGCGGCCCCCCAAAGAAATGCCACCCCACACCATCACTGACCCACCGCCAAACCGGTCATGCTGGAGGATGTTACAGGCAGCAGAACATTCTCCACGGCGTCTCCAGACTCTCAGACGTCTGTCACGTGCTCAGTGTGAACCTGCTTTCATCTGTGAAGAGCACAGGGCGCCAGTGGCGAATTTGCCAATCTTGGTGTTCTCTGGCAAATGCCAAACGTCCTGCACGGTGTTGGGCTGTAAGCACAACCCCCACCTGTGGACGTCGGGCCCTCATACCACCGTCATGGAGTCTGTTTCTGAACTTTTGAGCAGACAAACGTTTCTTGCCACAGCTCGCATTGATGTGAGCTGCACTACCTGAGCCACTTGTGTGGGTTGTAGACTCCGTCTCATGCTACCACCAGAGTGAAAGCACCGCTAGCATTCAAAAGTGCCCAAAACATCAGCCAAGAAGCATAGGAACTGAGAAGTGGTCTGTGGTCACCACCTGCAGAACCACTCCTTTATTGGGGGTGTCTTTCTAATTGCCTATAATTTCCACCTGTTGTCTATTCCATTTGCACAACAGCCTGTGAAATTGATTGTCAATCAGTGTTGCTTCCTAAGTGGACAGTTTGATTTCACAGGAGTGTGATTGACTTGGAGTTACATTGTGTTGTTTAAGTGTTCCCTTTATTTTTTTGAGCAGTGTATTAAAAAGTTAGCATCTAACACATAAATGCTAATGTCAATTCTGACTGAACTCCCAATAAATATTGTCTCTGTTAATACCTCTTGTTATGGCTTTCAGTGCTGGTTTTGGTCATAATTAACAGTATCCCTTTACTTTTGGAGATTTTTTATCAAATCATGTGGGAAGCCATGAGAAATGTATCCTGCTATAACTCATGGGTGGGCTGCTGTGTGGCTCAGTGATTATCAGTATGTATTTTCTGTCTGTAGGTTCTTCCCACCCCCAGAAGTCCAAAATCCTGACATTGCCCTTGAACAAGGAATTAGCTTACTAAATAGGTAGGATAGGTGGAATACTGAGGACACATTTCCTTACATGGATTAATAATGCAAAACTTAACGCAGGTCAATAGGGATGAACACTTCCCTCTGGTAATAAATACACCAAATTAGATGTGGTTAATATTCTCTTGACCACCTGCAGGGTGTAGTGAACAGATCTTTTTATTTTTTGTCTTACTTTCTTGTATCAAGTATGTGCAGGTATCAGGAGGTGGAAGGGCCAGGGAATTGGGATTCAGGACCAGGTGTGGTGGATGTCAGTGTGATATCTGCCAACGGAGCTTTCCCTCCTGACAGAGTAGACTGTCAATGTCCTCACAAGGTCAGCCAGGTCCATAACAGAGGAAAAGTTCTACTCCCTTGAGTGACAGGCTCTCTTTCTTCTCCGCTCCATTCTTCTCCCGTCTGGCAGTGGGAGTCCAAAGTGTCTGCTTTTGCTGAGTGGGGTTGTGTGGCTTTCTGTCCCTTGAGAACTTGGCTCCCTGTTTGTTTGTGTGTGTGAGTGAGGGGGAGACAAACAGAAAGACAGGGAGACAATTTGTGTGTGTGTGTGTGTGAGGGAGAGTGACTGTGTTTATTCGGGGGCTGTTTGAATAGTTTCAGCAGAGATCTACTGAATGGGAAGCCACCGCCTGTTGTGTTTGTACACAAAGAAGCTCTTTTGTTTTGAAAGGAACAATTGAGCTTTTCACAGAAAGCCAGAGAACACAGACAACCTCACCGCTGCCTTGAAGGATGCTCGAACACACACACACACACACACAGCTCAATCCTTATGCTTGAGACAGTGTCTGTCACCTTTGTCTAATACAAAGGTGGGATAGGAGACAATGTTTATGCCTCTTTTGTTATGGATCTTTTCAATGTGCTCTTTCCATGTGTGAAGCTGAAGGTTGATGGATTTTTTTTGGAACTTCTTTCTCAATCCTCTAGCAACTTTGGACACAATAGCTCATATACATATTATCACAGATGCTACTAGCCGGGTAGCAGGAACACAGGAGGCCCAAATGCAGACAATGGAGCCAGAGCATGTTCAGAGATGTAATAATATCAGAAAGTCAATGTACAAACAGGCTTACGGGAAGTTAAGACAGGCAGGGGTCAAAACCAAGGGGTCCAACACAGGCAAACATATCCAACAGGTACAAAGCATATTACAAAATCAGGTAAGCAGTCCAGGTGCAAGAGTCTGGTGAGCCCAGGGAAGGAGATGGTGCGCTCAGGCTGATGTTCAGAGGAATGGACAGGGGCGGTGTGGAGCTGAAGACCTCAGGCGGATGACCTTGGGGTAGAACAGATGAACAGAGCAGTTTCAGAGGACTACCAGGAGGCAGGACAAAAGGACTGAGTAGGTCTGGACGGCAACCAGCAGGCCAGCTGCAAAGGCGAAATCCCTCTGGGGGCCAGCTGCAAAGGCGGACACCCCTCTGGAGGCCAGTGGCAAAGGCGGACACCCCTCTGGAGGCCAGTGGCAAAGGCGGACACCCCTCTGGAGGCCAGTGGCAAAGGCAGATATCCCTCTGGAGGCCAGCGGCGAAGGCAAAATCCCTCTGGAGGCCAATGGAAAAGGCAGACACCCCTCTGGAGGCCAGCGGCGAAGGTAAAATCCCTCTGGAGGCCGGCAGTGAAGGTGGTACCCCTCTGGAGGTTAGGCAAGAGTGCGGAACCAGAGGCTGGCAACAGCACAACTAGACTTGAAGACAGGGCAGCAGCACTGGGAGATGGCGACAGCTGATGCAGCTCAGGAAGAACTGGAGGTAGCTGCTGCAGCTCAGCAGGGACTGGTGACAGAAGAGTCAGGGAATTACTGCAACTCAGCAGGTGTAGGCCGGGATGCCGACAGAGAACCATTAGCAGGTGTAGGCCAGGCTGCCAATGGTGAACCAGGAGCTGATGTTGGCCAGGCTGCCGACTGGGAACCAGGCCGCCGACTGGGGACCAGGAGCTGATGTCGGCCAGGCCACCGATGGGAAACAAGGAGCAGAAGTTGGTCAGTCCACTGTCTGGAGCATACAGTCACACAGGCGGGAAAACCTGCACATTGCTGTGGTTTTGTGCTAACGTGCACTTCCGTTTCCAGTGCTTGTGTGTTGGTAGCATGTTTTGCTGTTCTCACTAAATACCAGTTAAATTAGTTAGATTTGTCATTACAGCGGCTAACTGTCCGCTAAATACTTATTCTTACTGTAGTTTTGCCTAAGCACTCAGAGTTCTTTCCATCTTTTAGCGATTGTCGTTTAATCTCATAGTTGTTTTCGAAGGTTTTGGTAGCTAACGCTACCGTACTTTAGCTTAGCTGTTGGCGACTTTAGCTTAGCAGCTAGCGATGGCGTTGCTTTCTCCCAATCGCTCTTCTACTTTCTCCTGCTCGGTGTGTCAGATGTTAAGTTACTCCTCTGTAGTGATGGCCAAATGAAGTGTTCCGAAGCATTATTGCTTTCCGACACAAAATGTTTCAGTACTCGAAGGTTCACTCACAAAATGCAAGACGCCGCCATCTGTTGGTGAAGATAATGTAAAGCAACAAAAAACTAACAACCATAAAATGCAAGTCGGCTAATATGTTAATGCCAAACCTAGAAGAAAATTTATTGCACTCATTGGTTGCTCTTTTACAGCAGCAGTTGCACAAAATTGTGATTTCAGCCTTAATTTTAGTGTTGTAGCTAACTGTTACCACTAGTGATGTGTGGATCGATCCTAAAGTATCGATATTTCTGATACCAACGTTCCCTGCTCTAGGATCGATACTCATAAAAGGATCGATTTCTAAACTCAGTAATTTGGAGTGAGTGTTTTTTATAAGTATCTTACTGTCACCAGGATGGTCTAATTATAAGCTACTCAGTTGATAGGAACTACTTTTCCTTCCGCCTGTCAAAGTTATGCTTGTGCTCTGTGACGGAGCTTCTTTGAAGTGAGCCGCTGCAGCCCTTCACATTTCCCACGATTGAAACATCTGAGATTAAGTCTTTCACAATAATATGATGATGTTATGAAGCGTTCTGAGCAGGATATTTTCATTATAATTAAAGAATATAACAGTAGTTTGATGTCTTCTCATTATGCAGCTATTATTTTGAATTGGTAAGGCTACAGCCTACTCCTTATTTCTCTTATAAATACAGAAACGGGAGGGGGGAGGTCACATTAAACTAGAAATAAAATATGTAAAAAGTATTGGTATCGGTATCGGCAATACCAGCCTGGGTATTATTTGGTATTGGATCGTATAGGAATTAAGTGGTATCGCACATCACTAGTTACCACCTGTCTCTCATATTTTGGTCCTAAAATTCTCCAGGAGAAATGGGTGAGACAAAGCATTTAGCAGCAGGAATCATAATTGAAACTTGATGGCGATACCTTGCTCGGTCTCATTACTGGCTATTTTTTTCTCTTAATAAAAAAAGAGCTGCTCTGAGCAGGAGTTGAACCCTGAAGCTTTCACTTAAAGGACAGAAACTCTGCCTCTTCACCAGCTACCCACACATTAGATGTGTGACTGGCTTTAAATACAGCCAAACTTTCCTTCACTTCACAAAGGTAGAAGTAAAATGTTTACCATAAAAGTAATCAAAATTCTACTCAAGTGTGAAGGTATAAAAGTGAATCCATAGTGAATGTACTTCGGTATGACACAGAATACTCCATGGTTTGGCTTCAGTTTTATGAGAATAAAAACCTTCACAAGATTAAAAAATCGCTGTAAAGCTAAATAACAGCTTTGCAGCCAACGATCCTGCATCAGTGTGGAGAGGTCTGCGGACACTCACCAACTACAGGAGACCATCCCCCAACACTGCTGGCACTCAACAACTGGCAGACGAGCTGAATGGCTTTTATTGTAGGTTTGAAAAGCCCACAGTCACACCTCTCCCCCGCTCCAACACCATCTTCAAACAGTCACCTTCCCCCTCTGACATACTGCTACCCCCTCTCTCTCTCTGTGAAGAGGACGTGAGACACCTCTTGCAAAGGCAGAAGATCAGGAAGGCTCCTGGCCCCGACGGTGTGTCTCCATCCTGCCTGAAAATCTGTGCAGACCAGCTGGCCCCCATCTTCACACAGATCTTCAACAGATCACTGGAGCTGTGTGAAGTTCCCTCCTGCTTCAAACGCTCCACAGTCATCCCGGTCCCCAAAAACCCCTCCATCTCTGGACTAAATGACTACAGGCCTGTCACCCTGACATCTGTAGTCATGGAGTCCTTTAAAAGACTGGTGTTGGCCCACCTGAATGACATTACAGGCCCCTTGTTGGACCCCTGCAGTTTGCCTACAGGGCTAACAGGTCAGTGGATGATGCAGTCAACTTGGGACTGCATTACATCCTGCAACACCTCGACTCTCCAGGGACATATGCAAGGATCCTATTTGTGGACTTCACCATCATCCCGGACATCCTCAGCACCAAACTCACCCAGCTCACTGTGCCAGCCTCCACCTGTCAGTGGATTACAAACTTCCTGACTGACAGGAGTCAGCAGGTGAGACTGGGAAACATCACATCCAGCACCCAGAATATTAGCACTGAGTGTGCTCTCCTCCCTGCTATTGTCCCACTACACCAACGACTGCACCTCAGGAGACCCATCTGTCAAACTCCTGAAGTTTGCTGATGATACAACGGACACTCTGGTGCGGTCAGAACAACCTGGAGCTTAACATGCTCAAAACTGTGGAGATGATCGTGGACTTCAGGAGGAGCCCCCCCACTCTGCCCCCCATCACCATACTCAACAGCCCTGTGTCTGCTGTGGAATCCTTCAGGTTTCCGGGATCCACTATTTCCCAGGACCTGAAGTGGGAGCCGAACACAGACACCATCATCAAGAAGGCCCAGCAGAGGATGTACTTCCTGCGCCAGCTCAGAAAGCTCAACCTGCCTAAGGAGCTGCTGGTCCACTTTTACACAGCCATCATTCAGTCTGTCCTCTACAGACTACATCGGACACTCAAGACTGCAGAAAAGATCATTGGTGCCAACCTGCCCTCCATTCAGGACTTATACATTTCCAGAGTCAGGAAACGGGCAGGAAACATCACTGCAGATCCATCTCATCCTGGACACAACCTGTTCCAGCTTCTCCCCTCTGGTAGGCGCCACAGGGCACTGTACGCCCAAACCAACTTAGGAACAGTTTCTTCCCACAAGCCATCACTCTGATGAACAGCTGATTTCTGACTCACAGTGTCAGGAACAATTCTTGTGCAATAACGCAGTAACTCTGCCTCTAATCAGCCACCTGTTTACTGGCTAACACTTTTTATTTATTCACCATTCTCTATTTCAGTGCTGTACTGTTATAATGTCATATTGTAGATACTGTATAACAAAAAATCAAGTGTAGTTTATTTGTAGACATGGAGGCGAGGTTTAGTGATTTAGAAGTCCGGCTCCGCACCTTGGCAGATCAGTCCTCAGTTACTAACTTAGCTAGCCAGCCCCCGGTAGTCGGTGCGGACCGACCTGAGTTTGCCTCTGATATTCGTCCCCCCGTGACATTCAAAACCCACGGGTCACCACCAACCTATTCACGTTTCTAACAGATTTTCCCCACCCAGCAAAACACAGTCTGAGAAACCAACTCCGATTATTGGCGGCTCCATTTTGAGAAACGTGAAGTTAAGGCTCGTGCAGAATAACGTTATACGACTTTCAGCGTCGGCCAATGGCCGTGCTGTTCACACTGTTACGCAACTTGCCGTCTTGTGACGGGAGTCTTGAAGTCGTTGTGGCGTTCACACTACGTAACTGATCGGTGACAGGGGGTCACACACTGCATGAGCTGACACTCTGTCACCCGACGCTGGTCTCCAAACTACGTTTTGTCAAGAAAACACACGTGAAACGGGAAATGACGCGAACCTACAGACAAAACAGCTGTTTTTATTATAAAGATAGCGATTATAAAGACTAAAGAAGAATATGAATGAAAGAATGGATTAGAACACGCAGGTAGCAGGGATCGTTTGAGCTATACAGAGAGAGCTGGAGGTCAGTAAAAACTGTTTTGTGGTGAAAAAGTAGCTTCCTGCTCCGCCAGCTGTCTGCTCTCATTGACTGGATGTGGATGTCGACTCGGCCGCCTTTGCAGATATTTGGCGTTCGTGATCAGAAATGTGTCGGGAAGCCGTTGTGATGCGTCGAGTAGTTCACACACAAGGACTGGCGACCGCCGATCGACCGCTGATTTACTCCCGATCAGAGCCTGACGGTCGCTGAGTGGCAAATCGGGCTAAAAATTGTGTAGTGTCAACTAGGCTTTAGGGAAGCCAGAGGCCATAGTTAAGTGCATCCCTGGGGCCAGAGCGGGCAACATTGAGTTATTTGAAACTGCTGGCTAAGGATAAACGTAAATACAGTACGATTGTATTCACGTCGGCAGTAATGACTCCCGGTTACGCCCATCGGAGGTCACTAAGATTAATGTTGACTGAATCACCACATAACGTTACGCAAAAACAATGTCGGACACCCTAGTTTTCTCTGGATCATGCCAAATCTGACCAGTGATGACATGTATAGCTGCATGTCATCATTTCGCCGCTGGTTGTCGAGGGTCCAGCAAACGATTTAGGCTGTGTAGATCACTGGCAGACTTTCTGGGAGTTGCCGGCATTCATCCCACTTGGGATGGAAAAGCTCTCATATCCAGAAATCTGGCCAAGTTTATTAATGGACCAAATTCACGACAATCCAGAGCTGAGACCAGGAGGCAGAGTCGCAGTCTAACACTTCTCTGCTCCTCCATTTCTGGAGTTACCTAGTCAAAACCCCATAGTGACTGTGTCTGCCCCCGAAATTATTTAAATCAAAGATAAACAGAAGAGGAGCTGTGCATAAAAACCTCAATACAAAGTAAAACCACAAGTGCAATAATGCAAAATAATGGGATAATTAAATGTGGACATCAGATCTCTCTCTTCTAAAGGTGTACTATCAGATTATAATATTGATTTATTTTGTCTTACTGAAACCTGGCTGGGTGGAGAATATGTTAGCCTAAATGAACTCCACTCCTTCCAGTCATATTAATACTCATATTCCTCGAGACACAGGCCAAGGAGGTGGAGTTGCAGCTATCTTCGACTCTAGCCTACTAAACAGCTTTAAACCTAAACTAAATTTTAACTCATTTGAAAGCCTTGTTCTCAGTCTTTCACACCCAAGTTGGAAATCACTGCAAATAATTCTATTTGTATTAGTGTACCGAGCACCTGGTCTGCACTCTGAATTCTTATCTGAATTTGCAGAGTTTATGACGACTTCAGTCCTTAAAACAGATAGTTATTATTGCAGGGGATTTTAATATTCATGTGGATGTTGAGAATGATAGTCTTAGTACCGCGTTTATCTCTCTATTAGATTCAATTGGCTTCTCTCAAAGTGTTCATAAACCAACTCACTGTTTTAACCACACCCTCAACCTTGTTCTGGTATATGGTATTGAAATTGAACATTTAATAGTGTTCCCACAGAATCCTTTTTATCTGACCACTGTTTGATAACTTTTGAGTTTGTGTTGCTAAACTACATGCCATTAGACAAACATTTCTATAGTGCTGTAGCTAAATTTAAGGATGTGATTCCATCAGCTTTTAATTAATTATCAAGTCACAAAGTAACGGAGGACTCCTATGCTAATTTCAGTCCCTCCCAAATTGATCATCTTGTTGATAGTGCTGCAGGCTCGCTGCGAATGACACTCGACTCTGTTGCTCCTCTAAAAAAGAAGATAATAAAACAAAGACGCTCTATGGTATAACACGGAAATAATGAATATTCAAATATCGTAGAAATCTGAGAGGAATTGGCGTTCCACCAAACTGGAAAAGTCTCATTTAATTTGGCAAGATAGTCTTAAAACTTATAGGAAGACTCTCCGTAATGCCAGAGCAGCGTACTACTCATCGTTAATAGAGGAAAATAGGTTTCTTTTCAGCACTGTAGTCAGGCTGACAGAAAGTCACAGCTCTGTTGAGCCATGTATTCCCATAGCTCTCAGTAGTAATGACTTCATGAGTTTCTTTAATGATAAAATTCTGACTATTAGAAATAAAATTCACCAAGACCTGCCCTCAACTGGCACTGACTTATCTCTAAACTCAGGAACCTTAGAAACAGCTGTAAAACCAGATACATGTTTAGACTGCTTTACTTCCCTCAATCTTTACGAACTAACTTCAATAATTTCTTCATCTAAACCATCAGCCTGCCTCTTAGACCCCATCCCGACTAGGCTGCTTAAAGAAGTTTTACCCTTAGTCAACACTTCTTTACTAGATATGATCAATCTATCTTTATAAACAGGCTATGTACCACAGTACTTTAAAGTAACTGTAATTAAACCTCTTCTGTAAAAGCCTAACCTTGATCTAGATGTTTTAGCAAACTATAGACTTATATCTAACCTTCCATTTCTCTCTAAGGTTCTGGAGAAAGCAGTTGCTAAACAGCTGTGTGACTTCCTACATAGCAATAGTTTGTTTGAGGAATTTCAGTCAGTATTTAGAGTTCATCATAGCACAGAGACAGCACTGGTGAAAATTACTAATGACCTCTTGCATCAGACAAAGGACTTGTCTCTGTACTGGTTTTATTAGATCTTAGTGCTGCATTTGATACCATTGACCATCATATTCTATTACAGAGACTGGAACATTTAATTGGCATTAAAGGAACCGCTCTAAGCTGGTTTAAGTCCTATTTATCAGATCAATCTCAGTTTTTACATGTTAACGATGAATCCTCCATGCACGCCAAAGTTAGTCATGGAGTTCCACAAGGATCTGTGCTCGAACCAATCCTGTTCACTTTATATATGTTTCCTTTAGGCAATATTATCAGGAAACACTCCATAAACGTTCATTGTTATGCAGATGATACTCAATTATATCTATCGATCAAGCCAGATGAAACTAATTCGCCAGCTAAACTTCAAATGTGCCTTCAGGATGTTAAAACCTGGATGACCTTGTAATTTATTGTTCTGGGGCTGTGACGCATTATCTAAAGAAATAGTTACTCTGGATGGCATCCCCCTGGCCCCCAGCACCAGTGTGAGGAATCTTGGAGTTATCTTTGATGAGGACATGTCATTTAACTCTCTCATTAAGCAAATATCAAGGACTGCATTTTTTCACCTACGTAATATTGTAAAAATCAGAAACATCCTGTCTAAAATGCATTTGTTACTTCTAGGCTGGATTACAGCAATTCCTTATTATCAGGCTGTTCGAAAAAGTCCATTAAGACTCTTCAGCTGATCCAGAATGCTGCAGCACGTGTTCTGACAGGAACCAGGAAAAGAGATCATATTTCTCTTGTCTTAGCGGCTGTTTCTCAATACCGAGTTCACCAAGTTCGGACTTTTGTACTTTAAAGCTTGGACTTGGCAAGTTCGGTTCGGGAGTACAAACTCCCAGGAACGGGAGCACGCAGTCCGGCATTCAACAATTGGAACAGCAGTGGACTTGATGACGGCCGGACCCATTAGCGGGCGGGACCTCACATCTCCGAAAACGTCGTAGCAATTTATTTAATCAGCTCTGTCTCCACATATTTGGACTTTAAACAGCTATATTCCCTCATAAAAAACTCTTAAAACTACTATATGTGACACAAGAACAGCAGTATTATAAGTTCCAGTTGTGAATTTTCTCGTCCGACATTTCCGCTTTTTGGCGGTGAAATGCAGTCTGGGATATCTGGCTATTCGAAGACCACACAAGTCACCACCGATGCAGGCTCGGTAAAAAGGGCGGAGCAAGACTGTACTTGGCTAGATGCAGACTTTTGAATTGGAACAGTACATTGGCTGCGACTGATAACGTTTCACAAGAACACAAGCACAGACAAGAACGCAGATTGAGAAACAGCCAGCTTCTCTGCATTGGCTTCCTATAGAATCCAGAATAGAATTTAAAATCCTTCTGCTCACATACAAAGCTCTTAATGGTCAGGCACCATCTTATCTTAAAGAGCTCATAGTACCTTACTACCCCACCAGAATGCGGGGTTACTTATGGTTCCTAGAGTCTCCAAAAGTAGAATGTGAGCGAGAGGAGAGGCGAGGCGAGTAACAAAATAAAAAAGGAAACAGAATGAAATAATGACACGGGAAAAACACAACTCAATACACAGAGCGAGAAAACACAAAGACACAAAGTGAACAAAGACATGAGGAAGGAATCAGCCAAAATAAAACAAGAAATACCCAACAAAAACCCAAAACCATGACACATATTATACAGTATGTCCTGGGTGAATGTGAGTGTTCCATGCAGTAAGTGCAGTTCTTCTGCTGAATATTGCAGAATGACAATATCTACCTGGAGTGTGATAATACTTTTGATAAATTTCAGTGACTTAAGAATTGCTTTGCCAGGTGTTGAGATTTCTGGCGCCCAAAACTATATTTCCAGCCTGTACTCCGTTTTGCAACAAAAACTTTCCTACCTCCCAAAGCCTACGCACATTTTCAGCATTTTCAACAGTGGAGGATGTGCCCTTGGGGCAGTAGGAAGGCATTTCATTCTCAAGTTAAAAAGGAAGCAAATAATGCGTTTGTAATATTACTGAATTCAATCATTTATTTCCATTTCAGAATAGTTGATAGGAATTTTGTTTGGTGAGCTCACACAAAACAAGAAGCACCACAACCCGCTTTGATGTATACCATTGTATACATACCCTTACTGTGTCTTACAGACAGGAATAGTAGCAGCATATCAATGATTTGTTACGGTGGGTGTGGGTTGGTGAGGCAGGGTTGAGCAGGTTGGAGGACCCAAACGCAGGACACAGAGCGGAGCAGGTATAGTTCAGTGGTTTAATTAAACAAACAAAAGGCGAGCACACTTACATACTGAGTGAACACAAAAACCACACTCCTAACATGATTTAAGAGTTATGGGCACGAACAACCTCTGGGTATGTGCTGTTGCCAAACCTGGCTGTCCAAGTTGTGATACTTTTCAGTCTTAAAAGATAGGATGAAGTTAAAAAGTAGTTGGCAGGGTGAGAGGAGTCATAAAGAATATTGTGTACCTTTTTCCGTAGTCTAATGGTGAAGATTTCAGCAAGGGACGGTAGCTGCTGGCCTCTGATTTTTGATGCAGTGTGTACCATTTTGACCAGACTTTTCCTGTCTTGTGCTGAGGTGTTTCCATACCACAAAGTTACTCCAAAGGCGAGGAAGCTCTCGATCCCGGCATGATAAAATTGCATCACACCTTCCTGTGATATGGAAAACTTTTTCAGCTGTCTTAAAAATAAATGTCTTTCTTTAGCATTGTCATAATGTTGACCACTCTACAATGAAGAAGAGGACATTGTTACAAGAATTTGTAGTTCTATGCCTGATGAGTTTCCTGACCATTTATGACCAAAGGTAGATGTTTACTATTACTCTTACTGAAGTCCAACACTACTTCTTTTGTTTTGGAAACATTCAACTCCAATTTTTTGGCTGCACATTATTATTAAATGCTGAGCTATAATCAACAAACAGAACCTTTACATAAGTGGCAGGTGTTGAAGAACTGAATGCAAACGTAATGACACTGCAACATTGACAGACCTATTTGCCCTTTATGCAAACTGACACTGGACAAATGACTGCAAACCAGGCACTCAAAGACACAGTCACAGATGTTAAGGCGACATGTCTGCAGTCATTCAGGTTAGAATTTTTAGGCGCAGGAACAGGCAGTTGCTCGGGTGGTAGAGCGGGTCATTCTACTGATCATGGCTTAGGTGGTTTGATTGTGGCAATTTCTACTGGGAGCAACTGAAAAAAGAAGAAGGAACAATAACAGCAAAGTTAGAATAAGAGCAAGACCTGCAACACATCACTTCAGGGTGGAGGCTGAGATTAAGTCAGGGCCTGCAGCTTTTCTACTGTTCTGCCTATGCTGGAGTTTTCTAACCTCATGTTTAGTAATTAAAAATGAAGGCATAGTAGGATCTGTAGAGGAAGGAGAACAAGCCAGTGGCAGGTATGATATGGGAGATGATTCTGTTGCATCTCTGCTCTAATTAAGCTTACCTCTCCTTCAAGTAGCTAAGCCAAAGACCCGCTGATGTTTCCATTACCTTTTCATTTATACAGCTGCTCATGGCCCTTTTTAAGTTGAAATCTAATTTTGTAAAATGCAAAGAAGGATTTTCTTACCATCTTCACCTGTTTAAGATCTGAGAAAGGCTTCATTCAGAGTGAGAGACAGTGGGTACCAGACAAATACATTCTAGGATAACTTGGTTTCTAAACTGCATGTATTTGAACTGTGGTAGGAATCCCCACAAAGATGAAGAGCATACAAACTCCACACACAAAGGGTTTGCACTCATGCAGAGCTTTCAGACAGTTTTTGATATGGCTATCTGAGTTTACTTTTTAAAGAAGATATGTGTTTCTGCTCTCTGTAGAGGTATTGTAACTTCATGCTTGTGATAACAATCAGTCATAATCTGTTTTTGTTTAATTTTGCTCGGGTTGTTTTGGGAATCTTCACCTTCTCTTCAAGTTCACAAGGGGCCAGAAAAAATACCTCAGATCCAAATTGCATCTCTGTTTACTGTAAAAGTATTCAGCAATTAGAAAGTAGACTTGAGACATTTTTCATTCAAACTTGACATTTTCAAAGATCTTTTTAAACCTGTGAAATGTATTTGCCATAATGTAAAAGCAAAACAAAGAGGAGAAGACAACAAAAAGCGACAGTTGTTAGTGGGCAGCAGATGTCATAATGAGCTTCAATGAAGTGAAAACAATAACAACTTACTGTTGGTTATAATGGGAGCAATTAGGACACATCACAGCGTCAACTCAATTCACTCAAATAAAAAAAAGAAGTGAAAAGATTCATAACAAAGGTGGTAAACAAATAAAAACAGAGCATGAAGAAACCAAAGTACGTAATTATTTATTTTCTTCACAAAATTGTACTACAACTTGAAGCAGGTGTGAGGTCTTGTTGTTCACTGTTGCTCTCCATCTGCAGGAGAGTATTTGAGCCCACATGGAAAGTGCCACCTGTGTGATGCTACCTGTCTGCAGTGCACGGGTCCAGAGAGAGAGGACTGCACCAGGTGCCCTGCATCAAGGTGAGAACAACTGAACATCTGTATTCAAAAGATTCAAAGTAATACTGCTGAGGAGGTACACTATGACACGCCACATTTCAATCCAACCAACCCACATACTGACAAAAAGTGAAGAACTAAAAGCTGACGTTGGTCTAAACATGGTGGCCCCCGAATCCACATGACCAAAAACTTTCAGCGGGTTCAGATTAAACCACTTCAGATGTGAAGTCCATACGACCTTTGTTTAATTTGTCTTACAGTGTCTCATATATAGAAGCGTTACAGACACCGTGTTACTACTAATAGTGATGTGAGTTCCAAAAAAACCCAACTCTATTCTTGTCTAGTCTATTCAAAAATGTGTGATTCTACTTTATCAAAAGGAGAGTGGAGTTGACAAGTATCTTATTTTTGGAAATAACAAAAACTATTGTGGTATTTTTGTTTTTTGGTTGGTTTGTATTCCTTCTTATTTCAAAGGAAAATATACAATATGATATAATACAATATTTATTTTTTTCAATGGCTGATTTTGCGTCTTCATTGACACGACATCCCCGCGTGCAGGTTCTTTGATGATGGACGCTGTGACATCCGCTGTCAGAAGGGGCGTTATGCCACGGGGAGGCAGTGCCATCTCTGTCACCACACCTGCCAGGAGTGCACTGATGAGGGACCTGACAACTGCACCAGCTGTGACAAAGGTACACTAATCTGGGTTAAGATCTGAAAACGACACTGATGATTCTTTTTTTTTGTTTGATAATTAAATGTGGAATAACTAAAAACCTTGTATATTTCTCATAGTGTAAATAAAAATTACATTACTTTACTGACAGGCAAGAAGTTGCACCAGTTAGTGCAGATAAAACCGTAAATACACACATTTTATATATTTCAACAATACCCTCTTTTTCTTTCCTACTATATAAAACCTGCACGCTCGTAGACTTTGAAGTGTAACAGGTAGATTTTTACAGAGGTGTTCATTTAAAAACCCATCTATCTAGTTGTGATTGGAATGTAAGTGAAAGAGTGTTTTTTCGTAACATCACATGGATCAAGCCAAGGCTCATTTGTGCCAGACTCCACCAATCAATCCTCTAAAAGTAAATGAATCTAATTAAAGCAGTAATTCAACCAAGGCCTACTGATAGATGTGTTAAAAGGGGGAATCAGTCATTTGTTCGTGGCAGCCTGATGCAGAGGTCACTGCACATCTTTCAGATTTCAGAAGCCCAGTTAAAGGACAAGCTGTCTGGATTTGTCTACTTTTGCTTCCTTTACGTTTTATGATCCCGTGCAGCCAATCCAAAGTCCGTAAAAAACTTTTTTCATCAGTGTGAAAACAATCGTGACCCGGATGTCATTAGAGGCTCACAGCTGAAGAAATATCAACTTGAATGTGGTAATGGTAACGGTGTTTATTACAATGTCACACACAGTATTATGGCTGTCAGAATGAATGTATTTACACTGGGGAGAGTCTGTTACGCACACACCCACCTACACACACACTTTAAGATACCAGACAGCCAAGGAGAAGATTAACACCAGATTTCCCCTTCACGCACACACTCTGTCTCACTGTCACATGTGCACACACACACATGCACCCACACACTCTCATTCTCTCTCTCTCTCTCTCTCTCTCTCAATTAGCCGGCAAGTTTGTCAGACTGTGTTTGCAAATGTGGTTCCATTTAATTACAGGTCTGTCTGAGGCTCAATGAGACATAACAATAATAACATGAACAGACCCTCCATCTGTCTCTCGCCATGTCATTTCTCTCTCAAAACAACCACTCTTATCTTGGCCAGTCACACACACACACACACACACACACACACACACTGATGCATACTGAGCAGACAATTCGTGATACTGACCTTTGAGTAATGTGGAGTTTTACACCCCTACTGTCTCTAGCATTTCTGTTTTATTTGACAATCACAGTAAAGAGAGACAGGAAAGGCAGAGGGCAATATCCAAAACTTTTTTGTGGACACACATTCAGACGGAAAACACACAGAAAAAGTGTTTAATATTTAGAAAAGGATGTTAAGTTGTATAAGCTGCTGAAATATCAGTGCATATTATTTTTGTAATTAAAAATTAAAGTCAAGTCACAAAATCAGGTTAGACTGATAAAATTCACACCCAAAAATTCATGATGAAAAATTCAAACTTGAAAATCTGGGCTACAAAGAATAAGCCTGAATGAAATCTTTTAACCTCTGGCCTATGTACTGCCAGTCATGTGGGCAAATGCATGTATGACAACATGCATGTGTAACTATGTAGGGGTGATTTGATTTTGCTTTCTAAAAACTCTGTAAAAATGTTGCTTCTGCTGTAAATGTGATCATATAGATTTCTTTTTCTTTTCTTGCGGCATCTAGACAAGTTTGAGGTGGTCAGATACCTCTTTCAGGGTCAGTGTCGGGGTGTCTGTCCAGAGGGGTTCTTCCACTCTGCAAGGAGAAGGTGTGAACCCTGTCCTGCCGACTGCATCATCTGTACAGCAGTGAATCACTGCCTCCACTGCAGCCCAGGACACAAGATCAGAAATGGCAAGTGTGTCCCATTGGAGTGCAGTGCAGGTGAGAGATGCTGCTAGAGCTTCGTATGACTTTGTTACGTGCCCATTTACAGATGTCACTATGAAAAGCACTCTGTTAATTCTGCAGTAGAAATGCTGAGTGGGTAAATTCTACAGAGTTCACCACTGTGAAAAACAAGCATGAATAAAAAAACATGACATCTATATCTCACTATTGTTGAAAGATGAAGAGGTAGGGAAGGATTTTATAATAGCGGCCACTGTTGCTCATCACCACTGTCACAGAGCTGGGTTGAATTTGGGAAAACGTTAGGGAACACGCATGTAGCACAGTGACCTCATTTTCAAACAATAATTAAAATTTAAATACAAAACATGTCAAAACATGCCAACACAAGGGCTCTGAGACACAATTTAATAGATTTAAAATATTAAATTAAATTTAAAGAGAAAATTACATGTACATGAGGTGATTCAGGCCATTTTCTACAGGAATCTCCGTACAATCATCTATCGTGTAAGAGAAGAAAAATATATGGCCATGAAACTCTAATCAACAAAGCATGAACACCATAACAGAAACACAAAAACACTGCATTTGTGCACTGATATGACATGATATCTACTGCTTTAGATAAATACTCTAAATAAACATAAAGAAATCAAAATGTCCCACCAGAAAAATACAGTCATTTCATCTGGTTATGTATCTAGGTGTGCCGGGTGCCGATGTGCCGATTCCTTTTACTTTCTGTTCCTAATCTGTTCAAGTAAAGAACATCTGGAGAATTAATTTTTATCCTCAGAGAGATTGTGATGATGAACACATCGCACTTTATCTCATCGTATGTGATCAAATGTGAATGCTGGCCAAGAAAGGATTGGGAAAGAACTGAAATGTTTTTTGATAAGACAGAGAGGTGGAGGTGGGGTGTTACAACTTCACTACATTGAATGGGGGTGAAGAGTAATGATGAGAGTTTGTATGTGGGAGGATGAGACGAAATTCTTATCATATGTGGCAGGCAGGTCTCAACAGGCCCCACAGACAGCTTGAACTCTGGAGTAGGCGAAATTTGGCAGTTGTGCGTGTTTGACACAACTGACAATTGTGCTAGTTAATCTGGAAGTTTTCCCTCTTTGCTTTTCATCCTTTGTTGGCTTCAGAGACAGAGGAATGAGACTGCATTGATAGATGTGACATAGATAAAAAAGGTGAACATATAAAAATTACAAAATTAAGCTAATATTTTGTTGAAAAGTTGAAAGATAGCAAATTATGTAATTCTAAAATAAGACGAGCACCCTTACAGCAGCATGTCTGTAATATTACAATGGTCATTTATGAAACAGGTAGTGATTTGATGTCTGTTTGTGATGACAAACAAAAGAAGTGCAGGTACTTAGCTTATTGTAAAAAACTGTCATCCAGTATTTAGCAATTAATATAAACTCAAATGCTTTACACAAAATGGACATAGAACATTTTGAATTAAAATCCAAATGACCGTCTTTCTCCCATCTTCTGGGTTATTTCATCAGCATTTTCTTATGTGTCATGCATTTGTTTTATCTGTGTCTTTTGTCAGGTGAGGTTTCAGATGCAGAGAATGAGGACTGTCTCCCCTGTGATGAGGGCTGCAAGCAATGTAAACGCAGTAAGTAGACCACACCTTTTTTTCTCGCCTCACTTTGTCGCCTCCTACCTCTTTTACCTGCATGGCACACCACAATATCTGGCAGTCAAAGTGAATGAAGTAAATGAAAAAACTTGCTCCGCTTTTACTGTTCCCAGCTAAAGACTTTTCTCATTTCAGTTCTCAAAACTGAGAGCCAGTGAGGTGTCAGGAAAGCTTGCAAACAAAACATGACACCTAATTAAAGGAGGATTTGACTGTTCTAAATATGTTTGGCATTTATCAATGATGTTGCCTTTGATTGTTGATGTACCTCACTCTTTGCTGTAGGATCTCTACAGGTGCAGTTCTGAAATGAATCAACATTTTGTTTATTCCAATAAGCCTTATTCATTAATGAAGTCATTTGGACAGATGAGGATTTCCTTAACTATTAGACACCATACCCCATTAGGCGATACAAGATTAGTATTTGGACTAATAGGTGCAGAATATCAGATAATTTTCACTTTTTCCACAAGGAAAACTGGCTGAAATCTAATGTACATGTCAGAGGCTGACATTATCTATCCCACAAAGGGTTAAATAAATTTGATTTTCCATTCTTGGGTAAATGGTGCCATTTGTCCTTCCAATGCTGTTTCCTTTCCATGCTGTTAGTAAATATCAAAAATCAACATACCTTTGTCTACAGCAAAACTGGATACTTAACCCCTCTTTTTCTGATTGGGGTTTTGAATATGATTGGGTTATGATACGTTTTTCTCAACACTGTGAAATGTGAAAACATATAGAGTAAACCATTCATAAACCTAAATCTAATTCCTTACACCTCACCCTGCCAGTACAAGCCACACAAAGACGAGAACACTTGCTTCTTCCAGAGATTGCTCTTGACATACCATAGAAAGTTGTTATTGAGCTGAGGTGGAGACGGGCTGTTATTATGTCATTATGCATTCTGGGTGGAATATTTTTCTTCACTCTCACCCCCACCACAGCCTCTCCGCCACCCATCTGCTCTTAGTAATCACAATTCTGCAAGCTAAACAAGTCAGTCAGCAGATTAGAGATTTGAGACGATTGGCTGAAGTGAAGATGAAACAGAACGTGTGGTGTCTGAGTCTGGCATCTAATATGTGTGTGCATGCGTACACTATGTGTCATCCAGTATTTCTAAGCGTATGCCAGTTTTAGACATTTAAAGTAATGTGGAGACAGGATTTGGATGTAGTTCTTAAATCAAAATTGGGATTGTAGCTATAGGTTGGGATTAAAACACGCAGTTTAATGTATTAAAAGGAAAAGTTCACCCTTAAATGTTTTCATCTTTTTAGTCATATTTATGAAAACACTGCACTAGCGCATTACTCATTCCAAAAAGGCAAAAAAATAAAAATAAAAAACACACCCCAAAGTGCAGCCCGACAGTGTGTGGTTAGATGCAACAGCTCAGTCCTACCTCTCCCTTCAAATTACTTCAGTACTTCTTTTTAACTCATCGTCAGTTTAATTAATCCTCTCTGCATGCTATACTCCTTAATCATGGAATAAGAGTTTGAACATGTTTTATAATTGGATTGGACGTGTTTTACCTGACATTTAAAACCTTCATTATCTTGACCCTTCTTGGCACATGGCTCCTTGGCCTCCACTGTTACGATGCACCGCTGCTGACACATCTCTGATCAGTCTGTGTGCTCAAGGTTTTTCTCTGAACATCAAGTTCTCCCAACTGGGTGTCTATGCCCTTACTTCTTTCATTCCTTTACTGACAACATGTCAATGTGTTTCTTGTTTCAGTGATGGGGAGTGCTAAACAGCATTTTGACCATCTTTGTTGAAGGCAAGATGATTTTCACAGACTACACAATGCACTGTGATTTGTTATCTTTGTTTCAATATGAACTACTGTTCATCTTTAGCAGTATTATTTGGCTTCAGGAAAGCAGTACTGCTACAGCTCCTTTACTGTGGAGCTGGACTCCTGGTAAGAGGCTGCTGGTACGCTAAAGCTCATCTCACCTCCAGTTTTGATGGTGTGCTGCTAATTTCTGTGCTCGAAAAAAAGCTTTCTTCCTCTTCAGTGTTTTGCTTCATTAAATTCTCTTCTTCTCAATCAGCAATTTACTTCTCAAACACTTCTTGATAAACACACTATGACAGTTTCTCCCATTGAAGTGATGACTTGAGGTGATGGTGCGTTTATATATTCCCACTCCTGCTACACCTTTTTTTACTGAGCCTCAGTGCTAATCATTTTAATGTGTGATTGTGTATGCATATCATATGTGTGTAACTGCTAGTGTGATATGTAGCTTGCAAGTGCATGTAGACTGTAAATGTGTGTGTATAAGTGCTTGCACATTCCACAAGTGCATACTTCAGGATGTGTTTGCCAGTTTAAATTCTGTTGAAATCCCCCTCCTCTGGCTTGCACGGTTAATATTTATACGGGCGCTATTTTCTCTTTTCACATAGACACAGCCTGAAGGCATGATTTCCGGCTCCTCTGTCCCTCCCACCTTGCCTTTCTCCCAGTCTCTCTCTGTATGAGTAATTGCTTTCACAGGTAGTGGCTTGTCGACCGCATTGAAGTGCAAACCAGTGCAGTGTTGTGGGTGCTGGAAGGAGACTGAAAGAGGAATGGGGTGTGGGGGTCGATGGAGGCTTTTCTGGAGAAGATGAATGTCCCAAGGGACAGTCTGCAGATGAGCCTTTTTTTATAGTTATTTCCATCTCTTTCTCTCCCTCTTTCTGTCTCTCCTTTACCCTTTCTCTCTCTCTCTGCTTCCTGTCTGATCCTTTCTTTCTCTTCATCTTGCCCCCCCCTCTCGCACCCTCTGTCCTCTGAGATGTTTTGACACTTTTGGACTGAGGGATGACGGCGTTGCTCTTTCTCAGTAACCAGTAGGATGGTTTTGATTGACAGCAAGAATTAATTAGTTTGGAAGAAAAATGAACTTTCTCCTTTGGTGTGTCTCTCACACACACACCTGAGTTACTTATTAATATTCCTGTATATATTCCCCGTCTCCAAAAACAAACAAAAAAAACCCCACATAAATAGCAAATATCTGTGTTTTTTACATAACCTGTCACTCAGGTGATTATTTTTTTGTCATTCAGCATAAGTACACCTGCAGTGGAAGCTAAACAGACAGTACAGAAACACACAACAAAGCAGTAACATCGAGCTGCTGACTTCATGAAGATGAGAGAACTAACAGGCATTATGGATGTGAACTGAAATGCCTGTAGAGATGCTTCGTTTTTTTCATTTTGTTTGAAGGGTTCTGCTAGTTCTGCATTGATCACCCTCTGAGAGTGGCATTGAAGTCTACAGCGGACTGAACACATTCATTGTATGCTGTCATAGTGCCTCCTGCTGGTGTTAAAGGAAATCACAGTGCTGCTCTTGGGTACACGGTAGATGAGATGGGATATGAGATGGGATTTTGCCACATTTTAACTAAATAAAAAGCTAACCACTAACCTTTACCTTTACCTTTTCCAATATGGAGAGATAGGGGGAAATTGACTGAAATCTGGTGATGATAGCAGTAAAACAAGGACTGCAGCAACAACTACATACTAAGGCTGATCCAGTAGACACTCTCTTTGGTCTTCCTTTGAGATTGAAAACAGAGCCACTTCATAAAGTCCAGAACTCACAGTATGCCCGATCTGTTTTCAATTATTTGTTTTAAATTCTGCTATTCACCACAGATGATTCAGGAGATCAGGCCCAGGGAACTGTTTGCCTCAAATGTGAAGATGGTTACTACCAGTAAGTCTCTTCAGTTGAGAGTTTCACTGAGTTTACATCCCCTTATTCATTTGTGCTCACATTGATACAACCCGTCTGTCTGTCTGTCTGCCAGGTTAGGCACAGACTGCCATCAGTCCTGTCCAGATCGGACCTACAATGTGAACGACAACATGGTGTGTGCTCCATGTGAAGACAAACGATGTGAAATCTGTGACCAGTCCCAGTGCTACTGGTGTGAAGACGGATTCTATGTCTTTGGTAACATTTGAACCATTTACAATTTTGGGCCTTGTTAATGGTGTGAATATCAGCTGTTAAAGTCCTATGGGCCGGAAAAAGTGACTCAGTATCCTTTAGATATGGTAGACAGGGTGGGGCACTGTCCCCTAAGGACCTGACACTCCACCAGAAATAGTAGTTTCAATGTCACTGTACTACTTTCAGAATCTTTAACCATTCTACTAAAGACTAAATACTGTAATTTAAATAAAGTCCCCATCTGTTGGCATATATGATCACAAGCATCCAAGTACAGAAAAGTGTCAGAGATGACAAATTATATATGCCACTGAAAGACTGATATGTTTAATGGTATATGGAAGAAGTAAAAACATGTGTTTGTGTGTCCAGATGGACAGTGTGTCGATCACTGTAAGGCAGGTTTCTTTGTGGATGAGGAGAGCCGGGACTGTGAGACTTGTCACCGCACCTGTCGCACCTGTGGAGGGCCACAATATGACGATTGTGACTCGTGCGAGGACGAATTCACCCTGAAGAACGGAGAGTGTTTAGAGGAAGGACGGCTTGCTTCCTGCACTGAGAAACACTTCAGAAACAGTATGGCAAATGTTAATTTGACTTCTCTACTAATTATTGTCAACATGAATTTCCCTCGGGATAAATAAAGTATATAGCTATCTATCTACATTACCCACCTTTAATTTTTTGTTTTGTGTGGGTATAAGTTCATTTCCTGTGCGTCAAGAAAACGTAATAAGTTATTCAACTGAAGTATATCTCTGCTTGTACTTGTAACATGCGAGGCTTACTTTCTAGTTTTCCTTGCTTAACCATCGAACTAAATTGCTCACCCTGCTGTCAACTACTGCTATTAAAGCATGTTGCATTAAATATATATATATACAGTATATGCTCTAGTCCATGAATGTCTTGTTCCAGTAGCCCATTTGTCATCAGGTTGCCCTGGTTCCCAAGCACCTGACACAGACCTTGTTGATGACCGGGCGACATCCAAGCTGGTATAGCTCTTGTATTTGCAGTTTCACTCATGCCTGAGGTAGGCTGGTAGCATTAAGGACCTTGCCTAAGGGTCCAAACAGATATCTATGAAGATTCTCAGTCATCCAGGTCATAGTTATCCAACGAAGGTTAAAATCAAGGGCAACTGGACTTGGTTGAAGATACTGGAAGACGTTTCGTCCCTCATCCAAAGGACTTCTTCAGTTCTGACTGACTGGCAGGGAAACTCAGCTATTTAACCTCAGTGGGGTCGTTGGCCCAGGTCATCGATACCGCTGGTTCGTTAGTGTTCCTTGTTGCTGTGACGACAGTCGTTACAGTCGTTAAGACTACCTGTGGCCAAGACTGAACGACCATCGTTGGTATCTTCACCTGAGGTCAATAGGTTACGTTTGATCGAGTTTCCTGGGAAGTGATGAAAGGACAGCATTGTAAGTGGGGGATAAGTGGTGGCGTAGACCCCCTCCCCTGTTCAATGATGGCTTCTCAACCCTGGTGTAGATGGCTTCCTTGACACCTCTTTCAAACCATCCATCTTCTCTGTCTAAAATGTGCACCAGGTGCACCAGGTGCACCAAATGTGCACCAGGTGCACATTTGGTGCACATTTTTCTCTGTTTAAAATGTGCACCAGGTGCACAGAGAAGATGGATGGTTTGCTGAGTTTCCCTGCCAGTCAGTACTGAAGAAGTCCTTTGGATGAGGGACGAAACGTCTTCCAGTATCTTCAACCAAGTCCAGTTGCCCTTGATTTTAACCTTCGTTGGGTCCAAACAGATACCCCCCAACCTGACCGGGAATCAAACCCACAATCACCTGTACCAAAGTCAGTGACGTTAACCACTGAGCTATCCAGGAACATCATGGTACAGGGAACGCCATAACCAGGTACCCGGCATAGTGTACAGGAACATCTGCCATGGGTATGGGCTGGAAGTCCCAAGGTCAAAATGGAAGACACTTCCTAAGGTAGTTGAGAATGGCCGAGCTAAGATCCTGTGGGACTTCGAGATCCAGACTGACAAAGTGGTGATGGCTAACCAACCAGACATCGTGTTGATCGACAAACAGCAGAAGAAGGCTGCAGTGATAAATGTGGCAATCCCAAGCGACAGCAACATCAAGAAGAAGGAACACGAGAAGCTTGAGAAATACCAAGGGCTGAAAGAGGAGCTAAAAAAGATGTGGAAAGTAAGAGCTACAGTGGTGCCAGTGGTAATCGGAGCACTCGGGGCTATGACCCCCAAACTGGGAAACTGGGGGAGTGGCTACAGGTAAAACACCAGAGGTCTCTGTCCAGAAGAGTGCAGTCCTAGCAACAGCTAAGATATTGCGCAGAACCCTCAAACTCCCAGGCCTCTGGTAAAGGACCCAAGCTTGAGGATGACACATACCACCCCGCAAGGGGTGAGAGGGGGATTTATATATACTAAATAACAAATCCTTGAGTCTATTTTCATCCCAGCTTGCATGCTTTCAGTTATTAGGACATTTCTCCTCTCGCTCCTTCCTCTCTTCCATGCCTGTCTACTTATTTTGCCGTGGTTTTTGTTTCCTGTTTACCATCAGGTAAGGGCGAATGTGAGCTGTGCCACTCATCATGTAAGACCTGCTCTGCTGCAGGGAAGGAGGACTGCAACAGCTGCTACTCAGGTAAACATCTGCTGTGTGAAACTCTAAGACTGCGCTTCTAAAACTACACAATGTTAAGTGGGCTTGTATGAGATGTTTTAAGCAAACTTGCAATCAATCAATCAATACATGTTTTTTCTTTAGCAGGCAGTGTGAAAAGGATGACAAAGAATCTTCCTTAAATTTAAACAAGTGAACACCTCTCTGTTCTTTCTTCATTTTGTTGTATTAGTAGTGTGATTTTGTCATTTCTTCAGGTCGTTTTTTGACTCCTCATCAGACCTGCACGTCTCGTTGTCCATCTGGTACGTTTGCCAACAAGGCATCCAGCCAATGTGAACACTGCTCAAAAGGTTGTGTCATGTGTCAGGACGGCCAGCTGTGCCTGCGCTGTCGCAGGGGGCTTTACCTGCACAACGGAGCATGTGTGGTGGAGTGTCAGAGGTGCTTGTCTTGTTTTCTAATTTTTTGACTTACACATGAACACGCATCATCATGATACCTCAGTGATATCATACCTCCGTTTCTCTTCTGTCTGCCTCTCAGAGGGTTTCCTCAAGGTGGTGTATGCCAACCATGTGCCCCAGAGTGTACATCCTGCCAGGGAAACTCCTCTCACTGTCTGAGCTGTGAGAGACCGTACTTGCTGTTGGACCACTCCTGCAGGTCACGCTGTCTACAGGGCTATTATGCCACCGAGACAGAATGCCGTCACTGTCCAGCTCACTGTAGAGAGTGCAATCAAGAAGGCCTGTGCAACAGTAAGTATGCTGGGTCGAACTGTGATGGGTAAAGAAATGGAAGGAGAATTGAAGAGAGGTGTTGTTTTAAAAGGTGAATTTGTTTGGTGTTGGAGTAGCAGAAAAGAGGAGGGGGAGGACATACAGAAGATGATATACATGTTTTCTTTGATTATTTCAGTGGTAGCTGTATGATTATCATTGGGCATAAAGACAAACAAGGCTTTTATTGATGACTGCATGTTGTTATAGAAGTGAAAAATCAATAATGAAAACAAGCCAGTATGAAGAATTGAGGGCTCACTGAGGGAAGGAAGAAGAGATTTGAAAAAGGTCAAATGCACTCCACAAAGAGTTCAGTCCAAATGTAAACAACACTGTTTTGCCCTTCTTATCATTACTCTTTCTTTCTCTCCCAGTGTGTGCACAGTACTACTTTCTCCATGATGATAAGTGTGTGGATGATTGTCCTGATGGATTCTTTGCAAGCGAGAAGCAACAGGAGTGTGTGCGTTGCCATGTTGATTGTGCCTCATGTGACGGACCGGGCTTTGATGACTGTGATGTGTGTCACAACCAGAAAGCTGTCCGTTACAATGGAGAGTGTCTGTCTCAGTGTCCCAACAACACTTACTATGATGCAACTACCAATGAATGTAGAGGTAGGTTATTTTGATCATGCAAAATAAAATAAGGATAAAAAATCTACTCCATCATTACAGGATGCATTAGTTGACCGTGTCTCATTGCTTTTCAATTTCCCAGATTGTGACAGGTCATGTCTGACCTGCTCAGGCCATGAGCCCTCATCCTGTCTCAGCTGCGATACCAAAAGGCGTAAGGATGCCACTGGACATTGTGTGTGGTTCAGTCAGTGCTCTCTGAGCTCATACATGGACCAGAATGGGGAGTGCCAACAGTGTCACGAATACTGCCATCGTTGTTCTGGGCCAGGCAAAGACCTATGCCTCAGCTGCAACGAGCCACACTTCCTATTGAGTATGTTATCAAAATAAGCCAGAGAGAGAGCAGAAAATATTTTGGATTAACCTTTTGTAAACTAGATGCTCCTTTATTTTATCCACCAAAAGGAAACAACTTTAAAAAACTAACTTTGTGTCTGTGTCCCTCAGACAGCACATGCGTGCAGGAGTGTCCTGTGGGTTACTATGCTGAGGACAGGGACGAACGTGTGTGTGAGCGCTGTCACTTCAGCTGTAAGTCATGTGCTGGTCGCCACAGTTTGCAGTGTGTCACCTGTAAAACTGGCTTCTTCAAGCAGGGAAGCAGCTGCGTCGAATTCTGTTCAGAGAGGTTAGAAGAACACACAGACACACAAAGTCTCCACATCAAAGAACATCATAAACTAAACACCCTCTCTGCTTTTCAGTCACTTTGGCAACACCGCCTCTATGGTTTGCGAGCGGTGTGACCCCTCTTGCAGCCAGTGTTGGGGTCCTGGTAACAGAAACTGTCTGAGCTGTCGGGAGGACTACGTCTACCTGAGGCAGTGGGGGCAGTGCCTGCAGAGCTGCCCTCCAAGCTACTACCAGGACAGTCGGTCCAAAACCTGTCACAAGTGTCACCCCACCTGCAAGACCTGCATTGGTAAAGGAGTCCTGTCATGGCTTGTTTGTTGTTTTTTTTTGGGGGGGTGGGGGAGTGGGGGGTTCACAATGACATAAAAACCATCATCAGGAATTAAACACATTTCTACACTCAAAGTATTTATATTGTTTTTCAGGAGACAGAAAAATGTTAAGTTAACCATAGATAGTTTTGATGATACTGTGCAAATGTGGAATATGGTTTGAGGCAGTCATAAAGGCAATCATGAACAGTAAAACAAACAGATTTGTCACAAGTGAACATCGTACACTAGCTCAGGATATTGATGCCAAATAAGATGAGGAACCATCTTTCCCTAGAAGAGCACTTCTTCATTAGACTTCTTCTTAAATTGCAACAACAAGAATTAATGCCCATTATAATGAGTTCTATTGTAGGGATACATGTTTGGGAACACTGTAAAAGGGTAAAGAGGAAACAAAAATACATTTAAAGTATTTTTACTTTCATATCCGAGAGTACAGTGGAGAGTTGACAGATAATAAGGGGAGAAAGAGAGAGGAACGACAAGTAACAAGGTCCCTGGCTGAACTCGAAGCAGGGACATTTTTTCATTGTCGGCTTCTTAAACCTCTAAGTTACCAGGAAACCCAGAATAAAAATATTTCACATCACATCTCTATATTCTTAAATAAGCATGTCTGTCACACTAATATAATAAAAGTATTATTTTTAAGCCATGACATACTTTTTCTGTGCCTAGACATGCTTTTCATTTGGAAACTCCAGTTCAGTCATGTGATGACATTTGACACTATTTTCTTTTTCTCTTGTCTGACATCTCTTTCTCTTTCTCCTTCCAGATAAGGGCGCTCTGGCCTGTCAGTCCTGTTATGAAGGCTACACGTTCATGGGTGGCATCTGTGAATCCCAGTGTCTCCTAAGCTTCTATGCTGCCTCACAGGTGACAGACTGCTTTCTTACATAGAGTATATTTGTTTACATTCAACTACCCTTTCACATTTGCCTCATGAAAAAAAACCTATTGGAGCTATAGCTGCAGTTTGGCTAGGCTGCTCTGTGAGTCAATGAGGAGTATTTGGAGATACATTTTGTGAAAGTGACACTGAGTCTGCTGTGTGACAAATTCCTCTGTTGCTCCAGGGCTCTAAGTCCAACAGCGATGAGCCAAACTGCAAGGCGTGTGACCCATCCTGCCTGGACTGCCGAGGTCCCAGCATGTGGAACTGCACAGTGTGCCCCACACTCCAGATCCTGTCTGATGATGGCCGCTGTTTGACCTGCTGTGGAAATGAGACACGCCACGATGATAAACCGATACCAAGGGAGTGTTGTGACTGCAAGGCATCACTGGGTAAGCAAGAACCGCTTGTTCATCCATTGTATCTTCCATCTGGTCAAGTTAAATTCTTGTTCTGAACATACTGTACTTAGACTTCTTTCTGTCCTGGAAAATAGTGTTTGTGTGTGTGTGAGTCAAAATTCACATCCTTTCAAGACATCTTTCATTTGTAATGGTTGCCCTGTATAATTCCTCTTATTTATGGCCTCCCCACCCTGTAGACATGGGGTTCATCTTCCTGTCAAACAGGGGTTTCCAGTATTTTAGAACAATGGTATATCTGTACCATATTACAAGAAAATTTCACTGAAAGAAGTGAAAGAAGAAGAGTCTCACTCATGCTAGACAAGATTCGTCAGGAACAGATTAATTTTGTCATTAATTTATGTAACCTAATGGTCAGCTTCACCTCCTTCTTCTCAGTGGAGTGCATCCTGGGTGTAAACTTTGTGATGAGGAAAGGTGAGGATACTCAAGGCAGCACGGGCAAACTCTTTGTCACTGCCTGTGTTCTACTAATCCTCTCTGTGGGCGGAGGGGTCTTCCACTTCTGCAATGCTCGATCAAAACCATTTGCACCCAAAACCAAAGCTGGAGGCTATGCGAAACTGAACACCAATGGAGGCATTGCCTCACAACCCACCACCTCTTCATTTGGGGAGTATAGCGACAGAATCATTGAATGTGAGGATGATGAGGAAGACAATGATGATGATGATGATATTGTGTACATGGGACAAGATGGGACAGTGTATCATAAGTTCAAATACGGACTCTTGGATGAAGATGAGATTGAGCTAGAGTATGATGATGAGAGCTACTCATACAGATGAGAAGAAAGAGAGAGGAATGATGTGTAACAAAGGTTGCAAGTGTTGACAATCATATACATTTTATTGTGTTATTTTTTTCCATTTTCTTCATGGCAAAAATTTAATTTGAAGAAAATATTCTCTGTTTACATCATATAATAGCTATTATCCGCTCATATTGCTTAGAGAAACCACAATCTTACACAATAATATACTTATATTTGATATGAGTTGCAGGGGTAGACTTAATACCAACAGAATTTGGATTTTTCAAAGACAAAATACAAGATAAAACACAGTCACATCAATACTACTTTTAATTGCAAATTGTATGTTATTAATAACCAGGTTTACTGATCATTTCAATATACTTCCTCTGTTTCTACATTGCCTGGTTTGAAGGACTTATTTATCACTGTTGTAATATTACTGTCAGTACTCACCGTGTTATACTGTGTCTTTGTTTAATTTGTAAACAGGACTGTATCGCTTTACAGGAGTCACCTAAAATCAAAGCAAAAAAGCGCAGTGTGATCTGTAATGCTGTGTGGACTGTTTGGATCTTTTCATGTTAATTTACACAGAGAGGAAAATATTTTCTCAGGGGTTTCCTCTTGTTCCCCGCAACCCTGTACGCAGGATAAGCGGTTGACGATGGATGGAAGGATAGATAGTTTCTTCTGGTTCAGGCAACAATAAAATGCTAGTATGATCTGCAGAAAGTTGCAGGAGAAGTGATTTATTAAGACTTTTTCACTCTATGTCTGAATGTCTGCATGTCTGCATCACACTTACTAGAAAAGTGTGGAGTGAATTTTAAAAGTTTTTCTCTGTACTTGGTTGAGGTGAAATATGCTTTAAATGATTGTTTCAAAATAAAGTTGGATTTTGATCTGTACTGTGGGTGTGCATTCTTGGTGAACTAACCTGCAGATGTACGAGAGTTGAAGTGGGTGGATTTGGATAAGTATTGCAATTTAACACACAGGTGCCTGCTGTTAGCTGTTCCCTGTAATTGCTGAGCTTAGTAACATGTTCATATTGGATTTAACATGTGATTGTGTTATGTAAGAAAGCTCAATTTGTACATATTATTTTTTAAATATATTGGCCTCTGCAATGTGTGGTCTTAATTTAACTCTATCAAAAGGTATTATTACCACTGTTGCTGTCCATGCTGTCATGTAGCTGTCAGTATTATTACACAAATTGAAAATTAAGAGATAAATCCAAACCTACCACCGAAATAGTTCCAAGTTGTTGTACTTACATATCTGTAAATTAAAAAAAAAAAAAAGCAAATTGCAAACAAAGGCTACTGTACCAAATATTAACATTGATTTTCTCAGGTGTTCAAATACTTATTTGCAGCTGTATCATACAAATAAATAGTTAAAAAATCATACATTGTGATTTCTGGATTATTTTTTTTTTAGATTATGTCTCTCACAGTGGACATGCACCTACGATGACAATTTCAGACCCCTCCATGATTTCTAAGTGGGAGAACTTGCAAAATAGCAGGGTGTTCAAACACTTATTTTCCTCACTGTATATATATATATAGACCTAACTATAAAATATTAAAAAATTAAAAGTAGCTTAGATGTAGTAAACTACTTTTGCCACGTTGCTGTAGCTTAGCTTGCTACATTTCACTGGGAGGTAGCTTCTGTGTAGTGAAGCTTCATTTAATGTAGAGTAGTTAGTAGCTTAGCTCACTACATTTTCCAAGTAGCTTGGCCAACACTGAATTTAACTGTATAAAAAGGTATTATTATTAGAACACATTACCACTGTTGCTGTCCATGCTGTCATGTAGCTGTCAGTCTTATTACACACATTGAAAATGAAGAGATAAATCCAAACCTACCACCGAAATAGTTATAAATTGTTCTACTTACTTATCTGCTTAAACTAAGCCAAATTTTCATGAAGCTCATGTAACATAACTGTTAAGTTGTTTCTTTGGTAATATAACCTTTACCCTGAGTCTCCAGCAGAACAGGTTGAGTCCAGTGTCTTATCTCATACTAAACTCAACAAATAGACACAATATTATTTCAGGGACATCTGCCACTGTACCTCCTTCACATACAGTGGAAGGGAACTTCCAGAGCCAAAACACTTTTTGTTCTTGCTGTGACACTTATCCACAAACACAATCACATACCTGGTGTGACTGTTTGACTTTGCATTTAAAATGTATAGATATAGTAAACATGATTTTCAAAGAATGTCCCCTGTTGATTGTTTTCTTTCTTTCTTAACTGCGTAATTTTTAAAAATAAATTATTAAAATATAGCTAAATGATGTTTGTATCTGTGCATATTTGCTGACAATAACATTCAGGAAGGTATCGGCCAATAATGAGACCCTAATAGATTCTTTGGCTGCAAAAAAAATCAAAAAGGCTTGATCAAACTATTTATTTGATTAAATTATATAAAACACAAGAATGGAAACATAAAAGATGTGTTTTAACTATAGATGCAGTAACCCTGGTCCCTGTGCAAACTAGAAAAAATGATTATAACAAATTGGCCTGGAAAACATTTAACCCTAAAACATCAATGCAGTGGGTTTAAAAGTGTTGAGATCCCTCTTTCACAGGTCAGAAGAAGCAGCACATTACAATTCAAAGTTACAGTGAGATTTCGTTTGTACATTAAGTGTTTTAGAGGATGAATGTAATGGCTAATGCAGCATTCCATATGAAATTATAGCCTTATATAGTAAGACATTTGTCAACATAACAGTGAAGCACTGCTTCCTGTATTCTCTCATTCTTTTGGTGGGATTTAATGCCATTTTCAAGCTTTTAGAAACTTTAGTTCCCAGTAAAGAAACTAAACTGATTAAAAGGACTGAGACTGAAAAGGTACCTGGAAAAACAGGTAAGCTTATCATGGTAGAGGATCATAGGTAATATTGCATGATACACATGAACTTTCATAAATTGCAGTTATATATTTTACACCCTAAACAGTTTAATAAACTAAAATGCAACACAGCTTTAAAATCCAAAATCACACTCATATATTTCATTCATTTAAAACAATTATTTACACTTCAAAGAGCTTCACACACTCTGTTGTTCTTTGTAAAGCTTAACAGGTGCATGAACACAGACCTAAAAAAACAAAACAAACTGAGCTACTTCTCTTACAGGGTTTAGTCAATAGTTGTTTTATATATATTCATATATAACATTTTGAAAGACCTCATGTAATAGAAAAAACTGTACTATAGATTTATTATGTGTATTGTAGATTTTCTGTTCAGATCATCCTTTCACCTTTTTATGGTATAAATGTGACTTCATACACTTCAAAGACAGAACAGGAGCTGTGGACCTTATACTTCTTCATCTAATTGCACCTATCAATGTTTTACTCTATTTAACAAACTCAGAGGCCGGTGGACTGTAGGTCTGAGCATCAGGCAAGCAGCAGTGAAAAAGTGTAACCAACATGCATAAGAACTTGCTTGCTTATTCAGTCTTAGTGCTCCATGGATCAACTACCATTCATCTACAGTTCTCTATAGAGGAAACGGGCTGATAATGAAAAAACAGTTCCATGGAAATCCAGATGCCAAATATGTTGAAATTACTTTAAAAGCCTATATAACATGTTTTTGAACACATTTTATTTAACAAATAATACTGCTGATGGCTATTAAATAATTTGTGTCTACAATAAAAAGATTTTTTCTGCATAATGCATCAAAACCCCCAAATCCAATCTCTGGTCCAATGCAAGTAATATGGCCATTCAATTTTAGGGCAGCAGTAAACAGTAGAGGGCTTGTGTCACAAAAGACAAGGCGAAAGACTTCTCATGAGGAAAACGAAAGGAGAGCGAGCATAATACTATTATATGATTTCATAATTTAATCTTGTCTTCACAAAGATGCCTTGCATTTAGCCATAATGTTGCATAGGGTCATCCAACAGTGCAACCAGTGTTTTTGTAACAGATTATAATGCCCAGACTTTGTCTAACCATCTGACACAGAAACAAATCGCAACAGAAAAGGACTAAATAAATGTTTGAGCTTGGCTAGATGGTCTATTTGTGTCATTCTCATAATTCAGGTTTTGTGTTGATGTGGTCACCCCTCATTCCAAAATTTTGTAGGTACCTTCTCACATAAAATATTCCAAATATACAGCAAGACGAGTGAGACCCATGAGCTTCTTATACAGTTATGCTGAGTGATTATGCAATCTGGTGTGAATATGTGCTGTCTGCAACAAACCCATACAGGACGTTACACAGCTCATGAAATACAGACAGTGACAAAAAAAATAAAAAATACAATATAAAAAAAAGATCGGTTGAATGATTATGTCCATGTGCAGCCATGGCGACAGATATGAGATCTCACAATGAGGCTGTGCACTTTAATGAGTATGTACACATGCACCTGCATGTACATAGAAACCTGTGTTGTTCTGGTGTGTGCACACAATCACAGCCAGCGGTCAGTGACCATTCATAATAGTCTGTGATGTGGACACGGTGGGTGAGGGCAGGGCTGAAGACGAGCTGGGAGCACTGGTGAAGAAGTTGTCCTCTTTCAGTTTGAGATGCTCTGGGAGCTCCAGCTTGACCTTGGCCTCCTCAATGTCATTGTTGATGGCCGTAATGAGGGCTTCTGTTAGGGACAGCAAAAGAAGTCAGAAGACAGAGTGTGTGTGTGTGTGTGTGTGTGTGTGTGTGTGTGTGTGTGTGTGTGTGTGTGTGTGAGAGGGGTGCAAACAGAAGAATGACGAGTTTATAAAATGGGAGAATCATGGTAGGTAAAGAGGGAAAATAGTGAGATCAATCTGTAAGGCGTGGGATCTATGAGACCAGATAAACAAAGATAGGAGCGTGCGCGCACGTGTGTGTGAAAGGTGTCGTACCAAGTGAATCGTAGCTTCTCTCTGGACGAATGTAGCCAACCATGACAACACTGAGAATCTCCCCGTAAAAGTCCTCTTTGAATGTGTGAATCACATGGGTCTCCTGGAACCAAAAAGATGTTTATTTATACCACAGCTGTCAAATGTAATGTACTGCATTTCTCTTGTTGTGTGATCAAACCAGAATGTATTTGAATGGCTTACACTGAGCCCTGCTTTTGTATCTGACAACGACATAATAGAGATGCAAAATAAATACAGAAAATGGCTATGTATGGAGAGTGAATGAAGTATACATTACTATATTAATTTAAAAAGATGACCACGTTGAAAAACAGCATTAAGACATATTTTAAGGACTCAAAACTTTGAGCGAAACACTTTACTCCCAATAAGTACTTTCACTTCACTTAAGAAACGTTTCTCTAAATGCATTACACTGCAAACTTTACCACTATTATCTTAAAACATTCTCAACACAAGAGTATTCATTCTAAAAATGGACATTCCACTAGTCTTGTTTTAACTAAACTTTAACATTTGGATTTTTCTTTAATATAGATTATTGTTCCATTGCTATGCTTGCTGCTTATTTGGTTTAATAGTGAACCCATGACAAAGACTTTCCCTACTCTCTGATTGGCCAAAGTTTTTCACCAGACACAATAAATACTATTCTTCATATTTTGTGGGGTTTTCCCACAGCTCCGATGAATCCGTTTAAGTGAAAAGAGTTTTGCCTCATGATGCCAGGCTAAAATGCTGTTCAGTTCAACAAACAAAAACTATTTAATTTGTTCCAACATCTTTCTCTGTTTAACTTAGAGATAGGGGATTATTCTTATTTTATTTTTAATTACAATGTTGCTCTTGTGTGGTCTTATGTTGTTATAAATCCAGTGCCTCCCTTTCCTTTACAGCGATATGCTCTTGCTCTTCTCTAAAAGGTGAAAGTCACTCTCAGCCAGGCTGTGGGATGTTTAGTTCACCGTAAACCCAGACGACTGGGGATTATAACTGCTACTTGATAGTCACCATTATTAGTGATGCGCGCTAAGTCCACACACTCTGGGGAAACACTGCGTTGTCATCCTCTTGGATGCATGGTGTTTCCTAAAGCCTAGTTCACACTACACGGTCGGTTGACGCTGAAAATCGTGTAGTCTGCACGAGCCTCAAGTCAATGAGTAATTGTGTTAAATCATATTGACAAAAAAAAAAAATATTCTGATCATGATTTTTGCCATACTCAAGCAGCCCTAGTTTGATTCCAGAGGGACAACAAGACCAATTCAGTGTGACACCCAGAGCCCAGGCAATGTTAGCACCATACTAGTCTTAAAGTCAGTAAAGCCAACAAATATATTCTAATGATTGTTTAAACATAATGAGTAATATTTGTATTGCATAGATGATCTTTGACATTTTACCTATTTTTCTTAATATTCCTGAAAACTGAGTAATCATGCCTATTTCTGTACTATGACTGGGAAAAGAAATATGATAATATTTCTCTTCCCAGTAACTTATAGTACCGAATGAGACAATGATCAGTTTTTCTAACATTCCGCTACAAGCATTCGTGTGCAGTCATGAATGAAACCATGTAGTTTGATCATTTATATTTTAATGAATGCATACATTTATTTAGGATAAGATGTTTACTTTCTTTAGATGTGTATAGCTCTGTGTAACATAACTTCAATGAGCAGTCTTGAGTTATTCTTTTCCCCAATTCAAATATTTTTGTCCCATTGTGGGTCCAGCCAAAGCCGTGGAGGAAGAAGTGGGCTTTTGACCACAGAATCACTGCCTTTAAACCCTTGATTGTCAATGATTATCTGACATTTTAGAAATACATTTGCAATGTGCAAACTTTCTGACTAAAACACCAAGCAGTTTGCAGTGAATGCCACTTATCTTGTACTGACCATGGACTTCTTTGTATTTTTGTAGTAAGGGTTCCAGCCAATGCTCATCACCATTTTGTAGACATCACCATTACCAACGCAGGCCCAGCCATAGTAGATCCCTGTGCTGATATCTGCTGGAAGATTGTCCACAACTGAGTCGGGGAAGTTGGCTGATGGGAGAGAGAGAAAGGGAGGAAGAGTCAGAAGAAGGGGGGGCAAGGTTAGCCAGATCCTCCTAAAAGTTAGCATCTTCAAAGTTAGAGAACCCTATCTATTTAGAGAAACATCTGAACAGATTGTTAAGATAACCAAGGCAAGACGTTCATCCACAAATAGAACTGACTTTGTAACAGCACCCACTGTTTGGTTACGGCAAATGTCTTAACTGTTCAGAAGCTCTGCATGATTATACACAAACAACTTCTGTAAAAGCAATCTTATTATTTACTTATTCTTAAACTTCACTGTTCTTCTGCGTTTTGGGGATAAATCAAGCTACCTGTTTCTGTTTAAAGGGGTTCTTTATTAAGTGTCTCTGATAACAAAGTGGATGATTTGCACTATAGTAATAAGAGTAAGAGAGTTTTGGCACTTTACACAATGGTTTGACAATTTTCTGGAAAAGCACAGACTTTATGATTTTAGATCTTGTGCCTCAATGTTTGTTTGCTTGTTAGTATAAGCTATGCATCAACATCGTTAGCTAGGTGTGATCTAACAAACATATCCTAAACCCAATATGAAAACACTTGTGAGAAGGGACTAGTTTGAGGACACCATCTCGAAATTGTCATGGTAATAATCAGAATAATGAGAACATAACATTTAGCATTACAAAGTTCAGATTTGCTTTTCAATAGAATAAGTGACAAAAGTCAGGATGATTAACTTATTCAACATTCATTTGCGTATTTCCGTCCGTTCACTTTGATTAAGACGTGACTTCACTAGACATTTCTGGAAACAGTTATTAACTTTACATAGCCATTATTTCTGGTGAAATAATATGTAATAAGTCCCGCCACTAAAATTACATTTAACTCACTGCAATAAAAAAAAAGCAATGCGCGTTCGTCACGTAGAAAGGTGTCGTCACCACTGCTGTTCGGAGTCGCTAACTAAGTGTCTGATGGCCAGCAGCGACAATGAATGAACAGTAACGTTAAATCAGGTATCTGTCAAATCAACTGAGAAGGACTGGCGAACATTAAGGTCATAATAACCACAGACGGTCAGGTTTCTGACTTAACGTCATCTACGTAAACTAGGTTATAGGTTACCGAGAAACTCAAACCGATTAATGACGGATGATTAACTGACCTGTGGGAATTCCCAGTTCTTTGCTGCCTCTCCCGAAGCCTCGAATGACCTCTCCCCGGCAGAAGTACGGAAGGTTCTTCATGACTAATTAGTCTCCCGAAACCAGCTGGCTAACGTTACCCTTCAGGTGGACGCCACAGAATGACCTCGAACTAACGTTACAAAACGAAGCCGGACTGGTTAACGTTAATCAGCCGGTGTTCCACTCTGTTGGCTTTGACAACTAGCAAAAATGAAATCTTACCCTTGGAGAGTTCAAAGACCGTCCTTGCGTTTAGCTAACGTTACAGCGTCACCTGCCTGGCTAGCTTACTCGAGTTGGATAAAGTTGAATGTAGTTAACTCACTGAGCAGCGATAAGTTCACCAGCTACGCTAGCTAGGCTAACTACTGTTAGCTTAATCAGAGGCTCTCTGGTACTAAAGCGGGTTTATCCAAAGGTGTTGGTTGTACAGTACTCGACATATAACAGTCTCTGTATCAGTCAGGTCCACTCGCAGTATGATGATGAAAATGATGAGGCGCCGGTGTCGTTGCATGTGTTGCACACATCCGTAACACTTTTGCTGATGTCATTGACCGCGTGACCAAACCCTGAACAGTCACATGTTACCTTCAGGTGTTGTAGGAAATATAGCAATTACAAATGAAGCATTCATGACCCGTCTTGGGAAATACGAAATTTGATACTCCGAAAACCGAAATGTTACTCTTGGGCGGTGGTAGCCCATGATAAGTTTTAGAAGAGACGAAGTATTTATACTAAGTATACTGTCGTTACATAATACTGCTTAGCATACTGCAATCATTAAGTTGAAAGTGCTCTTATTTCGCTTGTTTCTGGCTTGGTTTTTACTGACAACAACCTTCGCGGATTGTTCTTCGCCCATATGCGAGTTTTCCCAGATCAGCAAATTAACGATACTTTACTGTATTTAATTTAAATAAGCGTAAAACGTAATATTTAACAGCCCAAAATGTAATTATTCGTTAAATAAAATCACAGTTTTCCTTCTAACGTGCCTACCTGTAGATACAAAGCCCATCTTAACTGTCAGGTTTGTTTGTAGTTTCCACAAGAGGGCGACATGAGAACTATCCTTTCACAAGCACCCACACCATGGCCCAGTCAGACGGTCTACCTGTGGGCCTATATGTACAGTATATATTTTTGTCCCAAATTTGACCTTGGATATATATAAGATACTCATATTGTTTTATTTTCAGATCAGATTATGATATAAATTAGTTAATTAAAATATTTAATTAATCTACATTTTAATTAAAAATAGTATCTAGTAATAGTAGTAGCCTACTTGTAATATTATTGCCAGTATTATATCAGACATTACCTTTTACATTTCAGCCTGAAACATAAAGCGATTAAGAGATCCTTAAACAATCGCATATGATTTTAAAGATACATTATATTGCCAGTACTTGGGCGATTGCCTTTACATGCACATAAATGTAAATAATATCTCATTCTTAATCTGTAGGGTTTAATATGGAGTTGGCCCACCCAACACATTCCTAGTGTGTTTATTGGAATTTCTGACCATTCTTCTACAAGCACATTTGTGAGGTCAGGCACAGATGTTGGACGAGAAGGCCTGGTTGGGGTCAGGACTCTGTGCAGGCAAGTCAAGTTCTCCACACCAAACTTGCTCATCCATGTTTTTAAGGACATTGCTTTGTGCACTGGTGTGCAGTCTTGTTGGAACAGGATGGGGGCCATCTCAAACTGTTTCCACAAAGTTGGAGCATGGAATTGTCCAAATTGTCTTATTCTGCTGAAGCATTAACAGTTCCTTTCGCTGGAACTAAGGAGCCAAGCCCAACCCCAAACTTTACACTTTACAGCGCAATGCAGTCAGGCAAGTACTGTTCTCCTGGCAACCACCAAACCCAGACACTGATTTTATGTGGCCTAGCACTTTTCTGAGTTTCTTTTTTTCCCCCAATCGTTTCCACTTTGTTATAATACCACTAACATTTGACCGTGGAATATTTAGTAGTGAGGAAATTTCACGAATGACCTTCTTGCACAGGTGACAACCTATCACGGTACCACGCTTGAATACGCTGAGCTCCTGAGAGCGACCCATTCTTTCACAAATGATTTTAGAAGCAGTCTGCATGTCTAGGTGCTTGATTTTATACAGTGGGTACGGAAAGTATTCAGACCCCTTTAAATTTTTCACTCTTTGTTTCATTGCAGCCATTTTCCAAAAATCAAAAAAGTTCATTTTATTTCTCAGTAATGTACACTCAGCACCCCATCTTGACAGAAAAAAACAGAAATGTAGAAATTTTTGCAAATTTATTAAAAAAGAAAAACTGAAATATCACATGGTCATAAGTATTCAGACCCTTTGCCGTGACACTCATATTTAACTCAGGTGCTGTCTATTTCTTCTGATCATCCTTGAGATGGTTCTACACCTTCATTTGAGTCCAGCTGTGTTTGATTATACTGATTGGACTTGATTAGGAAAGCCACACACCTGTCTATATAAGACCTTACAGCTCACAGTGCATGTCAGAGCAAATGAGAATCATGAGGTCAAAGGAACTGCCTGAAGAGCTCAGAGACAGAATT
>NC_060170.1:22126090-22150631 GCF_021292245.1 Micropterus dolomieu | reverse complement strand
CTCCTCAGTGCAAGACACATGAAAGCCTGCATGGAGTTTGCTAAAAAACACCTGAAGGACTCCAAGATGGTGATAAATAAGATCCTCTGGTCTGATGATACCAAGATAGAACTTTTTGGCCTTAATTCTAAGCGGTATGTGTGGAGAAAACCAGGCACTGCTCATCACCTGTCCAATACAGTCTCAACAGTGAAGCATGGTGGTGGCAGCATCATGCTGTGGGGGTGTTTTTCAGCTGCAGGGACAGGACGACTGGTTGCAATCGAGGGAAAGATGAATGCGGCCAAGTACAGGGATATCCTGGACGAAAACCTTTTCCAGAGTGCTCTGGACCTCAGACTGGGCCGAAGGTTTACCTTCCAACAAGACAATGACCCTAAGCACACGGCTAAAATAACGAAGGAGTGGCTTCACAACAACTCCGTGCTTGAATGGCTCAGCCAGAGCCCTGACTTAAACCCAATTGAGCATCTCTGGAGAGACCTGAAAATGACTGTCCACCAACATTTACCATCCAACCTGACAGAACTGGAGAGGATCTGCAAGGAGGAATGGCAGAGGATACCCAAATCCAGATGTGAAAAACTTGTTGCATCTTTCCCAAAACGACTCATGGCTGTATTAGATCAAAAGAGTGCTTCTACTAAATACTGAGCAAAGGGTCTGAATACTTATGACCATGTGATATTTCAGTTTTTCTTTTTTTAATAAATTTGCAAAAATTTCTACATTTCTGTTTTTTTTCTGTCAAGATGGGGTGCTGAGTGTACATTACTGAGAAATAAAATTAACTTTTTTGATTTTTGGAAAATGGCTGCAATGAAACAAAGAGTGAAAAATTTAAAGGGGTCTGAATACTTTCCGTACCCACTGTACACCTGTGGCCATGGAAGTGATTGAAACACCCAAATTCAATGATTCGGAGAGGTGTCCTAAAAGTTTTGGCAAAATAAGTATATTGCTGATATTGAAAACACTACAGAATTCAATCTGGCATTAAAGTTCTGTATAAATGCATCCATACTAGATCCATATGTCTTTTCCTTTCCACCTGGTTCATAATACTGCTTTAAGAGTTTGTCTCTAACAAAAATCGGACCTGGTTTTCTGTGACAGAACCAGCTGAGACTTTACTGGATGAGACAAGGAGGTGGAAAACCTAAACTAACTGAAAACACTTCTGATCAGGCATAAATCTCACCACAAATCCACACAAATGTTAACTTCAGCACCTCACCATCCCATTGTCTTAAATGTAATGATGTAGGAATGTAAGCCTTTTTACCTTCATGTACTTTTACATATTAAGATAGCAAAAACATCAATTAATCAATGTCAGATAGGTATTTGCTGTTGCTGGCAACACCTCATTTTTAAATGTTTATATTGCAAAACTCTGCCAGTTACGCTACCTGTCTGTGACTCACAGCGAAAGAGTGGGTCCACTTGATTACTATCACGCTCAAAACGTGACGGCATATGTAGTGTAGCGTCACCAGTCAACGTTATCAGTTATAGGACATGACAGGATATGTTTTTTACTGCGTGAGAAAATTGATGTGTGGCATCGTGGGAAAAGGGTCAATTGTGTGAGTCTCACGCTCACTGCGTGAGAGTTGGCAGCTCTGTAGTTGTAAGAACCACTTTCATCAAGAAGGGATGACCTTGCATGTGAAATTTCACAGATTTTCAGATAAGAAAATAATAATAAAGCCTATATTTTCATTAGTTGTAGATGGTTGTAACACATTTTAAAGTTTTACAACTAAAAATTACATAATTACAGTTAAACACATCAGATGAAGTGCAGACATGTTAGGTTACACTGATAATCAGGGTTTGTTGCCTTTGTTTCTTATTATCTATCTATAGATATAGGTGGGTGGTTGTAAATCCTTTTCTCTGCACCTTTAACAACCTGGGTGAAGTTGTAACATTAATGATTAAAATTCAGACCACACCAGACCACAAGATATAGTCTACACCTGAACAAATGTATTGCACATGAGTCAACACTTCAACATGTTCCTGTGCTTCTTATCTATGGCAGAATGTAACTGTTTGCTTACCACTGCTGCAAAGTTTTAGGCTACTATTGTTCTCTGAGGTTAAATTGTAATTTATTTCAGTATCTTCTCAATGTCACATGGCAGATAGATTATTTTTTTGCGACACACTGGACTAGCCCAATGAGAGGCTTCAGCAGAGTGGTTGCTTGTCAAAACTTAAACTGCTGTTATGATGTTCTATTTTAAATCACTTATTTTATATGATTTCTCCATAAGTGTCATAGTAATAAGGTGAAAGTAAGTATTTAGATAATTTATATTGACTCAAGAAAAACCCCCTCCAGTTGTGTCAAGCTAAAAGGATTTAGCATGAAGAACCCATTTTGGCTTTCAGAATAAAAGCGTGAAACGCGAAATGTGAAAGCGTGTTCTAAGCAGTGATACCCATATTTCTGCTGAAATCTTAAATCCCTCGAAAACAGCACTGTGTTAGTTTATTTTGCAAATTCATGCGCATTTCTTTTAAATATTTTTGTGATGGCTACTATTTCATGGGTATTTTCACGTTTGAAATATTAATACACAGGGTTTGAAATGAACAGTTTTGGGAGTCAAGCATTAGTGATTCGTACTATAACCATATCACTATTATTTAGCCGGTGCATGAAATAAATGAACTATTTAAAAAATAGTGGACATCTTTTCATTGTTTCTGAAGATTTTGTACTCAAACAATATGTGTTAATACAGTACAAATATATATATATATATATACATATATATATATGACAAAACACTAAATACTAGTTTAAGGGAGGTTGGCTTATCGTTCATGTAATTTTTGAAGAAATATTGCTTATTGCACACAGATAAACATAACATTAAAAATCATTAAGATGAAATGTATGCATTACAGATCTTTTAAATAGAGGTTATTTAATCACTCCTCACTAGTGCCAATCCTCCAGGCTTTGGCACCTAATCAATGGTTTTACTTTGGAAAATGCTGACAGGAAGTCATTTTAAAAAAAAAAGCCAACTGTTCCTTGAATTTGATCTGGATAGACCTGTGGTCAACTGATTTAGAAACATCAGACGGGAGAAACTGAGGAAGAGATTAATAGAGAAGACTCAGATCTGGTCCGCTGTTTGTAGTCACAGGTAGGAAGCATTAAAAAGTTATGTTGTATAAATAAAGTGTAAAGTTTCAAGTATTCAACAATAATTATTATTATAATTTTTTAAATAATTTTTATATTGTATGCTTTCACCGTTATGGTTGTTAAAAAAGTCACTGAATGGAGAATCTTGAGTTTTTTAATCCTTGATCACACACCCAGAAATGCATCTTTTGCAGCAATCACGTCATCACATTTTTTGCCATAAATACCTAATTTTATACCTAAATTCAGGTTTTGAAACGTTATTTGGTTTCTTCACCCAAATTAAACACTGGGTTAACACAAATAGATTTGTAGGGAATGAGGAGTATATCAAGAACGTTCAGAGGGGCGTGTAAGGAAGAAAATGTACTGTACGATGAGTCCATCCAGCAGTGTGGATGCTCGATCTGAGCATCGAGATGCCACACACTTTTCACTAAATGTTGTGTGTCAGTGTGAAGAACAGCCAAGTTCATTAATAAACTCCCCACATCCAGAGCCCTCATCAGCATTATTTCTTTAATTAAATTCCATTAAGATGAATTAATTCTTCTTTATGCTTGTATGTCTGACATAGACCTCAATCTGGGCAACAGACTCAGTGTCAGTATCAGTGCTGCTATCTGTTGCATGTTTCATGTTATTTGATCCCTGTGGGAAAGTGGGGATGATATTGAGAAATGTCATTGTCATATTTTTTGGGTGTAATGGTTGTCCATTCTAAAAGCTGATCCTTGAGAGGACATCTTATCTGTCCCTTTTATTTAAAGCTGAGGGTGTGACAGACACTTAGGTCACGAGACAAGACGAGACACAATATTGGGTTCACGAGATTGAGATGAGATTTTAACACTATTTTTAGAAATCTTCAATGCTGAATTATATTAAAATTCTGAGCATTAACACTTAATGTCCTGCATACTGGTACTTTTTTTTGCACAAATGTCTGCCTTTTCAGCATACATTTATGGTGGAAATGTGCTTATTTATGTAAACGAAAACTCAAAATTCAGGTGGCAGGTGACAATTCAAAATATAAAAGTATAACAGAATATAATGCAGGAAGACTCCCGGGTGTTCTGTGGTCCTTTCAGATATGTTTCTCAAGTAATATCGTCCCTGTTGATGTCTGCAGGAGTGATTTAGTCTTCCCTCCTCTTTTAGTTTTTTTTTTTTGAAAAAGCAACCTTTTTAAATGTGATTGTGGTGCCTTTTCACCTCAGTGATACATTATTTCATTTTATTTCATTTATCAACTCCTAGGTTTTAATAGTTCCCGTGTTTCAGCAGGTTTTCTGCTCATGTTCAAAACTTTCTGCACATTCAAAAAGTCATATAATTTCTTGAATTAAAAACCATGTTGATGCGCTGCACACAAATATTATTCATGAAAAGAAAAACTTCCTAATTTTCCACCATCAATGTGTCTAGGGCTGGGTATTGTTTGAAAAATTACAATACCAGTATCAATACTTCATTTGATATCTTTTTGGCCTTGCGAACACGGCCATATAGGTCAATATTTAGCAGCTTATTACGACCTATCTAAATTTATTTTTAGTCTGCTTTGGTGGCATATCAGCGTGCTGAACTGCCAACTCCATCAAATACATGTGCATGATTTTACCATCACAGACTGTTTGTAGCTGTAGCTGCAGTAGAGGGCCAATTGCATGTGGAATGAAATCGAAGAATGCTTGCTATGATTGACTGCAAGCAAAACCATACAAATATAATTTTTTTCTAGATCTGGGTACATACATGTTACATTACCACCATCTTCTGGAAAGGCTTTGTCGTCCCTGCACGTTATCTGACACATACAGCTTGGAAGAACGGTCTCAAAATGATCCATACAACATAGGTGGAGATTCACAAAAATATATTTCCACTGAAAAATGCTAAGTTAATGTACAAAAGATGATATAAGAGTTGTAAATTAGAGGCACAGATGTGGATCCAGGTTTACAGATACAAATCACTCAACGTTTATTTCTGCGGTGTTTTACAAGCCATTTATCTTAACATGTTTTTGTGAATCCCATTCAAGGTAGCATCTGCTTGTTAAAAATGAAAATAGAAGAAATGTTGAAAAATTAGAACTGTTACATGATTTTTATTTTACTTGGGCAAAAGTAAAGTACTGACTAAACATAAAAGTTTAGTTTTAGAAAGGCCGAAAGGTATAGTTTGCATTTTGATTATCTCCAAATCTCTTTTATTTATTTTTTAGTACTCATGTTTTCAGTAATAGTATAATTTTTGATTGCTTGCACATTAAAAAGACTGTCATTGACCTTTGAATTTTATACTTGGCGAAAGTATGTTTGACGTGTGGACGTGTCCACATCTCCTCTCTTATCTTGTTTCCAGGGCCAATAACATCTGGAATGACCAATCTTCCAGGATCCATAATGAGACTAACTTATCTACAAGTTGCTAAACATTACCCCATAGTCATTTATAGCCATGCTGAAGTGCAGTAAATCTAGGAACATGTGCTGTGCCAGAGGACAAAGCCTCCGTCAGACATTTTTAGTTTAGCCTTTAGATTTAGATTTAATTTCTTAATAAGTTATGAAACCGCTCAGAATGGAGTTATAAACAGAAATAAATAAACATGTGACTCTATGAAAGAAATATAAAGGCTAAGTGCAGCTGGACTTTATAAAGCCTCTACTAAAGTCTAAGTTGAGGTCTTCCTCTTCAATAATGAGGCTACTGAAACTGTTGCTGAAGCTTACTGTTGTACTGGGATCCCTGTGGATGCTTTACCTAATGAGTCACCCCAAAACAGACTTGGATCCTACCTACAGTCTTAGATACAGCTGGTTGGAGTATACCGATGCTGATGGGGGCCCAGAAAAAGTGTGCAACTGTACAGCAATCATGCAGGGAGTGAGAGAGGCACTGAAGCAGGCCAAATTACTGACCATCACGAAAGACTTCCGCAAGAATGTTCGGATCCCCGATGAGCATTATATTAATGCAACCCGAGACTGCAGGTGTGTTGCTTTAAATTACAGGTTTCAGTAACTGTATCACTCTGAGCAATTATTCAAATGTACTGAATTTAACAGAAATCTGTTTGCAACAATTGTTCAATGTTGTGTATTTACAGGAAATTCAAGTTAACCAGGAAATACTTAACATTTCCATTAAGCCAGGAGGAAGAAGACTTCCCCCTGGCTTACTCTATGGTTGTGCATCATAAGGTATGCTAATTCTAAAGCCTGAATATAAATTCAGATAAACTTTAAAAACAGTGCAGTAGTGGTCTAAACAATTCACTTTCATTAATTAAAGGGGCACTCCACCAATTTTACACAATAAGTTCAGTTTAAAGACTTCTCAGTCTCCAGTATAATATATCATACAGCTGTGTAATGTCTTCTGTGCGTTTAGAGGTAGCTTTCCCAAGTATGAATAAATGACCTTGATGATGTCATCAAGGTAATCTCAACTGGGAATTTTTTTTTATCAGAAAGCTTGCGTAACTGTTTGAAGGAAGTGGGCAATTTGGAAACAAAGGAGTCTAATGAATGTCGCATTATGGGAGGTGTAGGATCCAACGCTTTTGGAACTTGCCCCATACTTGGGACTAAAAGTCAGGATATCTTTGCCTTTGCTGTTTCAGTTTTTACAAATTACAACAGGAAGGTTTATCTTCCTTGTCAGGACCTGGAATCCTGTGATTACCCAGGAATCCCAGAGCCACTTGAATTGGTTCCACATAGACATAAACTCATATGACAACCATGTCACTTACTGAAAGGTTAGATACTTTTCCCTAATTCCTAATTTCCTCTAAGACAAAAACACAGCCTCATCAAATTATTCTCTTTGTAAGATGATATTTCATCAATCAGGGAGTCTAACTCCCACAATGTTTTTGTTTAACTGTTATTTTCCTTTAGCGGCTTCAGTGACACAGAAAATAACCTCCTGTTATCTGGACAAAGAAGAAAAACATTCACAGTCAATACATGCATAATATATAAAATACCATGACCCTTTTAAAACCACTACATTAATGAGGCTTCAATATGGCCTCTGCATGCAGAGGTGCAATTCCTTACACAACCACAGGTCAACATACTGCTTTCATCCTTTGTTATATCCAAGTTATCCATTCATCCATCGTCAACCGCTTATCCTGCGTACAGGGTCGCGGGGGGCCCCGCTGACATCGGGCAAAAAGCGGGGTACACCCTGGACAGGTCGCCAATCCATCGCAGGGCCACACACATAGACAAATAACCAGTCACACTCACACCTAAGGACAATTTAGGATCAACAATTAACCTAGTCCGCCTTTCTTTGGACGGTGGGAAGAAGCCAAAGCTCCGGGAGAGAACATGCGAACTCCACACAGAAAGGCCAGGGCAACCGGGGTGTGAGCCTGCGACCTTCTCGCTGTGAGGCCACAGTGTTATCCACTGCATCACCTTGCCGCCCTATATCCAAGTTATGTTAAATTGACGATTTCACCAGACTTTTGTGTCCCCCCAAAACAACAAATTTCCAGCAATTGTGCTTTCATGCCAGAACGTCTACAGGCGGCTGAACTGATTACTCTAACAGTTTCCAAACTTTTTAGGCAACACACCCCTTCTACATCTTGACCGGGTTATATATATATATGTTAAAATATATATGTGCCATCTGATTGGTTACACGCCGCGAATAATAGCCTATCAACACTTTGCTCCGGTGAGCAGCGGAACTGTGTGTTTAAGAGAAGGCAGCCGATATTACTGAAGGTGCAATAAACATCAAAATATGAAGATCTGTTTCTATGATGACAAGCAGCCCAGTGTCTGTTACACCAGTGAACATGAACAAGTCACTGCTAGGGGGGTTCACCCAATGACACTCTTGAAAGTGACGGCTTTTAAGACAGCATGCATCTGTCTTCTTTCTCTGCATCGCGATGTAACGTTATGTATTTATTACTTTAAAAAGTATACGTGGCAGTAAAACCTTTTCTCATACTGTGATGGTTAAACTTTGCAATCAATTCACAGTTCACCTGCATGCCGAACCGTGCAAAGGAAGGTGGGGGTTATTTTCATGACAAAAAGAAAATACCTTTCAAAACATTCCCTCCTCTGTTTTTTTTTTGTTTACAAATTGCACCCTCATGAGCCTCATAAACAGATAACATGGAGTTTTCAATTCAGGTTGTTATTTCATGAAAAATTCCTTTAAAAAATAATTGTTGTAGTTGTTACACTACTAGACCACAATTTAATTTTTTCTGTCGCGCACCCCCTAGAAGGCAGCTCACGCACTATCAGGGGTGTGCGCACCACACTTTGGGAATCGCTGGTTTACACTAACAAGAGTGTAATTGGCCACTACAAATCCCCAAACATTATGAAAGAGCAATAACAAATTGTGGGAGTGCTCCTTTAAATAGTTCCAAAAATTAAAACAAATACTTGTTTCAATTGGTATATGAAACATACACAACAAGGACTGAATTATTATTTTTTCATATACTGTAGGTGCAGAACTTTGAGAGGCTGCTGCGAGCCATCTATGCGCCTCAAAATATTTATTGCATCCATGTGGACGAACAATCACAGGCATCAGTCTTCTCTGCCATCAGTGCTATTACTTCCTGTTTCCCAAATGTCTACATGGTCAGCCAGAGGGTGAGAGTGGTTTATTCTGCCTGGCCACGCGTCCAGGCTGATCTTAACTGTATGGCTGATCTCTATAATGTCAGCACAAAATGGAAATACTTCATCAACCTTTGTGGACAGGATTTCCCTCTGAAAACCAATTTGGAGATTGTAAGGACGCTGCGTTCACTGAAGGGCGGTAATAGCTTGGAGTCAGAAAAACTGCCTAAAGAAAAGAAATGGAGGGTCTCAAATGTTCACCAGATAGTTGATGGGAAAATCCAGGTACTGCTTTTAACAATTTTTATAACTGATTATTTGCACAGTAACTTTGCCACGATTGGTGTGTGGCTGAGCTGGTTGGAGGACCCAAATGCAGGACATGGAAACAGGCAGGTAAAGTTAGATGATTTATTAAGGCAAAACAAAAGCGAGAACACTACAAACTGAGTGGCTGAGTTCAAAGAAACCAAAGTAAATAATCCAAAACTAACAAAGTAATCCAACAGAAAAGCCAACAGGCCACAGATCCAGAACAGGCAGGGCAAGGCACGGAACAGCGCACAACAAGCTACACACGACAATGACCGGACACACTAACAAGCAGGGCGGGAGCAACACAGGTGATGGAGATCAGACTAATGATACTGACATGCAGGCAGGCAGAGAGAATGACAGAAGCAAGGCAAGATTCAAAGACCAGATGATAACAGAATTAACCATGTAAACAGACAAACACCGATTAACTATAAAACAGGGATCACCACAGGAAAACAGATACTGAACAGACCATGAAACTAAAATGGAACAGATCAGAAATAAGGAAAATACCAACACAATACTAAACACAAGATAAACAATAAAAACAGGCATAGGAAGCAAACTATAAAACAAGTCTAGACTAAACAGAACAGCAAACAGGGAGTCTAAAACAAAACTAAAGCAGAAATCACAAACTAGCACTAGAAGACAGAATAAAGTAAGAACAAAGACAGGCAACAGTAAATAAACTAACACCGGGGAAATTGGACACAATACAACAGACAGGACTTAAACCCAAAATACAGACTAACTAAACGATACAGAACAGACTAAAATAACAACGGCTGAGAACAAAACTAAACAGAGCAGACGGACACACAGTGTGACAAACTTTGCCACTGCAAAAACGTTCTGTTCAGATTGTCCTTATGGCCATCACAATCATATTAATTCACTATTTCAACTGTCCCAGGCTACAGGAAAGGCAAAGAAGCCACCTCCGTTCAACCTGCCCATTCTGTCGGGAAACGCCTACATTGTGGTTAGCCGAGGCTACGTTCGCAGCGTGTTGGAGGACAACCGAATACTAGCACTGATGGAGTGGGCCAAAGATACCTTCAGTCCTGATGAGTTTCTCTGGGCAACCATTCAACGAATTCCTGGTGTTCCTGGCTCAACGTGGCCCAATCGTAAACACGACATGACAGACATCAATGCAATTGCACGGCTTGTGAAGTGGCAGTGGCATGAGGGTTCACAGGGTTCGCTGGAGGCGGTGTACCCAGAGTGTCATGGTAAACATGTCAGGTCAATATGTGTGTATGGCGCTGGAGACCTGCAGTGGTTGCTTGAGCACCATCACCTCTTTGCCAATAAGTTTGACACAGACACAGATCCCATTGCCCTCTACTGCTTGGAGAAGTATCTGAGACAAAAGGCACTGGCTGAGTTACAACCGTAACAGAGGTTTTTCTGACAACCAAAAATGAGTCAAAGCAGCATTTTACTGCCCTAGAATTGTTTGCTTCACAATTTTTAAGAAAAGCTGAAGTAATTAGAAAAACACAAATACAATAACCAAATTAAAAATCTATTAAATTAGAGGCAATACATTATTATTCAGTCCGCTAATTCTGCCATCTAACAGTATAATCTAGCAGTACATCTGATGTTTTCATAATGTCCATCCGTCGGTCGATTACTTCAATCTGCTAAAAAGCACAGAGGAAAATCTCCTTGCATTTAATGTAAAAACTGCGTCTTTTCGTATTCTAGTTAGGTTTTTGGAAGTGCATATGTGCAAAATACAGGGAAAACCTACGGTAAAAAAACCCTCTGCGGTGTGCAAGAGAACAGCTTGGGAAAAGATACATTTTCCAGTAAAGTGATGACCCCAAACATAAGCCAAACCTGCACAGGACAAAAAAACCTTAATGTGAGTTGCCAAAATTCCACTATCCACTCACAGTCCCCATAACACAGACAGAGTTCAGAACAGGGAAAATGTTATGTGTCCAAATGTGTAACTGATGCAAACCAAGAGTGTTTTTTAATGGTCAGTGCCAAAAAAAACATCTTGTGATTGATTCATTGTTATGAAAAACCAGAAGTCAGTGTAGGCGGAGTTGATTATTATGCAATGTGCGTTGTGGTACATGGAGTACTTTGAAGCCTGTTGAGGAGGAACACATTTTTAATGAAGTTAAACATTTTACATATTTTCCAACAAATTAGTAACTTGCAAGCCACAAACAAATGTATACAAAAATAAGAAAAAGCTTATCAAAGTAGACACACCATAACGTGTACAGGAGGCACTCTTTATACTCTATACCTCTCTAACCATCTGTCAACACAGACTTTCTTCATCACTCTCCAACAATCTCACACTCACCCCCCCCCCCCCCCCCCCCAACCCAGATAAATCATGACTAAAATTAGGGTTTGGCTTTTAGGTTAGTACAGTAATCAGATCAAAGCAATCTCAACTGTAGCAACAGAAAGCATGCAACACGTTATCGCAGCTACTGATGACTGCTATTTTGCAACCTTTATGATAAGATGTTGCAAGTACTTTCACAACAACATACAGTGTTATTAGGACAGCATTTTAAAGATTGTATGGGGTGTGGAGTGAGGCGGTGACATATAAGGTAAAAGCCCACTGTGACAGGAGCCCTCTACATAGAATACTATTCAAAAACCGGCTTGGCAATTCTGTTTCATGCCATTACAAACTGAACAGGCTTGTACAATGCTTTTTTGTGTGTGTGTGTGTGTGTGTGTGTATCATATTTTTGTACCTTGACTACTTTAACTGATAAATAGAATATTACAGTCTATTGACAGAGCTACAGAACAGTAACATCCCAACTGTCCAGGGAACATAAATGCTTATTTGTGAACAGATGGACTGTAATACAACTTGTGTTTTCTTGTATTTGGTTATAATTTGAAAGAGTCATGAGCCTCACTATGTCTTTGGAGAATGCACATTGATTATTTTTGTACCATGGGTTACAAAAGTTACAGAGGGCAACAGACAGGGTGGAATAATACATGAATGTAGTAAAGTCAGTAATTCCTCCAAAGTGAATTACATAAGAATCAAAGAATTGTTGAAATTATAGATGAAGTCATAGAACACAATCAAGTGCTGTGTAAAGTACAGTAGTAAAGGATAAAGCATCTTCCCTTCAGCACAGTGACAGACTGTAAATACAGTATTATGTTCAGCACCCTCAGGTTAGTACTTTCCTCAACGAACAAGCAACTGCCTGATGTTTGTACCATAGAATCTTCCTTTCTAACCCATTTCTAGCTGTTGGTGTGCCATTCACATCATGCTGCAGGCTGGCTTATATTCAGAAATGCTGTGGTAGAGTACAGCATAATGCAGGGAGAAGATAGGCAGCAGCCAGGTATCTTGTAATTGTCAAACAGCAGAGTTCCCCTTTTTGTCGGCTCTGAGAGATAGAGAAGATGAGAGAGAAAGAATTTTAGTTTATCTTTGTAATCAAGACAATTAAAAACTAAATGAGAAATTAAAACATGGTCAGATCATAAAGCAAAGGCATACTGTGCATACTGTACCTTTTGTGACTGTGAGTGAAAAGGAAAGTAAAATATGACTATTAAAATTCTAACTATACATTTTCTGGTAACTGCAAATGCAAAATGTTGTTCAGTGGCTCCAAGGCTTAAATTTCAAGGATGGCTTTAATATGGAAATATTAAAGACAGTTTACTCTAATAATAAGTGATGATCATGCTGTGCAGCAGATTGGTTATATGAGTATCTCTTCATTCTACTGTCTTGATCCATTACCTTTAATTCCTCATTCATTCACTCAGCCTTTCACTGTCAATGTAATGTGAAATATACAGTAAACCTGAGATGATTTCCTATTGTCCATTGTTTACAGAAAAGGTAGAAGACATGGCCCCATTTCATTCTTTGTCTTTGTTAAATTCACCCACTGACAGAGAACAACGGCCTACTACTTACTTGGCTGTGTCTTGCAATTCTCTATCCAGTCTGGTTAGCATTGTGTTGGAGGGAAGAAAGTAAAGGTTAGTGGGGGACGTGTACAAGTGACTGAGGAGTGTGTGTGTGTGTGTGTGTATGTGGGGGGGTGTCAGGTGTCAGTACACACATGCAGTTGCTGGGGATTAGTAGCCTGTATCCACATTGCCATAGGGGGGTGAATGGAAGGAAAACAAGCATCAGTGCTCTAAAGTGGGAGTGTTCAAGGCCCAGATGTGCTGCAATGCATAAACAATTTTACAAACACTGGGTCTAGGTCAATCTGTAGTTTTCAGACTCAAGACATGCTCAGTGGCACAAGGCATGACGACACAAAGGTACAAGACATGGCCCCTTTGATAATGGATAGGGTTAAAGTTTCTGGATAGCTTAAATCTTTCCATGGTCTCATCTCCATTCTTTTACACCAAAATATCTGTGCTTGTGTGTGCCTGAAGGAGTCTGTGAGCTGCAAACAGACCCATTTCCCTTTCATACTGTAGATCTATATGTAATCATACATAAAATCACATGTATGTCATATTTAACGTGGTATTCTATGTTCCACATAGACTGCCCTCACCACAACATCATTGTTGTTGTTAGTTGTTTTAATGTTCACATTTTTCTGATGAGCAACCAGTAGTCATGTACAGGTGCATCTCAGAAAATTAGAATATCATGAAAAAGGTTTTTTTCTCCGTAATCTAAGTAAAAAAAGTTACATTCACATATTCTAGCTTCTTTACACATAAAGTGAAATATTTCAGGCCTTTTTTTGTTTTAATCTTGATGATTACACCTTATAGCTCATGGAAATCAATAATCCATATCTCAAAATATTAAAATAGTAGAATAAGGAATTAAATGTTGACCTGAAAAGAGCCTTTAATCTCTCAGTCTGTTTTAGTACCACAGTCATGGAGAAGACTTCTGACTTGACAGATGTCCAGAAGACACTCACTGTAACCCTCCACAAGGAGGGTAAGCCACAGCAGGTCATAGCTGAAAGGGCTGGCTATTCACAGAGTCCTGGATTAAAGCATATTCCTGGAAAGTTGATTGGAAGGTTAAAGTGTGGTAGGAAAATATGCATAAGCAACAGGGATGACCTCATCCTTGAGAGTATTGTCCAGCAAAGCCAATTAAAGAACTTGGGGGAGCTTCACAAGGAGTGGACTGAGGCTGGAATCAGCGCATCATGAGCATGTGAACAGTAAATATGGCCAAAACATGGACATTCGCCTGGTATATTTTTGAAAAATTGTGTAATAACTGTTGTATATTAGTTTCTTTTCATCTAATTTACAGTTACAGTTGTATTCTAGGTGTATTAGAAGATATTCAGTTGCATTATAATCTACAAGATGATGGTTTTAATGGTGATATTGCTATTAAAATATAGATTTTATACCAGGCGAGGATGAAGATATCATATTTTCCTTTATTGCATCTCCATTTACTTTATTTTAAAAGAAAATCGGTTCATTTGGTTCATATTCCTTAGCTTCTGACCTATCAAAGCAGACCAGAATTATGGCCTCTTGGCCTAATGGTTGAGGAGTTATTATTGATTTAGTTTTGGTATGTTATTAAAGGCGTTTTTCCTGGAAATAGGTGTCTGTTCTGGGCACCTGCCCAAGGTGTCAAAACAACAAGTAACTGGTTTGCTTACAATGGTATTACTGCTGACCAGCCAGCTAGCCCACCTGACCTGAACACCATTGAGAATCCATGGGCTATTGTCAAGAGAAAAATGAGAGACACCTGACCCAACAATACAGATGAGCTGAAGGCCACTATCAAAGCAACCTGGGCTTTCATAACACCTCAGCAGTGCTATGGGCTGATTGCCTCCATGCCATGCCACTGTGATGCAGTAATTGTGCAAAAGGAGCCCCGACCCGAAGTACTGAGTGCATAAATTAACTTTTGACATTCTTTATTCTAATATTCTAATATTTTGAGATATGGATTTTTGATTTCCATTATCAGTATCATCAAGATTAAAATAAAAAAGGCCTGAAATATTTCACTTTATGTGTGAATCTAGAATATATGGACATTTCACTTGTTTTTTCACTTGTGTTTGACTTAAATTACAAAAAAAAGGAACTTTTTCACTATATTCTAATTTTCTGACTGTCCTCTCAGTAGGTTGTTGGGCACTGTCCTTTGGAAAAATGCTTGATGACAATAGTTGTAACTCATCTCACTAGAAACTATCGTTAACCAGATGCAGTTAAAATGCTGTACCTCATATTCTTTTATACTGTGGGAATATTTTGCTGCCAATTATGAGAAAGTCCAGTCTGTGTTGCTCTGTACAATACACTGAAACTCTGAACCCTTTGGAACAACTCATACTGACAGTATGAGTAGTTCCAGTTCCAGTTTCAGTATGTGTTTCCCAGTTTGGAGTATGTCCCACTATGCAACGCGTCTAAATTCCTCAATAGCGAACAATTAGACCAGTAAAGATTTGAGAGTGACTGTGTATATTAGTTAGTGCAAGCTGGGTCTATATGTCTGTTAGATGTCTACTAAAATGTCACAGATGAGAGGGGAAACCAATTTGAAGGGAAAGCCACATCACAGACTGAGAGAAGTAAGAAAATCAATATCTTGCTCATTAAGTGTTGGATAAGGAGACAGCAAAGGGTCAGTCAAAGGTTAGATCCCAGCATGAGAAAAGTCATAGTAGCATTAGAGGATTTTTCAGGGAGACAAAACCAACTGACAGGGTTTGGTCAGATTACTGTAAAATGTAATTTCAGTTACTGAATACAAATTAGATGGCAATTTTTGTAATTAGTAATGTAATTGTAAACTAATCTGAATACTTTTGGATTACTTCAAAATGAAATATTGATGAAATATGGCACCTTGTGGCACCAAACAAATGGATGCAGCCACAAAAAGTTTCACAAATATTATTTTTTCTATTTAAACATCTCAAATTCAAATAAAATGCATTTTCTATATTCAACATTTACAGTTGGTCATATCAAATTACCCTTACAAAAAGAGTATTGGCACAACTACAGGTATACTATAAGTATTCTACAACATGTGAGATTCTGTTTCTTTTGTGTTGGTTTTTGTTGCTGCTGTTTTGTAATCAAAGGCTACATGGAGGACTATGCTCTTGTAACGCAAGATGAGCACTTAATACTCAAAATGTTCATCTTCCATTTTAGTAATCAAGGAATAAAAACTCCATTATCCATAAGTCATCATTAGAAAACAGTAGTTAAGTCACAATTAACAAAACTGGCAACCTGAGAGGAGGAACTTACTTTGATATACAGTAGAACATATCCAGCATTTAGAATTGGTCAAATCAAATTCAAATCAAAAACCCTTACAAAAACATGTAAGGGTAAATTTCACAACTTTAAAATTGCCATATTTTAAAGATGTAATCAAAAAAATATAACCAAGTAATCCTTGAAAATGTAACTATAATCTAATTACATTTTTTCAAATGTAATCTTATCTGATTATAGTTACTTATTTTTGTACTCTTATTACATAATCCCGATTACATGTAATCCATTACTACCTAACCCTGCCAATTGATGAATGCAGGCAGGTTAGGTGAGTTACCTCATGCATGCAAATTTGTGTATACCCATCTCCTCGTCATACCTTGGGACAGAGTAAGAGATGTAAAAGCATGCCTTATTTAGGCACTTAAATAAAAGTTTGCACTGTGTTTGTTTCCCTTTTCCAGTGTGTATTTATTGAGTAAGTATTTGGCTCTGTGAAGTGATTAAATCAGAAATGATTTAATCATATCTAAATAATATTTAAAGATACTTGCAGATCCAAATAAAACAGCAATCAGTATGTTGAGGATGTTTTAGTCAATGAACAGCTGTTGGAAACAAAATATCCTACCCTTCTGAGCTTTAACAGACTTGTAAAACAGGTTTTAAATTTCACTGGCAAACCTGGAGCGTAATCTAACAAAACTGCAGTGAAGGAGGGTTGGAGAGGTAGTTAATTTTGTCTCATGGTTCACCTGTCACTCTATGATGGCAGGCTGTCACCTAAAATAAATAAAAAGGGGATGGTTTCCTGAAAGACTGTATGTAATTGATTATTTTGAAAGGTTACAATAGCCCTTACAAACAGTTTTCAAATAAGGTGATGTCACTCTGAATAGCAGTAGTATTGTTTCCACCTTGTATGGCCACAGAAAAGTGAAGCACAGATATAGTGATTGTTGATACAGGTAGACTCACTTGACGATGCTGGGTGGAATGTGGACATACTCCATTGGGATGATTTCTCCAAGTTCCTGCAGACTATTCACATACTTGATCTTACTGCTGAACTTGGAGCTGTAGAAAACAAGAAAATCATAAAGATTTGTCTGAGTGGAGTGAAAAAGTCTTCTTGGAAATAGCTAGGGCCATAAGAGTGTAGACCAAGTGTGCCCTTTGATGAGGACAATCAACTACTGACGCTTTAAACTGTGATAAGTACTGGTAGCATCTTGTTGTGTGTGATAAGTGTTCTACAGTGTGTCATGTAAAGTACAACAATGAGACCTTATGAAGGGTCTGGTGATTCCCAACAAAGTCCGTATGAACCAGGAGGGATGGACAATGATGAACATCTTAAGGTTTTTCTTCAGTCTGTGAGACAAGAGGAGAGGCAAAAGTTACGTAAAAAGATTATCAATAAATAATTTATTCACTCGCTCATTCACAAGTTTTAATTATTTACAATTCCTGCTGTCAGGTATAAAGTACACATAAAGATAGGAGTGCTATGACAATGATATTTTCACAGTGAAGTTAAAAAGAAGATTGCTGCACACTGCACACATTTTATTGTATGACTGATGTTATTTACTGTCTGCCATTTTTTTGGGTGTGAAATTGACATAGTATTGTGTATAGTGAGAAAAGTATTGTCTTTCACTACAGTACAACTTTATGTTCATAATTCCACAATGCAGGGCATGGCATTTTCTCATCAGTGACGACCCAAAATGATAATGATTCATATGTCGGAAATCAATTTACCGCTCACTAAGGAGCGAACTGACACAGTTCATATTGAGTAACATTATTACAGTCAAAAGGTTCAACTGAGTTCAATGAGCAATTGTTGAGCATTAGGTATGATATGCATGCCCCCTATTGGCCTCCCTATGAAACTGTTGATGGGACTAATAATTAGAAAAACAATTATCAGCCATGGTCATGGTTATTTCTTGCATTACAATGATATTTAAAGATACAAGCAAATCAGCAAGTTGACACTGTAATGTATTACTGTAGGTTTGGCTGAACATGCATGACTGTATTCATATAAACTCTTGTATGTGTATTGACTAGTCTTTCTAAATTCTCTATTTTCTAAGGAGCACTAAATAAAATATGTTACAAAGGGGAAAATTATTTATCATTCATTTTTGATTTTTTTAACTCACATTTTACCCATTTACTTACTGTGAAAATTACCTTCTGTCTATCATTTGGTAGCACTTTTTCATCCAGGTAAAGCCTGGCATCCTCCTGCGAGGTGTGGCGCCATTCAGGTAAACAATCATGTAATCTTCTGCCACCATTAGTTCCAAGGTACTTATTACATACCTACACACACAGACAATAGACAACACTGTGACAGGCATACATTAACTCACAAGGACTCCAAAAGCAACACAAGCAAGTTTCATGTTAATTAAATGTTATGGTATACATTATACAACAATTTAACAATTAAGTTCACATTTAATTGTGTACTTTTGGTTTGGGCTAGGCCCCTTAGTTCAGATTGAGGAAAATCTTAATGCAGCACATCATGATATTTATACACAAAAGATTGCTCCAGCTTTGTGGCAACAGTTTGGGAAATGCCCTTTTTTAATCTATTTTTGCAAAACTCTACACACTAACCACAAAACAGTATAACTAAAAAGCATAACATTAAACCATCTTCTACCAACATTATTATATTATATATCTCTTGCAAAAGCAAACAATTCCTGCAAAACTCTTTGTGTTTTTGCATCAAAACAGTACACACAAACCATCTAAGAATAAGCACATGAAGCAGCAAATATGTGCTGAAAAAATACAAAACACTTTTTCTGTGTGTAGGGCGTAGCAGTTTGCTATAAAGTTTTTTGTCATAAATATAATTCAGTAAAACATAAATACACACAGGTGTCCAAATGTGTAAAATATGGATATGTATTCCTAACATAAAGTTCTTATGTAACACTCAAACAAAATCTCAGAAGAAGAAAGCAGAAACATTTGGGCTAAACAAAAATAGCAGCTTCATCATCTTTGTGGGTTTGGCCATACGATTTCATCCAAATCATTAGCAAAGTTTTATGCAATGTTTTAATTATCTAAAAGTGTTTTCACACATGTCAATGTGGAATGCCAATTGGCAAAGCCGTATAGCATAATAGAGACCAGTTTTTACAGTTTTGCTAGAAGTGTGTTATAAAATTAGAAACTGAGTGTAAAGCAGAGAACGTGCATTCAGTTTGGCGCGCTTATTAAATGATTTGGCTACAAATGTTAATGGTTTTAGAAATAGTGCTTAAAGAATGACTGTTAGCATTTAAGCATTCAGAAAAAACTATAATGCCCATTGTTTTGGAATGAGATGTTTAACTATCACAAATGGGTGTAACGTTCGGGTTTCCATGTGACTTGTTTACATGTCCGCATATTTTTGATCATAGTGTAGCTTCACTTACAGAAAAAGGTTTTCCATTACATAATTGTAATTGTCACAGTTGCTGTCTGGCAGGAAGCATGCTGCAAACACAATGATGGCGTTCTGTTCAGCGTAATAACCTGAAAACACAAAAAAAGACTCACTTACGGTACATTTGCACAAACCTATGCTTTCATCCTGTATGAAACTGTTGGCTGGCCCATCAGTTAGCACCATTGTTGACATGGCAGATGCTCATTTCTTAGTCAACATCTGGGTCATGGTTATGTGTTTTAATGGGATTTTATAACCCTCCATCTTTCCACATTTAGTGCAAAAGGGGCTTACATGGGGAAATCTAGGGCAGAGATGTGTCCTTATAAAATAATGGCATGTGTGTCTTTAGTTCCAAACAAGGAAATTTTGAGATAAAACACAAGCCCTTTCACTAGTAGTTTGTAATATTTAGTTGGAACTGACTTACTGTAAGTTCAGTGATTGTGTACATATGAAGTACATAGTAAGATGAGAACTGTTCTGATTATACCACTCTTCTGCCTTTCACTGTGTAGTTACTTCTACAGTATTACAAATTATCAAGAGAGTTGATGGGCATTCAAATTCCATAAGCAGAATCAAAATATGACAGGGCACAGTTGGAGTCTGGCAGCCATGGTTCAACAATTTTATGAATTGCTGGGAATATATAGTTATAATATAGTTATATTAAAAGGAAAACTCACAAGTTAAATCAGACCGAAAAAATATAATATTTTCCAAAACTAATAGAGTGCTTCCCTTTAAAGAATAAGGTTCAAAGCATAACATGAAATACATGATTCTAACAAACAAGTGGAAAGATTAGACTGAACGGTGTGCATGAAGACGGAGGCAATCAGCAGAGATCAATTGATCAAAAGCTGTAAAACATACAGGAGAAACTGGTAGGCATGGATTTTAAGCATTTGTGTTTGCATACCTCCATGAGAAATCACTCTTTTGTATGGCTCAATGCACTTCATATCTATGCGATGCTCCTGCTCGCCAATCACCACACTCCTCCACAGCCTGCTATCTCTGCTCTCATCAGCTGATCGATGTCCTGCAATGGCATCACTTGATGCTGCTCCTTCACCCAGATTAGACTCCCCTGTTTGTGACATAAAGACAGCTGAAATGAAAACTAACTTTTACAAGATGAAAAAATATCCTGTTTTTTGGACAATATAGAGTATACAATGTGAGCGTCTTTGTGTGTCTGTCGCATGCCTTCTGTGCACATTTAGACATCTATCTATCTTCAGGTGTGTGTGTGTCTGACCATGTTGGCTGAACTCTAGTAAGTCTGCCTCGTCAGGTGTGTCCAGCCCATCTATGTTGACATCCAGGTCATCACCAGTATCCAAGGCCTCATCCTCTGTGTCCAGGGCATCTTCTGAGAGAAGGGACCCCTCACTGTGGTCCAATGATACATTCATTGGTGGAGCTACCAACCTTCTCCTTTGATTGGACCCGCCAGACAGATCCGCAGAAGAGGGAGGATCTGGTCAGAGAGAGGTGGTTGAATTTTTTTCTTAGTTTATTAATTTGTTGGGGTTTTTTTGAAAAAGGTTATAGATTGAAGACAGAACTCAGAGCAGCAGAGATGTTCTTATGAAAAAAGGGGAGTACATTTCTACTTGTGTTATGCATTTGTCAATAAACCCAACTAAAGCCTTCTTAGTCAAAACAGTTTCTTTAACCTCCACAAAACATTAACTCTTTATATTCATCTTATAATATATCTATAAGCCAATACCGCTGATATTTCACCTATAAGGCGCAAAAAAAATCATCAGCGCTAAAATGTCTAAAGATTTTAAATGACAGGAGCAATTTAATGCTGTTTATTTACCTTCTCCATTATCCATCTCCTCAGCAGCTTCCTCACTGGAAGCCATCTTCATCCCTGTTGCACCGTCTTCCTGTTGGGAGTGTCTGCTCAGAGGCACAGAAATACAATAATGAGCCACAACATAAATTATCATTGCTATCAACACTGCCACCATAGGCACAGCTATGCATAGTATTGGGCCAAACAAGCTGAAGACAATCATCTACAAAGATAATAATCTAACATTTCCCATGACATTGAATGGGGAAGAGTTTAAAATCTGTTCATTTGACTACAGACATGAAAGATTACAGAAGTAACAAAGGAGATGGAGAGAAGCGACTCACTGCTTCATTCCCAGGCTGCACATGTGGGCTGAAGAAACAATACTGAGCAGTGTTGCTACCTCCCCCCAACCAAAGCCCCTCTAACAGACTCTGATTAACATAAGGCCTAACAATAGAGAGAAGCAGAACAGACAAACCAGTACACATGATTATAGACACAAAGACACACACATACACGTCTCTGTCTTACGACACCTACCTTTCCCTCACTCTCACTGTCTTCCCCCAGCACGAGTGACTAAACTACTCTTTTTCCACAATTAAGTTACATGACCACTTAATTATGGAAATGTTTGTTGTGAACGTGTGTTTGCCTACATAGAGTGAAAGACAGGGGAGGGTTTTGTATGCCAAAGAGGGGGCGGGTCATAAGAATTACAAAGTGGGGCAAAACAAATGCCATGATGCAACTGCTAATGAGGAACAACTAAGCTGCAGTGTACACACACCCACACTTCCTATTGTGTTCATGTACACACACTGCATATTGATTCCAGAAAATTACTTTTCGTTTGGACATTTGATTGAGAAAAAAACACATCTTGGTTAAGACATAAACGTAAAAAAGACCTGCTTTGGTATGAAGAAAACCACGTTGTAAAATAAAGGATTTAAAATAAAGTATTTATTACATATGTTCATTCGCATGCTGTTGGCAGTTTTAAATTGATCTGTGCTGCCCCTTTGTGGTAAAAAACAGTAGTGCATTTCTTAGGCCTATGCAGATCCACTGTTGAGCTCTCTCTCTCTCTCTCTCTCTCTCTCTTCCACAAACTTATAATGGACAAAAAACCCATACAATCATGTTTCAGTTTTAAAGAAAGACCAGCAGAAAAACTGTGTTTTTGAGGCTAGATTGCAAATTTAGATTCCAGACAGCACTAAGATTGAAAGTTTTACAAAGTGCTAAAATTGTGGAACTAAGCAAAATTGAAAGCTCACCTTTCCAGGAGAAAATGAACATATTCCTCTGGGACATACCGCGCATGATCTTCCCTCTCAGAGTGTACATCTGATTGGTAGAATGGCTGTCCATCGAACTGGCAATGAGCGTGGTCTGACTCATATCGACTCTGGCCATCAGCTTGATACTGAGAGCACTGAAGTTCAGAAGCGCACAAAGAGTTGGAGACATCTCCATACTGGCTTTCAGCCATATATTGAAACTTTGAACCTGGATCATTCACGCTGCAGTCGGCATTAACTCCAGGTTCATAATAGCCCTCAGCCTGCTCAGATCCGTACTGTATAGCTGTGGCATCAGTTGTAAACTCAGCATATACATCTGTGGTGTTTTGCTGGCTGTTGGATTTAGTATCTATGCAGGCTGGGTGGGCGCCCTGGTTTTCAGTTCGTTGGTCAATGTGGTGGTAGTTGTAGCCATATTGGGTTTGAGCCTGAGTTACATTCTGACTTCCTGTCCACTGGGATGCAGCATTCTCATTGGTTGGCTGGGAGGAAATTTGCAATGTCACATCTTGGTGTCTTCTTATAGGGTGATAGAGGATGGGGGATCAGCGCAAAGGGAAGGAGAAATTCAGAAAGAATTGTTAATACAAATGGTATGCAGTGAACCTTATCCATCGGCGTCACCAACTCCCCACTATACTCTCATAAGAACAATTTAGTGCCTTGCACGGTCAAATTTTCAGCATGTTCAATAAACTGGTGAGTTTAAATATCTTAGGTTCGTATTAAAGGTGAAGTAAGCGATTCTGGAGAAATTCAATACCATGACAAATACCATAATACAGAGGACACAGCAAGTAATGTAACTAACATTATTTAAGTTGCTATAGTTGCTGCTGTGAAGCTAACATGCAGCAAGGACGAGATGGTACCAGAGTTGTTGACCATTAGTAGGACCATGGAGCAATGTTTTAAGAGTGGGCCCCTGTGTCAGTTGTTCTTGTGAATGCACAACAGGACACGCTTGCACATGAGCATCCGAGTGTTGTGATACACATTCCTGGCAGTATTATACTGATTGAAAGGGGACAGTAATGCTCCAAGAAACACAGCACTGCCCCAGAAATTGCAAGGAATAAGAGGACTGCTAGCAAGGAGACACTTTTACCAATGTTTAAATAAACAAAGAAACAGAATTAAATAAGTTTCTGCTTAACAACTCAACATCAAATGCCATTCATTCATAGAAAACTACAGCTACTAATGCTTTTCTGCAATACTTAAGAGAGTGATAAACAGTCTGTTTCACAAGTTGAAGCGACATGGACAAACTTTTATTGTTGAACACACTGGGTATTACCTATGCACACACTCACACACAGTCTTGCATGCATACACTCACACCCACACCTTGTAAGAGCGCTAGGGGAGCTGTTTCCATTAGCTGTTGTGGGGCTCCAGCTGTAATGAGGCAGGTAATGCATATTTAATGAGGCGTAAACAGATTTATAAACACACACACACACACAGAGCTGCAGATCAAAGCTTTGTGCTCAACACACGAAATACACCCACATGTACATGCACAGTTTGTTTCTTACTCAAACGTACACACACACACACACACAC
>NC_060170.1:22116860-22126070 GCF_021292245.1 Micropterus dolomieu | reverse complement strand
ACATGAGCATCCGAGTGTTGTGATACACATTCCTGGCAGTATTATACTGATTGAAAGGGGACAGTAATGCTCCAAGAAACACAGCACTGCCCCAGAAATTGCAAGGAATAAGAGGACTGCTAGCAAGGAGACACTTTTACCAATGTTTAAATAAACAAAGAAACAGAATTAAATAAGTTTCTGCTTAACAACTCAACATCAAATGCCATTCATTCATAGAAAACTACAGCTACTAATGCTTTTCTGCAATACTTAAGAGAGTGATAAACAGTCTGTTTCACAAGTTGAAGCGACATGGACAAACTTTTATTGTTGAACACACTGGGTATTACCTATGCACACACTCACACACAGTCTTGCATGCATACACTCACACCCACACCTTGTAAGAGCGCTAGGGGAGCTGTTTCCATTAGCTGTTGTGGGGCTCCAGCTGTAATGAGGCAGGTAATGCATATTTAATGAGGCGTAAACAGATTTATAAACACACACACACACACAGAGCTGCAGATCAAAGCTTTGTGCTCAACACACGAAATACACCCACATGTACATGCACAGTTTGTTTCTTACTCAAACGTACACACACACACACACACACACACACACACACACACACACACACGTGTAGACACATAATCTGTGTCAGTCACACTACTAATATTCGTTTTGACATCCTCTCTGTCAGTCTCAGTCTTTCAACACACACACACACACACACACACACACACACACACACACCATCAGACTCAATTCCTCAAGAGGGCCTTCTAGCTTGATTTCGACAGTCTGTTTAGCGTTGCTAATATTCCTCTTACATACAGACTCCACTGAGAAAGCTGTAGAGACTCAAAAACCCAGGAGGGAACTAAGGGAGTGTGAGGGGAGGGGTGGTTAGCATGTGCCAATTTGTGGGTGTGTGTGCAGGACAGGTACATATGTTCATTCACATGCTGTTGGCAGCCTGACAGTAGTGTAGAAGATCTGTCATGAACAAAAGTAAGTATACTGGAAAGATACTTCTAAAGCTTTCACTGGTAGCTCAAACGAAATTCCCTTTACTTCCACTGTATTGGGGTAAAAGCAGAAATCTCAGAGATGGATATCTCAAAACCTTGGAAGATCAAATCAACCAAATCTATCTGCATGGCTAGATATACACTAGATGTACATGAAAAAACACATTTTTTGTTTGTTTTTTTGAAATTTGGTTTAACCACTATTTGGTTTTAAGATGTGCATATGGTCTAATGACTTTTTTTTTAATAACTAACTCTTTTTATGAAAAGATAATTTGTTTGCATGTTTTTAGTTTTTACGTATTTGTAATGACCTTTGAATAAAGGGAACAGACATAGAATAGTACAGAGCTCAAGACATAAGCACTTGATTTGAGGTGCATTGCTTACCTTAAAACAGGTGAATAACTATCTTGAGAAGCTTCATGGTCTCCAATCTGTTGTTCAATTGACCATTTATCACAATCAACAGTCCTTATGGGTTGTTCATCATAGTAATCCTCTGTATTCTGTAAGAATGTGTCCCTCTTTTGCTCGAATGTTTGTAAATCTGTTTGTTGAAATGAAGAACCTCCAATCAGCTCCTCGGTGAAACTTAGTAGATCAGAAGATCCTAACTGTTGTCTTTCTTCCCTTTCACTCTGTACATCTGAAGTCCATTTTGGCAGGGAAGTGTGCTCTAAATTATTTTCCACCTCCTGCTCTTCCTCATCATTCTCCTCCTCCATTAAATCTCCAGAAAATGGTAATCCAAGTCCTCGGTCAGTAGAAATACCCGATTCACTTAATGGGGTGCCAATCAAAGAACTGGTGTGCGAGACCGAACTGTTGGTTAATACAGGGGATTGTGGTTCAGATGTGGTTTGAGGTGTGTCCCGTCTTGCTAATTGTCCACTCCAGACTTGAAAGTCGCCCAAAGAAGTAGGACATGGTGGAGGTGCAGAAGGAGACTGCCCACCCTCATCTGAATCTTCCATTGAGATCTGTGAATGGACATAAACTTCCTCTCTGGTTTTCAGAAAGTGATCTGACGGATGTCTTAATGATGGAGACACACTTCTGGCCACAATGCTTGATTTATCGTCACAGTTTCTTTCTTCTACCAGTGTTTGACAGCAACCTGTTGGTCTTGAATCTGACTGATGAAAATCTTCAGGGTTATTTTTTGATTGGCTGGGACTGATAATTTCTGGTACCATGTGATGCTCACTGACATTATCAAGACTTGCTTGGTAATGAGTTGATAAGACAGCTTGGTTTTGCTCTGTTTCAGCACCAAGTGCACTGTCAGTACCTCTGATCATTTGGTTTTGCCTACTTTGTTCTGTGTTCTCCTGGTGCTCTCTGTGTGCAGCTTGGGCCTGGGTTTGCAGTACCGTGGCAGCATAGGAAAGCATGCTAAATGTCTCCATGGACTTTCTTGTTCCTTTTGATTGCCTGTCACCCTGTTTAGGCCTATTAGGACACTCTCTCTCAGCTTCTTTTACTGTGCCAGACACAATGATGTATTCCATTTCCAGGCCTGACGATGAATCTCCGTCCGAATTGGACCTGAGCTCGTCTCGACTACCTGGGTGAAGGCTGTCGGGGCTATACTTCAGTGTGTCTCTTTCCCCCCCAGAGCCGGAGCTCAGAGACATGGTTTCTGTTGTTTTAAGTTCCATATTTCCAGTGCTCTCATTGTTAGGCCCATCTTGATTATTGGCCATTGTGATCGACAGATCATGTGTTGATGAAGCTGACTCAGAACCATCGTGTTTCTTGTAAACAAAATTCTCCCAATTAACATGGGGGCTTGGGGAAAATGAATGGTCAGTCTGGATTTGAGTCTCAGCAACTTCTCCTGGACTTGAATGATGATTGGCTGAAGTGGCCTGAGTGACAGTGGAGCAATCCACCAGAACAAATGGGGAATTATCAGTGGGTTGCTCTATCCAATCAGCCTCCTCTGACCCTGCACATTTGTTGTTGTGCTTACTCTTAATTGAAATTTCCCCACCCCTGATCATGTCACCCAACTCACAAGTTTCCTCAAATAGGAACACCTGGTTGGCTGGCTGTTCTTTGTCTGGAATTACTGGTCTGTGTTCAGTCTTCCGGTATTGATCCTGCCTCTCATCATTAGGCTTTGTCACAGCTACAAAAGGGCTAGACTGTTCCTCTAGCTGTATCATGTCTATTACAGGGCTCGCATAGGTATCAGGGGAGGATGTTAGGCTCCAAGCACCAGCTCCTACATTGTCATATTCTGAAGTTGAGGTGACCATGCCAGGAACAGGTAGGTCCCACATGTCATTACCTTGATAGGGAGAAGTCCCATCTTCAAAATGTTCAGTTGCCAAGTTCTGCATAACAGACGGTTGGCTCTGAACACTATGGATATCATCGTCATTTGTTTCTTCATCCTGTGTTCTACCTTCTGCCGCCTCTATGACTATTTTCACAATGTGTTCATTACCACTCCACCCCATTTCTTCAGGACTCTGATTAAGTACTTTACCTCTCTCCTCCTCTATAGATTTTTCTTCTTCCACTTGTTTGCTTGCATGTGTCTCAGGAGAATCACTGGTATCCAATGACCCCATGTGACTAAGGTCCTTTCCATTTTCAGGTCCTTCAGGGCTTGTTATTGTGGAAGAGCTGTCTTCTTGTATGGTGGTGTTCCACATCACCATTCCACCATCAGAGAATCCCAGTGGACTTTCCACAGATGCGCCTGCACCAGTATTGGGATTGGAGTTCTGAGACAAGTTATCAGGGGTCGTGAGAGGTGATAGACTGTCATCACGGATTGTCATATTCCACATATCTAGTGATTCAGGGTATGATGTGGTGGTCCCACTATCTGATTTGAGAAATCCCTTCTGAGCTGAGTACGTCCAGAAGTCTGGGAGCTCCATCTGTGTGTCTCCTTTTCTCCCTTGAACCCCTTCATCCTCTTCTTTAGATGTGTCTGGCGTTAAAGTGGTTATGATTGCTTTCTTTCTTGAAAGTGAGGATGTTTTTTCTTTCACCCCAATGATACCAGCCCTGCATTTTCCAGTAACATCCTCCTCTGGTGGTGTCAACTGCAGATAAGCCAAAGAAACAGGGCACCAGTGATCCTTAAGAACAGTATCTGGGTTCCAGTTGTCGTATGAGTCTGTCTGCTCAGTGATCAGGCTAAGCTGGGGTTCAAGGCTCTTTCCCCTCTGGTGGGCATTCTCTGATTTTAAGAGCTCTTCTCTGCTTTCTTGTTCTGACATATCATCAACTAACTCTTTCATTATAACTTCCTCTACATTAATATTCTGTGGGCTCTCAGCTTCCTTGGTCCTATTCCAGGCATTATTATCACTTGAGGACAATGCTCCTTGTGTGTCAAAGCCAAGTTCATCCCAGGTCTCTGACAACGATGATGATACACTGTCCTTGTGCTGCAGGCCATTGATCCTTTCAACCACATCTTCTGGAAAGAACCTGACCCCACAACTGCTGGGTGGACGGCTACCTACCACACTGTTGACTGGGGTGGGGGGAACCACAGTGTCATTCCCATGAATTTGACCATGGTGGTCAATTGAAGAATTTCTACTTTCAAGCCCGCCCAGTGAACTGGGAGCAGAGATATCCAGCAAGCTCAGCTCTTCAAGTTCTGAAAAGCTGGAGCTCTCTGCTCTTCTTTCTCCTTCATCTCCTCTTACCCCTGTTGGCATAGAGTGGTCACTGCTATGAAGTGGGTCAAAACTAAACAGGTCAAAGTTGTCACTTTTATTTCTGCTAGGGCGGTGCTTCCTCCTCTCAGGTGGGACAGGAGGGGAGAGGGATGACAACCCCCGGGGAGAGGGATTTCTCAGAAAGAGTCCTCCTGGCCCTGCTGCTGGCCCTCCTCCTGCTATAACCTCACCGACTGGGCTGTCATCACTGAGGAACACTGAGCTCTCCTTGGAGGAGCGGCTGCTGCGGATGGTGGTCATCCCGCTGTCAGGGCTCACAAGTTCCATGCCAGCACCAACTCCTACACCTCCCGTGTCCTCCTCACCATCTGCCATCACCCTTTATACAGAGATAAAACAACTGTCATTGAATTGTGTCAATGTTTGGCTCCATAAATAAATAATATTCAATATCAGATTTCATGTGAGAATTTCACTGAAACTGGATAAAAGAAAATGAAAGGGATGCCTCTAATTACCTTGCTATTGCCACCACATCTCCACTGCCTCCCTCGGGTCTTTCTATGTCCGAACTATCCATGTCATTGATACCAGATGATCCCTGGGAGAACTCCACACTGCCTGCAACTCCATCTGTGGAAGAGGTCCTACTGCTGGGGTGGCAGGCTAGCACAGAGCTCCGCCTGTCAACAAAGTCCTTGAGGATGCCCTGTATTTCTTCTACCAGCAGAGGAGGAGTATCAGAAGATAATGAGGTGTTTATAGGGATGTGGTATACCTGGACACTCTCTGTGACCTCCAGTTCACCAGAAAGAGACCAGCTGGAAGACTCTTCCAACTCATGGCAGATCTGCAATGAAAGCCATCATGTAGTAATATTTTCTGTTTTTCTGTTTTGAGTTTTTAAAGCAATAGTTTGACATTTTGGCAAATATACAGTACTTATTTGCTTTCTTGCCAAAGGTAAGATGAGAAGGTTGATACCACTCTCATGCCTGTCCAGTATAAGGGCCTCTGTCCACTAAAGGTTTTGTTTCTGAGGCCAGTGTATTCTTTCAATTCATTGCAATGGGACAGCTGAGTGTTTACAACATGGTAAAAACGGCTGCAGCGTGACGAGGCGCTGAGCATCGATTCCATGCTGGGTGCTTAGCATTTTTTTCTGGTCGCCGAGGGTTGAAAAATGTTTATCATTGGTTGAAACACAGATGTCCAATCACAGTGGAGGAGGGGCGGGGCAAATACAAAATTGAGCTATCTCGGCTCTTGAACCAAACAACGGTACTCGCCGAGATGTTTCCTCACCCATAAAATCTCATGAACTCACATACGGCCTTCTGTTCATCCAGAGCAAGGGCCAGAGTAAGCCTACTTGGTACCCTACTTGGTGCAACATTTTTACATCCAGTAAAATTAGGTAGCTTACTATATTATGTATCATGGTAACCAAAGCGTCTCAGTCGAAAACCCCCCGCTGCACCTCCAAAGCGCATGCTAGCGCTCCCAGCTAGGCGTTTTCAGAAGAGTAGCAGCCATTTTCAGCTGGCAAAAAGCACTTTGGTGGACACAAGCACTAAGGGGCTGCTACAGATACCAGCTGGTTATCCTGTCTTAGCACAAAGAGAAACAGCTAGCATGACTGCATTCAACTGCAAGAAAAACTGCCCACCAGTACCTCTAAAGCTCAAAGAGTAAAAATGACAAGTAGAAATTTAACGGGAAGATATGTAACAGACTCTGCTTCCTGGTTGTGAGCTGCTAAGCTAACTGGCAGCTATGTGTAGTTATGTATTCACTTGACAGATCAAGAGCAATCGATCATTTAGTACTCTGACATGCTGTAGGTGGTCTTACATTTATTTACCTGATTTAGGATATCTGTGTTGTTTGAGTAGACAGCCACTTGCTGGTGGGGATGATGAAGTGTATCATTGATCAACAAAAGAACCACCAGACCATCATAGCCATGGCGATGACTGAATGATTTCAGCCCATCCACATAACCATGCCAGTCCTGGAAGAGAGATAAGAAAAGAAAAAGTGAGATCAACCTGCTTGACAGTTACCCATAGATCCAACTTTTATGAAATGATATTATTAATTAACTAATTAAAGAAAAAGCAATTGTTACATTTCATTGTAATAGTCTCAAAGTGATTAATACACATTTCCTAACATTCTGGTTAAAGCTGTATGGGAAACTTTTAGACCCCTGCCTTTTATTGCGCATATGATTACATTTTTTTGTAAAACTGAAGTGGTTTCAAGTAAGCCTTCATCTGTAGCAATGAGAGACGGAGCTGTCAAAGCGCACAGAGGGGTAGAGAGACACTTTGTGATTTATTATTTGGAAATTAACTGTTTGCTCTTAAAACAGCCACCATGCACAGATTATGGTAATTCAGTGACACGCACAATGATTGATGGATGGAAAGTTGCATTAATTAATTGTTTTGTTTGTCAAGGGAACTTGCTTGTTCTTTCTTTCAGAAATGATTAACAACAATGTTATGGCAACCATAATTTGCAACGCAGGGTTACACATAAAGTGTGCAGTGATACTTTAGAAAACATATTTGCTTGATTAATCTAGATTTGTTGTACAACTGTTTGTTTTGTAAAGTTCTCAGAATTGTTGTGCTTATTTAAGTAGAACTTTTAAACAAAAAAGATACTGTAGTTTCAGTAAAGCTAACAGAGGAATACCAAGATTGACATTAATGTGTGTGTGTCTGGAATTTTTGATAACATTTCTGTTCATGCTGCCTGACTTGTCCAAATAGTCCATGTTTCTGGATGACTTTGAAAGTGTGTGAATTTTTTCTGAGTGCTGTGTGGTCCTTCTCTCTGCTTGAGGCTGTGTGTGAGTGTATTTATATGGGTCCACTGAAAGTGACTGATGAGCGCTGCAGGCGCTGTATCTGCCCAGGCTGTGTCAATATTAACCTGTGAGGACGAGGAGGCTACAATACTCCTCCTCCTGTTCCTCCCTTCATCCCATCTTTCTCTCTCTCCACAATATGGCTGCTGTCAGAATCAGGCCCATCAATTCTCACACACGCACATATGCACACACACCCACACACACAACTATCACATCACTGACACTGCCATTTTTCAACACTGATATCCTGATGAGTGCAATGAAGCCTCCCAAGATTTGTTAAAACACACATATTCACTCACATAGTGCAAACACACAAGTAAGGGCACATGTAACCCTAACACATGCAGATACACACATGTATTATTCTGCCTGCAGTCAACTACTATAATCTCAGTGAACAAACATATATCAGTACATGAACATATGAGATCTGGTAAAGCAATAAAGTCTTGATTTACAGTATAATATACAAAGAAATGCTCAAATGATGCTGATACTCTAAAGCTACTACCCAACTGCGTGCATATGCACACAAAACTGCACACACACATACTCACACACACAGGCAGAGAAATATAGTCAGAAAACGAGGAGAGTGCAAATCTCCAAGATAACATGCAGGGAGACAGTCTGTCTGCCATTTGGCTCTTAACTGAGTAAATTACTACTCATATTGCCTGCCCCTCCTCTTTCTACCACCCCCAGATACACAGATTGCCTTTTCTTATAAATTACCAACATATTAGCTATAAAAATCCACTTGCGAACTGTCTCCAAGAACCTTAGGCTCCGGACACATTCATTTGTTGAGCTTTTGGTAAGGTGAGTAATCACAAACAAAGGGTTTTCCCTTTAAACCTCACTGTACTTACTTTTTATTAACTTTCATTTTTATTTAAGAGCAGAGAGATTCTGCTACAGCAGATATTTTAAATAATTATTTAAACTTCACAAGAGAAAAGCATACTGTTAACAACATGGCACTTGTCATTGAAGTACTAAAGATCTAAAGCAAATAAAAAAGGGAGTACTGTTATCACTCAGTATCAGTAAGTATACTTGTTTTAGTTGGTATTTAAATGGTATTTAGAAAATTTTAGTTGTCACCAAGAGCAGGGAAGTTGTAGCAGGTATTATTTGTGGGTTATACTATATACTATACTATATATGCTCCTCCAACGAATGCCACCTGGCTCTGCCATCCCTTCACACAAAGCAATCCCAGTTCCGGCTGTTCTCATCTGTGACACCACGATGGTGGAACGAGCTACCACACGCCATCAGAGCAGGGGCGTCCCTCTAAACTTCAAGAAGCTCTTGAAAACTCATCTCTTCCGAGAACACTTCCTCTTATAACACCTCTAACTCCTAACCTCTAACATGCACGTCCTGTGCTCTTCTTCTTCTTTCCCCTTCCAATTATCTGGTCTTGATTGCACTTTTTTTGTATTGATTGCACTTTTTTTGTTAACTCTTACTTCCATCCCTAGGTATTGATGTGATATGTACTGTGAGCTCTTACTAGTATTTATTGCTGCTTTTACTAGTATGTATTGTCAGTTGTAGATCTGTATTTGATGCTCTGTTGATGCTTGTATGTTGTTCCTCAAATGTAAGTCGCTTTGGATAAAAGCGTCTGCCAAATGAG
>NC_060170.1:22040188-22116194 GCF_021292245.1 Micropterus dolomieu | reverse complement strand
TATTTATTGCTGCTTTTACTAGTATGTATTGTCAGTTGTAGATCTGTATTTGATGCTCTGTTGATGCTTGTATGTTGTTCCTCAAATGTAAGTCGCTTTGGATAAAAGCGTCTGCCAAATGAGTAAATGTAAATGTACTCACAAACTATAAAACACAAACTTTGAAGGAAAAACAATCTTTTTGAAGTGTTCAGAGTGTTCAACATAAATCACAGAAAACAGAAAAAGCAACAAAATCATAATAAAAGAAATATTAAAATATATAAAAAATGTGCAACACTGCGCAGTAATACATATAAGTATGGGTAAAGTAACACTTAAAACACTAAAAACCTTTAGCCATATATTAAGGTTTTACACCTGTGGCTGAAGGAAAAATAATCTGTTAGTCCTGATAGTGTCAACATAAACTATCTAACCTGGCTTTGTTTGTTTTTTTAATCATAGGCTGTCCATTAAGGAACTTTGGTGGTCCTGAGGTGTGGTAATAAGACAACTATGACAGAAGCAAAACTAATGTGAAAAGAAGTTTCTCTCCTCTTGCAGACATTCTTCTAACCCTCAGCAAAAGATTTCTGATAACTGCAACCTTTCATAGGCCACTTTTAATGACAGAAAAGTGACAGAAAAATCTAAAAGAACTTTGTGGAATTACCAGGTTTTTAACAGTGACCGATGGTGTGAATGGTCAAAAGCAGGTTGAACCCATGTTCAGTGTCTCATGTCATACAGAGAACATGTGCACCAAAGGGGAATTATTGTCCATTGAATCTAACTTTGTGTGTTGCATCTGTTGTTTTTGTTCTAACGGCATCCTTGCCTTTATGTTTCCTTTATCCAACTCTTCTCCATATATATATATCATTTGTTTCCAATCCTTCCCATACCTGTGTCTCTCTGTTTCCATGTCACATTTTGCTTCTTCATCTCTTGCTCTCACATATGTTGCAGCTTTATATCTTTCTCCCACACTAAGCTCCAATACACACAGACACACACACACACACACACACACACACCCTCTCTCTTTGGTTGTCTTTGCTCCACAGGTAGCAAGTCTTTAGCGGCTGCTTGCAGTTCTCCCAACCTGCCATCATTATGCACAATAGCCTTAGGTACAAAACTCAGGCCTCATAACTCACGCCCCGCGCGCGCAAATTCCCGTGCAAACACAGTCAAAGCAAAAACACATTTCCTGCTGTCGCCAACATCTCTGGCAAAGAATTAATCAAGCGTTCATCCATTTAGGCTCTTTGCATACCCTTTCCGTCAGAACACAGAACGCTAAGAGAGTTGCGAGTTCTTCTCAGGCGATCGTTTCGCCACCCTGATGAATCCATCAAGCGAGGTTTGATTTATACATCTGTCTGTGATCACAGCGGTACAGCTACAGCAAATGGGGTGGCAAGGAGCGAGCTGACACCACCCTGCTCAAACACACACATGCAAATACACGCACACATGCGCAACATATACCACTTACCACACGCACATGCACAGCCAAACTCACACATGAATGTACTCACAAACCAACAGTCCTACGATCACACTCATGCGCACACACACGCTTACATACACACACACGTACACAAGAGTATTACTGCTTATGAAGTTTTTGGAGAGAGGGAAGGGGGGGGTAAAAGTTTGCAGAGAAAGAAGCCCAAATGTCTTTCTGTCTGTCTTTCTCACATGGGCCTTCTCGGCATGCTTCATTCACTCAGCTCTAAGTGCAGGGATTTGGGGGCCAAGATGCAAGCACTGAGTCTATAAATGTTTTGTTTTGTTTATTTGTTTGCCCTGAAAGCCCGAGGAAGCCACAGGGGGAGAATGAAAATGGGGGAAGAGAAAGAATGAGAGATTCAGAAGGGATGATGATGAGGAAGAAACATCAGCGCAAGTTACTTAAGATAGATTATAATGACTGTCTTGTGCAGCAGTTTTCCAAACCTGTTTAAATAAACATATGAAACAATTCATATTATGTGTGTTACAGTCAAACAAAGTTCTAGCAAAATATTTTCACAGAGCAGATCAAAATGATTTATCTTTGTTTAATCTTTACCAGTGTACATTACTCTAAATGTATTCCCATATCAAGTGCTACAAGAAAAACAACACTGAACAGAATTAGGAAATTTGTATGTGTGCTTTAGTGTCCTGATGGCACCCGCAAATCTCATGCTACTGTAAATAGGATATTATGTTTATGCATGTAGATTTAGAATCAGAAGACTTGAATCTCCCCAAAACTGAAGTGGTCACAGCAGAAAGAACCAGGAAGTCAGAAAGGAATAGAAAGACAGAGGGATGGAGAGGCAGGGCAACCAGACTTCCTGGTCTTCAATCTTAGTCCCTGGGAGGCCCACCCTGCACCTGCTGTCTCCTACAGCCTCTCGTCAGAAAGGCATTTACCGAGTGCCATGGCTGCGGGCCCCTTCATTAGCGAGCATAATTATTTGTGCAAGTGGTGTAGGGCAAAACTGGCCCCGCATAAACAAACAGAAGGGCCGGAGGACTGTGAACAAACAACACATTAGAGACAATCAACGTCGCCAAAATGAAACCTAAAGCATACATCAGATGGAGACATGGACACATACACACATGCAAATAAAGAACAGAACAAACAAATAAACAACATAAAACATAACAGCAATGAAAACGGAAAAATAGTAATCAACCTCCAAAAATAATGTTAAGATAATGCAGATGCATTATCCTATACGTAGATACTCAGATGTACACATCCACAAACATACAAACAAAAAATTATTGATTTTATTCACCACACAGCAAAAACAAACTTTACGAATCATTTGGATGTGCTGGTGGAACACTGGATTAGCTTGTGTTCATATGAGATTTCAAGCTCAAAACAAAATGCTAAACTTTATTACTTTCCTACCTTTCATCTCTCTACAGTCTCAAGAGTGGAAATAGCTTGCAAAAGATAGAAAACTCTAAAAACATCTTGTATCATTTAGATATCCATATTAACACATTATTCACATATTCACGGCTGTGTGTACGTATGTGTGCTGCTGTGGGCTCCTGTCCTTCCCACAGTTCATCAACTCCACAGCGTGACAACTCTTTATCCGACCATTGCTTCATCTGCCAGTGTTAATTAGTGAGCCATGAATAATTCTGATACACAAACACACACTCACTAGCATGGATATGTGAATAATGTGTTTTTAGTGTGTTCGTGTGTTTATTAATTCGAGCTTCATGTGTTACAGAAAACATTTCATACGAGCAAGAAAAGCCTCACAACTACTCTATTACCTTGTATCCACTTAGCTACTGTCATATATTTCACATCTACAGGTATTGCTACAAAATGACTGTGTGCCCTTGAGCCAGACACTTGACCCCTATTGGCTCCTGTGGTGGCTCTTCTGCTAGCTGACACAGTGTGGCTACCAGTCCATTACACAATGTAGTGTTCTAGCGCACACAGGGACAAATTGGTGACTTAAAAAAATATATGGTTCCAGTTGGCTTGACATCATAAATGTAAATACCAAACTGTGTGGGTTGAATACTTTTCTACAGTGAGATATACCGATAAACACTGCAAATATAGAAAATTATGTATAAGACACAATATGCTTTTGTCATAAGACAAAAATAAACTACCACACAAAAGTACATGTAAACAATAACTAGAAATGATTATAAAGGCGATTTTACAAAGTACTTATGTTTCTTGTGTAAGTTGTGAACTTTAAATACCTATAGCCAAAGAAATCTAAGCAAAAATCTAACCTATCAGGGATTTTCTTTTTATTTAATTTTTTTTACAAAACACTGTTAAAAATAAAAACAAAATGTATTCATTTAAAAGTAGAATTTACCTTTATTCTTCCCTTAAGTTCCCCTTTAAACAGAACACACACACTTCAAAGGATATATGACCACTCATGGGGACTTCTTATAGTGTCAATCATAAAGTACGGCTGGTGTATTTATTTACTGACTTTACCAAATGTCAGCTGAAGCTCATAGTTTGCATAGGTTGTTTGTGAGACTACAGTAGAAATTACAATCTGTGCTTTTAATGCGGACATATTTGGAGCGGATAAATCATGAGTTGTTTGCTTTATGTCACTCACTAAGATTCAGAGAGTTAAGCTGGTAATTGTGAGACGTATGCACTTACATCAGTTACATCTTTTACATGCGTTGTAAATACTGCACACAGTAAGAAGTAGATAGTAGTTACAACATGCATGGACTGCAGCAATAAGAGAACACGCTCAGTAATAGCTGCAACTGTAGCAAGGGCAAGTATGTGCAGTGTGAACTAAACAACAAACACGCTGACCGAAAAAGTCTCATTATTATTGGCACATTGACAGAAACAATATTTACATGAAATAAAGCAAAGCACAAGGTTGCATGGCAAATATGTAACATACTGATTTCACATATTTATCTCCACTGAGCCTATTATATGCAATGTGACACCTTCAAAACAGCTGTGGCTGAATTACAAAAAAAGCATCACGTAGCCTCATAGACAAATTTATATAATTGTAGCTGATGTGCACCATCATGGGAAACTTTTTTAAAATGATAATTCTTTATCAGTATTTTGTGCTGTAGTTGCCAAACTACAGCACAAAAGTAGTAGTCGTAGTAGCCAATTGATATATTGTTTGAGAAACTGATAGAGATTTTTGACCTTACGGTTTCAAATGTAGTGCACATTGATGAGTAGATGCAAATGACACAGAAACATCCAGACAGGCGCTGTGAATTCTGAAAGAATGAAACTCCATTCATTCCCAATGTTCTCTTCCATAATAGAGGAGCACACAGACTGACTAATGTATGTTTGTACAGTATACGGAAATACATTAGTCAGTCTATACGATGTGTCCATATCGTTACACCAAACATACTGATGCTTTTTCTTCTGCTAACTAGGCAATCACAGCCAGATTTTTTTACCCAAAATTTAACTCTGTCCTCTTTAACTGCTATCAAACACACACACACACACACACACACACAGACAGACAAAAACACACTTTAACAAACACATAACACATAAACCATTAAAGACTAATTGAATCTAATTTATTTAGTTTTCTGGAAAGAATCATTTAAGGCAGAACTTCCCTAAGCCCCTTCAATAAATGACACTCTCATACCGTTTTACTCTCTTTTCAAACACAATTAAAAAATAATATATAAATATATACACACTGCAAATGACATGCATATAAGGAGTTCATTTTGGAGCCCGATCTCAGGTCATTAGTAACCCACCATGACGCTGTGGAGTTGGAGGGTCCGCTGGCGACACAGAGGCCCCTGGCCATTTATTCTATATTAAGTCTCTAATGGGCCCTCTCTCTCGCTCTCTCTCTTTCTCTCTCTTTCTCACTCTCTCTCGCTCCCGATACACAGCATGTAGGCACAGTGCTGGTAAAATATGCACAGAAAGTCCGGTGCTCACACACAGACAAAGCCATTCAAATGAATGGTTATTTATTCGCTAAACGAGGATCTGGGTGTTTAATGTTCCTTGGACGTTAGGTAGTTTTCTGGGGGAGGCAGAACCATACCCCTACGGCTACAGACATCATTTATTTTACACATAGCCTAATACCACACACTAGGCACCAGCTGAGAAAAATGGGCTTTGGAAGTGAGAAGGAGATATAAAAGAAATAATGAATGATTTTTTAGGGGGGTAGTAGTGGCGGTGGGAGGGGGTGAACACATTAGAAGTTGCAGCAGGGAGAAAAGCAAGGGGTAGGCTTAAAGGCTTAAAGCACCCTCTGTGTGTGTATGTGTGTGTGTGTGTGTGTATGTGTGAGAGAGAGAGAGACTGGAAATGTGAGGAGGATGAACAAGAGAGTGACAAAGATAGAAAAGTCAACACAAACATTCCATGAATGTGTGTGAAAATGCGTGTATGTTTCAGTCTGTGTGTTGGATTTTAGGCTATCGAGGGGGGGCTCTCAGGCCTCCATCTGCATCTCATCCAAATGCAGAACATCACAACATCAGAGGGGCTCCTCTACATAACAACACCTCTCCAAAATGACACAGCGCAGGTGTGGTGTATCCAAAACATCAAAGCCATCAAAAGTAACAAAGTTTTTCTCTCCCTCTTGTTTAAAAGACTAGTTTGTAAGATTCTTTGAAAACTACCAGCAACGACAAGTGGACTGCAGTATATCCCTATATAATCACCATGACATATTAAAAAGCACCAGTCAAGCAGATCAGGCCATTAAATAAGAAATAAGTGTATTAATGTTTGCTCTTTTATCTTTATACAAAGCTTATAAATTTACATATTTTTAGTTGTTGTCATGTAATTAATTATATAATGTGACACATTTAAAATATATTTAATAAAGTTGTAAATCTTTACATGTTAATGAGAAAAAAGGGTCTTTAAACCTTAAACTCTCTTCCAGTTAACATGATTTATCATCTGAGCTTCAGATAAATTAACTTTTCTTTATTGGGTTTTTGGCCTTGCACAGTTGGGTTCAATTTACTATAAAATAAATGAGGTTAGAATTAAACTCTCTTCAACATTTAAAGATTTAAATATTCAGTCATGTTTAAAAAAACACTATTTCAGTTGGTTTATATGTATGTTGTAATTGACTGAACAGAAACTAAATAGAACCAGGCATTTGGAGCTTTATTATGATAAATAACTTACATTATTATCTGTAGTCACTGAAGTGAGTGCTATGGTCATCTCGCCATCAGAAAACTCCTTCAGCTCCACAGTCAGCCGTTGCTCCAAGTCTGTATCCAGTCGGTACACACAAACAGACTAACAGTTATATAAAACACACACAAAAAGAATAGAAAACAATTCACAACAGAAACAGAAAAAAACACAAGCATCAATGCCTTCTCCAGAAGTGTGAGATAATTGAAGGTTGGAAAATGTGCCAGTCAGCAAAATGTGATACCACAGGGATTATACTGAACTTCTAGCAATCAGGCGACCTGATACTTCTGTCAGCAGCAGAAGATGGAAAGAGCCTCCAATTATGGTAAAAGTGTCTGCTTTTTTGTTTAAAGCCCCCTACAGCTGTTATGTAATGCTGTTTATAATGATATAAACTGGGAAGATTTTAAATGACCTTTTACAAAATAACACAATATGCCTCAAATTACCAAAGGTCTACTCTACTGTGTTCAATTCAAGCCCAACTGCTCTGCATGTTCAACTACGCACCTTGTAGCTTCGCCAGATCACGCTGACCCGCAGTGACATCACTCCATTGCTCCAAGGATCTCATGATCTCCTCCAGTTGTGCTGACCGACGGCCGTGTTTGATCCACAAGGCTTCACTTTGCAGCCGCAAGGCCTCTGTAGACACATAAACACATATGGGTGCATCCAGCATGCACACTCTGGCTATTGTTCATAAATTCATATGAATTCAATGTATGTTCAATAATGAATGATTTCTGCTTATACAAGCCTGAACGTCTGGCGTAGGACAAATAAACAGCGCTGCAACACACTTTGGTCATAAGCCACGAAGAGCCACTTACATTAAGTGTTGTATTTCCCCGTGATATATTATCTCTTTACTGGATATTTTTTCTGAGTAGTTAGTTAGTACCTTTATGTACATTTAAGGCCACTGTAAGCTATGATCAATCAATACTAATAATCAATAATGATCAATAAAAGTAATTAGTTACAGAATGCCCTTGCAACCTTTTGTGCCGAGTTGGACTCAATAAATAACATTGTTCCCTCATGCCACACTTTTAATGAAGTTTCTGAACATAAATTTGCCATCAAAGATCAGGGAAGAACACGAAAACTTCTGGCCAAAACTTTTGTCCTCTTAGTGAAATTCAGTTAGACCCTGTTTGTATACAGTGCCACCGCTGGGCTCCCACAGTGGTTAGTAAATCAGTCACATTTAATGAAAGGCAACATTTGATGATCATGATCATCATATTAAATGATCAAATATTTGAAATGTTGTGCTATCACATATTTCCTATTGGTGTCATTTTAATCAAAACACAAACATATGCAGTTTGCATAAAATGCACAGTACAACTGTTCTTGCATATTTATCATTTTTAAAAAAAAGCTGAAATATTGTTAAAATAGCCATAAATAGCCAGTGGCCAGCTCAGTATACAAGGTCATTAAAGCTGTATATGTCCTCTGGTAACATTTCTTCAGACAGGGCTTATGATGATCAGGAATTGATTTGAGCTATTTGCCTCTTTAGTAATCAATGAACCTGCCAGTGCCATGCACTGTCCAAAGAACTTTCACTAAGAAATATGAGAGCTCTCCCCTTTTCTGTCTGTGTATCTGGACTCTACTTCACTCCTTTCCTCTCACTCCATCCACCATTATTCACATTTCCACTATGTGTACATCACAGTGAGAGACAAAGAGAAAAAGCAGCAGAGCGTTATTGAACAGAGATCAGTCATGTCTCCCGCCCAACATTTACACAGCCGCTAAACATTGACAACTGGAGTACCTGTTTTGCAGGCTGTTTAACTGACTTAACAACACACACACGCACACACGCACACATGCACACGCACACGCGCACACGCACACACACACACACACACATACACACACTGCAAATTCACCACTCCATCTCTGTTTTTTCTCTTAGGAGTTTAACTGATGTAATTTGAATTATTACAATGCAGTAAACCATCTATAATATATATGTTATTGATCATTAATATTATTTGACCAAAACCAACACAGACACACATTCTGTAGTGAGACTGGAGAGTTTTACCTCTCATGCATACATACAGTAGACACAGTTTTGTTATCTTCCCCTCTACTTTTTAATATTTTCTTGTAACTTTTCTTACTTTAGTGGGAAAATATGACTACCTGGCAAAACAGAAACAACTTAACAAACTAAACTAACTTAAGTAACAAAAGAGTCACACTATGGGACTCTGTGTGTCTTTCTGCGGTCTCCCTTACTCACACTCACCACCCCTCATCTCTCTCTTTCTCCATCTCTCCTGGTGGGTGTTAAGCGAGTCATGTCAGGGGATTTGTGTGTGTCCTCCTTCATCGCCCCATTACTCCCCCTGGGGGGAGGGGGGGCGCCCGCACCTCTCTCACCTCCGAGAGTCTCACCCAGCGCTACTCCGATGTGCTCTGGTGCCTCTTGAAGAACCTCCCTGGCGACTGTTGTCACCACAGACGATGCCCCATCATCCCCTGCGTCCCGCTGCCTGTCGTGATGGACCACTCGCTGGATGCTGGACTCCAAAGTGTGGTACTCAGAGCTAGGAGAGTCAGAAGACGGGGGTGAAGGAGATATGGATGGCTGCAGGGCAAGGAGTGATGATTGTGAGGTATTTGCATAAATACAACTCCCCTTTGGGTCATGAGTGGTGAAAAAAGGCAGGCCTGAGATACACACCCAAACTCAATCTCATTTTTGCATCAGCAAATACAGTCTTCTCAGCCAGAACCCACGGTGTCCGCATATGTTTGGGGTCTGCATGTGTGTGTGTGTGTGTGTGTGTGTGTGTGTGTGTGTGCTTCAGTGTCACCTGTAAACACATTAATCATTGTTGGTCCAGTGAAATATAAAACATCCTAAATCTACAGAACCTGCTTTCAGGTAAGATTTTAATATCATCCCTGGTGTCTCATCAGTAAATGAGTTAAGGATTAACTAAAGTTATCTAGAGACTGGTGTATGTGCTTGAACATGATTTGCATATGCGAGTGTGTTTACCTATCCAGCAGTCCATCTCTCAGCAGAGTGAGTGAGAGTTTTCCGGTGTGATGAAGCTTCACGAGGTCTACATCCTCCCTCCACAGAAGCGAGCTTTCACAAATGTTCGCCCTATGCAGATACCTTACTGTCTCCCCGGGCAACTCAGCGTCACATCGCCGGCCGCTCAGCACTGGCACACACACTCCGCCTGACGGTTCCTTCTGGAGCACACATACACACACGGTACATGACACCAGACACATTTAAAAACGACACAAACAGACTTGGAGTCAGATGTTCCGACAAAGTTAAGCTACTAGCATGTTTTTTTTAAATTAAAAATATAAAATACAGTATTGCATGATGTACAAAAAGTATACCATATATAGAATACTAATATGTTTTACCACTATAGTGAAAATATCTTTGTGAGCACAGTGAAACTAAGGGGGAGTGGCTCAAACTTAAGAGCATCCCAGTGGAACATTTTCATAGTGGACCACATTTAACTTTATTTGATGCATTTTAATTGTTCCGCCCTGCCAATTCATCATTTAGCATATGATATATTTGCCAAGGTAGCACTTTTACTGAATGCCAGCTGCTTTAAATCTTTTGTGTATTTCCATTAATATAGTGGTTCATTGGGCAAACAGCCAGATAAAGCCATAACAATGTTCCCAGTTTTCATATAGGTGGTACTCAAACAGAGCAGTAGTGATTTGCACAATGTCTGCTACTGAACATGAAACATTAACACAAATCAAACCAACAACAATGTGTAAGTACAGATTTGTTTGCTAACTTCATAGGCTGAAAAGTATAATCGAACAACACAGTATGCATTCTAAATATTATTATTAGTATTAAACAGTATACTATAATCTAGTTTGTAGTTTATAGTATTTAGATTTAGTATATATTATGGATTTGGGACACAGTGCATGTTTCTAAAGTAACAATATCCTTCATAAGAGTTGGCTCAACTATAGATAAAACTGACTCGACTTGAACACTTCGACTTTAACCGTCTGAAAACGTTTTTTTTCTTCTTCATTTTATGTAGAAAACACATGCACACAAGCAGACAGAGTTCATGTTACCTGGCTGAGGTGTAGTGCTAAGCACAGTGTCGCGGCCACAGTGTCAACATCTGGCTCTGGTCCGCCTAAAACAGCATGGATGGGATCCTCTAATGCATCTGCCTGGAAACATGCACACAATCATACACGGTTATTGCTAGGTGGCTTTTATATTTAAAATATAATAATAATAATAATATCTAAAAAGGCTTGCCATGACATCATTCTGTGATACTTAATCTCTTGTTTTCCAACATCCAACTAAGGAAGCAGGAAACATCACTATGCAGGTTCGATTTGATAGCAGATATAACCGTATCACTTGAAACTCCTTGAGCCAGCATAACTATGTTAGACGACTACAGCATTTTGAAACCAACAGTATGCATTAAAAATTAAATAACGGTGCAGCAAGGTTTGCCACATGCTTGAAAGAGAATACGATTCAATATGCACTACACTAGAGGCAAAATCAGTTGTAACAGCAAAACAACTGCCTATAGTTTTTCACTTCTAACTCAGAGTAACCCGCTTTATCAGCGTAGTGATGAGTTCCATTAATTTCACTAAACAATGCAGACAAACACTACTCATTTATGTTAAGTGGACATTAATGACAGCTCCATTACAGAGATTAAACGTTCATCTCTGGGTGAAAAAGGCAGAAAATTAAGTTTCTCCCTTCATTTATTGAGTCTTGGTATTAGATCTTAATAGAGCAGATATTTTATGAAGCCATTCCTGACTTTCATTGACTGATTCCAGCATTGGTATTTAAAAACAGGTCTTTACATAGACTTACAGGGGGGCCACGCATCTAAAGGTCGGGTCTCTGGAAATTCAACATTTGTCTTTGTGAGAAAAAACTTTTAAGAAATTCATAACAGCATAACAGAAATTAGCACTATGTGTATCCTCATTAATTACACTCTGAAAGTGCGATCGTGTTTGATAATTGGGAACAAAAATATAACAAAAACCTCAGCTTTTCTCTGTTCTGTGTCAATCTATAAAGTTGTATCTAAAACAGATAAGCTGACTCATTGCCCTGCAGCCTGCACCATTAATCAAGAAACAAAATGTGGACACAATGAATATCCCGTCAATCTGTAGCTCATCTTAATGGGCTTGTAGGATGCTCTGATGTGGATGGAGCAGTGGAGGGGAAGAAGCAAGTTTACAAAGACAAAGACCAGTAGGAAATTCATGTTTTCTGGCTAGATTCTCCCAGGTAGCCCAAATGGACAACATTACAGTCACAACCCTCTTATCACAGGCAACATAATAATGGTTTTCTATGTTTTAGCCCATTTACTACAATTGCATATTGTACTTTACAGTACTGTTGTCCTTTTTTAAAGGATAAGGAGCAGAAGAGCTTTGTTCATATCCAAGCAATGTTGTTGGAATATAAAACCTGGAAATCAAGCACATACGTTATGAAAAGAATAACATTTTAGGAGGAATTACAAAAATTAATTGGCAGCAGCTGCTACCTTCTTGTCTGTAAGCAGTGATACTAACACATCTCCAGGTTAAGATGGGTCACTATGTGTACAGTTGTTTTGCATGTGACAGAACAACTTTCCCATGTGGACAATCTGCAGCTAGCTAGACGTTATCGAATGACAATGAATTGTGAGTCAGTCACAAGCCATGAGTTCCATGAGATGCTTTTCATCTAAAAACAAAGGTCTCTGCCTGTTAATTTCATACTACACGCAGAAATTGATGGAAGTCAATGGCTCATTTGAAAGCAGAAAATCAGCCGGTAGTAATAAAGTAATAAAGTAAATGGGTAGTTAATGGGTTAAACATTCAAAACATAGTATTCTGAGCCCCACAGATGGCAATGACTTTTAACTTTTATTTAATTGAGTAATCCTGCTTTCTCGAATATCACCCTGGAAGCTAAGCTAACACTTAGTTAGCACATTTGTTGACATGTCTAATATATAATGGAGTCGAGGGATTTAAGGGAGCTTAATGCCGGGGATAGATGAATAAAGTACTGGTAATAATGCATACGGAATGGAGTTAATGTCTGGTTTCTGTTCATAGGGCCTCACTATCAAGGCCAAGTGGATAAATGAAATGAGGGGAGAAGAAATGAGAGGCCAAAGCAAAGGGAGGGAGGGGAGGAGAGAGGTTAGACGCTGTTGATTAGACTGAGAATGAGAAAGGAAGGAGTGCAGTGAAATTGGTGGAATGAGGGCAAAGATTTTGAAGAGAATTAGGAAAAAGGGGGCTGAAATATAAGGAGTATGGGCAGCGGATTTATAAGTCACACATGAAAGAGGTTCAAGAAAAATTAACATATACAGGATATACAGGTGAAAAAAAAACTGATAGGGAGAAGAAAGAAAAAACACTATGAAGAGAAAATTGGAGGTGGAAAAGAAAGAGGTGGTGTGTGAGAGAGAGAGAAGGAGAGGGGGAAGAGGCCTGTTCCTTCAAATCAATACTAGATAGAAAGGAAGCGATGCATTAGCAGGAGAAAAGGCCGCTCAGTGTCTGTTATACTGCAGCGGAAGAATATCAGTGTGCGTGTGTGTGCACGTGTGCACGTGTGCACGAGCATGCATTGGCCATCTGATATCCTTCAATTGGAGTGCATTCAACCTCTCTCCTCTCCCCTCTTGGTCATCGCAGGCCATGTTTGGAATATATTATATATTTAGATGCCCAGCTGCATCAATGTATATTTTCAGCCAAATTTCACTCTGAAATGAGGAGATTTACTCAATAACAGTAACTGGTCCTTGTGTAAAACCCGTGGGGCAGTTAAATACAACCTTTATATTTATTCTGATAAAAGTAAATGTTTACATTTGTGGTCTTTGCAACCATTGGAGCAACTGGAGGCTGTCCAAGCACATCAGACTGAAGTCAAGGAAACACATCAGCAAATCACCAGTCCATCACACACCGACATCTCTACTAAACATATCTATGGGAGTCCTAATAAACACCTGAAATGAATGTCTCTATACAGTGAGAAAAAAGTGAAGGCCCCACAGGAAATCCCCTCAACACAGGCAGAATAACTCCTGAACCTGGGCTCAGAATGAGAAGTAAGTTCTTCTTGCTGTGCAGTGTGTATCAGCCACTGAGCCACAACAACACCATTTACATAATGTACATCCATAGATTAATACTTTTTGGGAATTTTTCATTTCCAAATATATCTAATGGATGCCTTAGAGTATAATTCACACAAAAAAGAAGAAAACACTTGATTTCTGTGAATAATGTTTAGTGGAACAATCACCACAGACTTAAACTTATGAAAGATGGTTAATTTAGTTTTTTATATTATATTTTGGTTCAGTCATGCTAATAAATGCTTTTACTGCTTTTCAAATGATTGTACTTTCCATAGCCAACCTTCGTTTTCACAACAGGAATGCCTAGAAAGACAGTGAAGGCAGTATGGACCTTTATCATCTAGTCCTTTGTTTCAACATCTCACTTATTAAGTGCTGTAGTAAACATTTATTGGGATGAATAGTAATGTTAGCGCACCCTAGCCACACATAGCGTTTACCATCCATCCATCGTCAACTGCTTATCCTGCGTACAGGGTCGCAGGGGCTGGAGCCAATCCCAGCTGACATTGGGTGAAAGGCGGGGTACACCCTGGACAGGTCGCCAGTCCATCGCAGGGCCACACATAGACGAACAACCACTCACACTCACATCCACACCTAAGGACAATTTTGGAGAAATATCTTTGGATGGTGGGAGGAAGCCGGTGGACCCGGAGAGAACACGCAAAGTCCACACAGAAAGACCGGGGCAACCGGGCGCCGCCCACATAGCGTTGACCTATTCTTTTAAATACTTTGGAATGATTTTTATACTAAGAAAAGCCAAAAGCAAATATCAAAGTGGTCCTAAAACCCTATTTGGGTGTGTTTGTGTATTAGTGTGCAGGCTGAGAAGGACAGATGGTGGAAGTCCACTCAGCACATTGCTTCAGCTCTACGCCAAAAGATGGGAGAGTGAAGGAAGGAGAGCGGTGGAGCTATACAGAGAAAAACTGAGATAGAAAGAAATACAGGATCAGTAGGCACTAAGAGCCAGGCCAATTAGAGGTATGGATGTTCTGGACGGTGGCCATCCAGAGAGTAGAGTGAGTGAGAGAGAGAGGGAGAATGACAGAAAGTAGAGAGTGGTCAGCAAAAGAGAGAACCATCAAAGTACTTGGAGGAATGAGATAAAGCATGTCTGTGTGCCCCGTGTGTGTGTGTGTGTGTGTGTGCATGAGAGAGAAATGGTTGATAATCATGACATGTGTTACACTTTATCTGCGGCCTCCATAACACTCATCAGTTGCCCTCCTTATCACTCAATTACCCTGCTGTGCTCTGATCTGCGAATGTGCTTCTTTGATCTTTTCTTCTCCTCAGCCTTCCCTATATCCAAGATAAAAGCCCTTAACCTCTTTAAATTTCATTCCAGACAGGCTGTTCATATGCATGTTTGTATTGTACTGACAGACACCTGTTTACATGAATAAACTGAATATTCTGAATACTGTAGCATTGCTGGAAATATAATTAATCAAGAAAATAATGAAAACACAAGCATGTATCCTGTGTAATATCAACAATGTATGAAATATGAGAGCATATTGGGGTACATAGTCAACATTTTTACTCCAGTATCCCCAAATTAGCTGTTGTGCATATGCTAACTATCACCCATACAGTATATTATTACCTAGATTTCTTGGAAGTGTAAAGTTTGGACTTTATTGGACAATATATGGACCTTACTCTGGTGGTGACAAACAGTACAAGGTACAAAGAGATTGCACATACACGTCTTTATCTGCTCAAGAAGATTAGGTGATATGATTGAAAGCTCTTAGAAAAGCTACTAAATGAACTTTAAGGTGAGATTGTTTTGTCAACTGCTGAATAAGGAATGACCAAGCTTCTCTAAAGTGGAGTGAGTTAAAATGAAATCTGAACATCTACAATTCTATGACAAACACATGTGAATTAATATTCTTTGGATCTGATTGTAGGTTGATTCAATAACCAAAACAGCAAAATCATTCATATTTGAAAGTCACTGAATAATAGTGTGTGTGCTCTTCAGGGGCCAACAGAAGGAGACAAGGAGTTATTTCTGATCAATTCCCGATATTGACTGGCGCCTGGGCATATTCTCTCCAGAGCAATTAAATGAAAAAGACACGGTATTAAACTCAGCCAAAATATAAAGGCAAAGATGCAGCACTGCCAATATCAACTGGGCACTGAGTCATTACAAATACTCTTTGGAGGGGCGTGAGAATATATGTTCATAGCTCAAAACCTTCGGAAGATACTGTCATGGCCATGTACTGCAACTGATAATATGGTCATGCCACAAGCACATGTAGAAAGAGTGGTTTAGGGGCTCTACAGCCCATAGCCTCAAGGTACCTGCATTATCCATGACAGGCCCCCTAATGTGAACATCTGTGTTGCAGTGCACCCCTGACAGACCAAATGTATACAGGCCAAGACTGTATACAGACACATAGAAAAATAATATAACCACATATTTATAATCTATAATAATATACAAGTATGAGTGCCCCAAAGGCTCCAGTCATTTAGTCTATATAAGTTAGTATTTAGTTAGTATTTGCATGAGGCTTTTATATGTGTGACTAGATATTCACTCCTGGATCAAATGCAAATTATGAGTCAGTATCTGCAGAGCAACCATATCAGGGAAGGACAGCCTTTGGCTAAACTTGTTGATGTCATGCCTCTCATTAGAAATCAGCTCCTCATTCAGATTCACACACTGATGTTCCTGTAAGCACAACGAGCTTATTGTATGGGACCAAACACGCCTTCCTTTCCCCTGTACTGTCATATTGTCGTTCTACAGGTGCTTGGGGTACCGAAGGGACGTGAGAGGCTTTTTTGTTTGCTTTTTGCCGTGAGCTTTTTCAGCAACAGGAACGCAGCCTGTAGCACAGCAGTATCATCCTTCCCGTCATGGTCTCATTCATTACACCCACAACCTGGTTTTAACGCCGCTGAGGGCTCTCAACTCACCCCGAGTCTGCTCTGGACCCTCCGCAAATACTCTTCCATGTCGGCCTGCGTCGCTACGGTGTCGCTGCAGATCTCTCCATAGACCAAGTTTCGACAAATGCTGGTGTGTGTGTGTGTGTGTGTGTAGGCTATGTGTTTTTTTCTCTCTGCTTCCGAGTCCCCCGCTGCGCTCGCACTGCAGCACTCTCTGCTGCTTGTGTGTGCCGTCGGTCCTCCCCTTCTCTACGGGGTGAACCCACAACACCAAGCAGTGGGTGTGACGGCAGGAAGAGGAGATCCGACGGAGGCGCGCACCGTGATTCAACCGCGCTCCCTGCGGTAGGGAGCCCCCACCCCACCCCCACGCAGACACAACCTCAGCGTCCACCAATGACAAAAAAACACAGTGAATGTAGTGAATGATAAATAGTAGCGCTCCAGCACCACGGACAGCAACCTCTTATTTTGCCAGTGGCTTTAGTGTTGATTTCAGCACCTTTACAGTTGTGGTGCACAGAAGAAGAAGAAAAAAAAGAATAACACGTTTTTGCCGCAATATGATCACAACCGCAGCCAGAATCGACGTGCACTGCAATGCCTTTCATTCGTGTGTGTGACAGGAAGCACTTTAATTAATCTGAAATGTTAAAGGACCAGAGAAAACAGAGAACACCCGAAGACAGAAACACACTCTCTCTCTCATACACACACACACACACACACACAATGTTAAGTCGCCAAATTTAATGTTCAAAATGGACGAGGCATTTATCTTGGGTCAGGGTCCCATTGGAGTTTTCTGGATCTATTTTTCTATCAATTTCTTACAAGTTGTCTAGAAGTTAGATGCACTATGTCCAGATGGTCAAATGATCAGATACAGGCCAGGCTTCCAACATTCAATTCACAACCTGCCTTATCTGCCTTGACAAATTTGCAGTCAATCAAATTACCAAAACCCACTGACATGCGATGAACCTGGAGCTTTCTGGGCACCTGGAGGTCTGGGACACCTAGGCAGTTGTCTGTTTTATCCTGCTGGTAATCCAGCCTTGTCAGGTGTAAGCCTCAATGCCCTCCTAGCAGGGTGAAACCCTTGCAAATGGTTCAGAACGCAGCAGCGCGTCTGGTTTTTGATCAGCCCAAAAGGACTCATGTCACTCCATTACTCAGTGACCTCCACTGGCTCCCCGTGGCCTCCAGAATCAAATTCAAGTCACTAATGCTTGCATACAGAGTGACTACTGGGTCTGCATCCATCTACCTAAACTCCATAATACAAGCATACGTTCCTTCTTGGCCGCTACGCTCCTCCAACGAACGCCGCCTGGCTCTGCCATCCCTTCACACAAAGCAATCTGAGTCCCAGCTATTCTCCTCTGTGACACCACGATGGTGGAACGAGCTACCACACGCCATCAGAGCAGGGGCGTCCCTCTCTAACTTCAAGAAGCTCTTGAAAACTCATCTCTTCCGAGAACACTTCCTCTTATAACACCTCTAACTCCTAACCTCTAACATGCACGTCCTGTGCTCTTCTTCTTCTATCCCCTACAATGATCTTGTATTGATTGCACTTTTTGTTAACTCTTACTTCCTTCTCTAGGTATTTACCCCATTGATGTGATATGTACTATAAGCTCTTACTAGTATTTATTGCTGCTCTTTCTTGTATGTATTGTCAGTTGATGCTCTGTTAATGCTTGTATGTTGTTCCTCAAATGTAAGTCGCTTTGGATAAAAGCGTCTGCCAAATGAGTAAATGTAATGTAAATGTAATGCCTTGACTGCCAAAATTAAATTACCTTAATTATTACCTCTTGGAGTCGACACAACAGTTAATCCCACATTGACAAGTCACAAATGCAGCCAAAACACTTTGGATCACAGGGTCCATTCTTGTACCAGAACACTATTGTAATTCATTTACATCTTACAGGAATGTACATGGTGCCTCAATTAATGCAGTATCACAGTTATCACTAAACAACATTGTTCAAAGTTATTAACTGCTCATGTAAAGTCTTTGGCTGCTGACAGACTTCCCTGGTGGGTGACCCAATTGATTTTCCTTCTTCAAGCCACTCTTTTGGTAGCTGTAGAGCATCTCTGCCAACATCTGCACTCATTCTTCCTCCAGAAACACATCCAGACCCTGCTCTGCTATAGACTGCCCAGAGTCACGTGGAAATGTCTATGGAGATCACTTGCATTTATAAATATTAAGTCCCAGGGGGTCCGTAGCAGTCCCTAGAAATTGATCTCCTTCAACACATAACCCTTGAGAAGTCTAGGTTCTAATCAGAAACATTACAGACTTCAGGAGCACCCTCTAAGCCCATGCATAGGTGGGTGAATGGGGGAGATGTGAATGACAGTGTCCTTTTCATACTGAAACACCAATACCCTACATACATCTCTGGGTAAGCGCCATTTTAAACATCATCTTAAGGCTTTATTGGATAATTCCAAATGAAAAGACTTAAGACTTATGGGAAAGAACATTTCTTTTAAAAAAAGCACAAGCAAAATTTTACTCTGCATCACCTTTACAACAAAAATCAGTGCTGGTTTTAAAACTCATTCTATTGTGTTTTCAGGCTTGGACTTTAATCTGATCTCCTACAGGCACTGTATAACTAGAAATAGAGTGCACAAACATAAAAGACCCCATTCTCACAGGAGCATCTCAGCTTTGACCAACCCCATTATTAAAACCACAAGAACTAAACTATCTCCTACTCTGTCTACTTCTAAAAGCTGCCTCGTCTTTTCCATCTGTGAAGTGTCCAATGGCTGCGTGTTAACAATGTGTTCGCTTGCAAACTGATAAGAGGATGCTGTGACACACAGATGCAGCAGCCTACTGACTGAAATAGAAATTTAGCAGTGCTGGCAAACCCTACCTTTTGCATTTGGCTACAAGTTTCCATCCAAATCACACCGTCTGTCCTCTCTTGCAATACACCTTAGAAAGAATCTTTTTGCATGTCTGATCCATCCCTGGCAATCTTCCGCAGATATGTCCAGATATCCAACATTCACTGCGTCTGATCATAGACATCGGGCAGGTAGTCATAAACTTTCCATCTCCACAAAGAAAATAATTCGTCTGGGGGACTCACGTGCCCCGTTTTCACACCTGGCACAAATCATATGTGTCATCAATTCATAGAGATCATCAAGGAATGAAAATAGGCACTCAGTATTGTCCAAAGGCCAGTTCATGCATTTTTATTTATTTTTCTTTCTCTTGCGATGTAGACGTAGCAGAATGTAGAAAATTGCTCTCTAATGTACAGTACTTGTGTGTTATTTTTAGTTTGGAATGTCAGTGTTTAAAATGGAGTTCATGAAATTTGAAATATGTTTTTGTGTCAAAGCAATGAAAAGTGATCTACAGTTCAGTGTTCTGTGAAGAGCTTGACTCAGCAATTTTAACAAACTGTAATCACACGATCAGAGTAAATGACAATAATTTTCTTATAAGTGGTCATAAAAGGACAATCAAAAACGTTTAATATTGAACACACATTAATAAATTCCACATACAGTAACATGTTCTCGTGTGTGCGTGCGTGTGTGTTTTTCACTATTACTGTCTTTGGCTTTAGTTCTGTTCCACATTCGTTGGAATCCATCATAGCCTAACTCCCTAACTGCAGTGGGAAATATGAGCATGTTTAAAAGATGCTGTGGTTTCCCATGGTTTTACAGTAATGGAGGCTGTGTTAGTGTACTATCAATGTGGAGAGTCAAAAGGTCTGTGTACTCTCAGACCAGAGTCAAGCTAGACATAATCAATATGACTTCCAGTCACAATCTTCAGAATAAAAGCTTTATTGATGCACCACAACACCTGTCCTCTTTCCCCAAACATGGCTTTGTTATTTTTACCTTTAATTTGTAATTTATTTCCAGGATGCCTTCCTTAAATCCATTAAACAATAAGCCAGAACTTGTTAAATAAAAACTGGTAATATTCAGCCAGGAAGAGAAAGCAACAGGGACACTGATACTTATTCCCTAGCAAGACATTTTTAATTTGAGATCAACTGAGTCATGTTCCTGATGCAAAACACAACATGTCCTTTACCTGCGATATAATAAATATGAATTAATGAGATGTCTCAATCTCTTTCTTTTCCTGTGTTGAGGTAATGTAATGAGTCATACAGAAAATGTATTGTTGTTGTGCTTATATTGTGAGACACCTAGTCTACAGTTTGCCTAGTTATGGAGTACAAGGTTAATATAAGGTTTGGGGTACATAAGGTTCAAGGTTTTCCTTTGAGAACTGAAATGAGCTTCTGTATTGATTCTCATCTCGATGAATGACTGCTGTGAATGGAGCAACTGACAACAACTGACTGCCTGTATGTATGGTGTAGTTGCCCTCTATTGCAGCAGTATCACAGCTAGTTTGATGAAATGGACTCTACTTCAATACCTATGATAAAGGAAGAATACCCTCACAGTCTGTAAAAAGGCAGAGATGAAGTCACAGCTAGTGGATTTAAACACTACTTCAGGGATGCTCTTGTGGCTCACAAAGGATAGGCCTATATACATATAAACAGAAGAGGCATATGAGTCATTTTACGGAAGTTCAGTTTAGTGGGTGGTTGGTTGATGAGAGCTCTTAGACAATCTTTGAGCATGTTATGAGTACAGATTACAAATCCTTCAAATTTGTTTGGGCTGTGTTCAGTGAGAATACTGGCAATGTGAAAGATATGTTTATACAAGTTACAGGGCCAGAAAAGGTATGGATGGAGAAGCTTCAGAGCCTCCATTGATGTCCCTCTAAATTAAGTTACAGAAAATAAAACAGAAAGTACGTAGCCATCATCAATGAGGAAGTGTGTGTGAAGTATGGTGAACTGTACAAAGGTTGTATTAGTACCACAGCCTACAGTCCTTTCTAACAAAAAATACTAAAGGAAATAACACACAGTATTTCCCCTGTTACTTTCATCAAATCGCTCTTAATTGTTCTCATCAAAAAACAAACAAACTCATACTGGTAATCCAGTCATGTATCTTGCGTGTGTGTGTGTGCACGGCCATGTGTTTATTAATGTTTTTATATCCTGGTGGGGAATGAATGCACACTAACTGATGGGGACTAGTATCTCTGTGGGAACAAAAACAGAGGTTCCCACTGGTAGACACTGCTTTTTTAGGGTTAAGCCTTGGTTTCAGGGTTCAGGTTATGAGTTAAGGTTAGTCATGTAGTTGTGATGTTTAGTAAGTCAAGGTAAGGGGCTTGGGAATGCATTATGTATATGAAAGGTCCCCAGAAATCTCATCTACAAATGCATGAGAACAAATGTCTTGTGTGTGTGCAATGCTTTTTTTTTCAGTGAGTGAATGATCACAAAAATCTTTTAATAGAATGAAAGATCCAAAATCCGTTGTTTTTTTTTTACCAGAAAGGCAGGATTCTGCATGTGCTTTTCATAAAGCATATTTTTATCACAGGTTGATCTTTTTTGTCATTGTCAACTCCAATGAGAAATGTTTCATTAGGTTTGAACAAAAGAGAGGAACAATTACAAATCTGGTGGACAATAATTATTCATTTTGTTCTGGTGATGGTTTTCTTATTATTGTTCTGGAAGTTTGGGAAGAATGCAAGACTCAAAGCTTTACATAAGTTTGCCACTGTGATGAATGATGATTTAGTTTTAACTGAGCTGACTGAGATAACTCTTGAAGGCAACAGGCAGACACACTGCAGCTTTGATCCATTAATGTTCCTGCCTGCTCGCTCTTTTATGGGGAAAGGAAAAGATCTGTCGTAGTTTGCCTCTAAATAATTTCCCATTACACAAGTAAGGTTTACAGCGTCTGCACAACAGTCCTAAACTGGTTTAATTTTCCATTGAAAACAATAGGCCTCGCTAATTGATTTTAATGGCTCTCTCCGTGACGATGCGTCCCTTATGACTTGAAGAGAGGTCTTTAAGATTATTATTATTAGTATAATTGCCATTACCCCCACACTTTCCCTTTGCGAATGGGAGACAGAGAAAGAATATCTTTGCCCTTAAGCTGAACAAATAATTATTAGAGACAGGAAACAAACAGACGACCGTCACTCACATGCGCGCCTACACACGCGCGCGCGCACACACACACGCACACACACACACACACACACACACACGCTCCACCTTAGACTAGACCCCCTCCTGGCGACCCTCATTCCCTCCGCCGCCCTCTTCGTGCAGCGTGCCGCTTGTAATTTATGCAAAATTAATTGATACATCTTTTATAATTGATGTGCTGTAAACTTAATGAGTAATTTATGTAATTAGTCAATTAAGGATAATTCCAGCATATGTTCCGTATGCCCAGAAGGTGTGCTTTACAACTAGTTATTTGTCCAGGAGTTGGGCGCAGGCGAAGACTGCCATAGACTACCTAATTAATTTTGTTATGCAGATCAGCCATGGTGTCTATTTAACGGCCCCCTTTGTGAAAACAGATTTAATATTGATCTTTCCCGGGCGTTTAAAGAGGATGCTTTTACCCGCGTTGGCCTCTGAGGGCCTCAGAGTTTCAAAACTCATTTTTCAGGCGCCAGGAAAACAATTACGCAAAGTAAAAACACACACACACACACACACACACACACACACACACACACACACAAGCACAACATCGAACGTCTTTTCTGCAGTGAAAACATACCTAAATGTTAACTCTTTTTCAAGCGAAGTGTCACTAAAAAGTGATTTCCCTTACAATAATGTCTTTAAAATATGCTCTCCGTCGACACAGTTGACCTTTTGAGTGGGCTTGAAGGACTGAGACGTAACGGAAGAGATGCACCGGCTAATTAATTGCACAGTTTTGAATATTCATACCTAATACAGCGAGCTTGCCCTTAATTACATTGTTGGACTTCTCTCCTAGGAGGCTAAATCACGGAAGGCTTAATTATTGTAATGTATTCGGGGGCCCACCGGGGCACCGGGGAAGACAGGAGCCGTCAAGGACCCAGTCATGACACCTGGCTGGAAAAAAAATATATACTGTATAGGGGAGCAGCTTTTGTTGTTCTCCGCTGAACAGAATTCAGAGCAGGGGATGAAGTTTGTTTACATCCTTGTAGGATTCACCGGAGAGTGTTTGAACAGACAGACAGCCGCCGGACTCCCCTCTCAGCAATTAATCAACAACAGCGCCCCTCTCTCTCTTTTTCTGTGTGTGTGTGTGTGCTTGAGTTTGTGTGCGTGCTTTTGTAATTGAGAGCAGAATAGAAGAGCACTGATGATTGTGCGCAAAGGAAGACATGATTTATTGTTTGCAAAGTCTGAAAGTGCAGTCGAGCAAATTTAACAGAGTTTGTGTTTAGGATGTATTCCATTCTTTACTATTTATTTCCTCAAGTGAAGTAATGGTGGCAATTCAAAGCCACATTCAATCTCATGGTTATTTCAATCAAATAAAAACAGGCATTCAGGCATTCAAACTGACTGACTGCTTTTCCCCCTCTTAGTTTTATACCATAGAGGTCAAAGGTCAGAATCAGATACAGAGGATCATTCATGCAGCTATTGGGGATTAGACAACTTGCTGAAAGATATTTAGAAGAAATGTCCCTTTGAACACACTGTAGTGGTTAAAACCAACCACCGCGGTTATTTTCTGTCCCTGTGTACTTTAGGCAGGATGCTGTGATTGGTAAACAGGAGATTAGAAGCAAATGCGTATGTTAAACGTACCATCCATCCCTCAATGTATTAATTTCTTTACCCCATCTCTCTCTCTCTCTCTCTCTCTCTCTCTCTCACACACACACACACACACACACACAAACAAACGCACACGCGCGCGCGTGCTCTTCCCTCCCTGTCCCCAAGTGTCTGGATAATAGATAATAGAGCCAGCGACCTGCAGGGGTCTTACAAAAACGGCGCTCGGCGAGTGGGAGCATCGCACAAGAGGAGAGGAGCACACACCACACACAGACAGCGAAGCAAACTTGCCCCTCACATCCTTCAACCGCCGCGGAAACAGGGGAAAACCGAGAGGACCTCTCAACTTTTACGCACAGAGACTGACTTTTACGCACATCGCCAAGAGCATAATTTGACAAAGAAAAGTCTTCAGAAGAAACTTTCCTGGGATGTTGGAGCCTCTAAATGATCTTAAATGACTACAGCAGGCCTTTAGGCTACACCGTATTAATCGATATAACGAAAATTTACCAGCTTCTAATCTAATGGCTCAGAACTTTGGAACAGATCCGTCAGATGGAGACTGATATGAAGACTGTCAAATTAGCTCCTTATAACGTTTAAAATATTACATTTAAGGCTGTTTTATTTAACAATTCAAACTTTAACAAAATAGTAACCAGTCATGCCTCGTCCTGGGAAGAACTCCTACAGCGACCAGAAGCCTCCATACTCCTACATATCACTGACAGCGATGGCTATCCAGAACTCATCAGAGAAGATGCTGCCTCTAAGTGACATTTATAAGTTCATCATGGACCGGTTTCCGTATTATCGAGAGAATACCCAACGATGGCAGAATTCCCTGCGACATAATCTCTCCTTTAACGACTGCTTTATCAAGATCCCTCGGCGGCCTGATCAGCCAGGAAAAGGCAGCTTTTGGGCTCTGCACCCGGACTGCGGTGACATGTTTGAGAACGGCAGCTTCCTGAGGAGACGGAAGCGCTTCAAGGTGCTGCGCGCTGAGCATATGGCCTGCAAAAGCTCTCCGATGATGCATTACTTTCACCATCATCACCACCACCCGGGCAGCAAGATTGGCACAGCATCCGGCCACCACGACCACACACCCGGCCCGGCAAGCACCGTGGGTCGGCTGCCTCACTTTCAGGGTTACGGGGGCATTACTTGCGCGCAGCCAGGCGGGTTCAAACACCCATTCGCCATCGAGAACATTATAGGAAGGGACTATAAGGGTGTGATGGCCAGCGGGCTCCCCCTCACCTCGGTCATGCACCACTTGGGTTATCCGGTGCCCCCGCAGCTCAGCAGCGTGGTCAACTCCATGTGGCCACACGTCGGGATGCTGTCTGAGTCCATGGGTGGCGTGCCCGTGCCCGCATCCGAGTACGCGCCCTTCAGCATGTCAGCAAAGGGCCTGTACCACAATTCCAACGGGCAAACCCTGCCCGCAGTTCCCGTGCCAATAAAACCCACCCCATCCCTGGGTCCCGTGCCCGGACTGACAGGGCTGCAGTCCGGCCCGTCCCAGCTCTGCTCACCGGCCTCAGTGATGGAGAAAAGCGATCTGCTGGAGGGGAAAGGCAACCCTCTACACCCGGCTCTCCTGCTGTCCTAACCGGGTAAATTGCGGGTCATTTTTGAAAAGTAACGCAACCAAGGACCTTGTGAATGCATAAAAGAAGACCGAATTGGCCAGTCAGCAGCATCATAGTTAAAGTTAAGTGCAGCTGTGGGAGAGTTGTAAGAAATTAAGGTTAATATTGTGCTGTGTAATGATTTTTTCATTAGACCCATGTTGATTGAAATCATAATTTATTTGCACAATTTGTGAGGGCATTTACCACATACTGTAATGTGGCACTGATAAATACAATCAGATAAGCAGATACGCTAAACCCAAAGAAAGCTTTGATTTAGGAATCTTTCCGAATACAAACCAACAACGCTGTTTATAATTTTTTTCTCTTAGTATTTCTTTTATTTTAATATTTGGCAGGCCTATGGCTAAAGACAAAAAGGCCTTCGTGTTTTTTTATTAGGCCTGACTTTTTTGTGTTACTTATCGGTGCATTGAAAATGTTATGCTTGTATTATAACACTATTTATCTGAGGATATTTATAAAGAACTTAAAACCGCAACTTCTTTGGTGTTGTAGTTATTTACTCGTTTTAATTTCCACACGTTGTTCGGGAATCTGTTTGCATACCATTGCTGAAGGACAATACATTCCATCACACTGCCGTATCCTTTTATAATAAATTACCAGAGATTAAGTTAATCTGAGGCTAAAACATTACAATTGCATTATGATTTTTAGATTCAACTGTGCTGATTTCAGCCTGTATAATAATTACTTCTCTAAACACAATTATTGAATATTGTAATAAGTAGTGCTCATATCACCTTCTACAACAGGAAATAACAGCGGCACAGATTACTGTAGGTAGTTGCCACCAGTTGCTCAATGAAATGCATAATAAGTTACTATTAGGCTATTTCCCTTATTTCATACCCACACATTTCAGATGCAACAGATTCCCATTAAATTGAGAGTGCCATGAAATGCTTTTTTAAAAATGTATTAGAGACATAAGGATGAGAGTGAAACCTCTAATCATCAGGCACATTTGGGTTTTTAAACATGATGACATGAAATACATTTGAGCTTTTAGGATTCTGGACTCCTAAAACCAAACAGATTCAAGAACCCATCTTAAACACCTAACTCTGATTGAACAAGTGTGTATATTTTTAATATTGAATAATTCAACAGGAAGATGTTGTACTTCCTCAAATTCAACATGAAATTTAAGTTCCCCAAATCCAGGAGATACATATAGAAAACAAATAGTAAAAAAAACTTTACCTGAGCCAAACCTCATTCAGAGAGATGTTTAGATTGAAGTCATGCAATCATCTTCCATAAATCATCATTATGTGCACACATTCATGCAAGGGTGGGCATCATGACATGAATCGCATCTGGAATGGGCAAATGTACTGGGGCATGTTGTGTCCAGGGCAGGTGTGTATGATCTTCATAAGATGGATATAAGCAGCCGACACTCTGGGCTTCAGAACTTCAAAAGCAGGCAGGGCAATCGGATCAAGTTTTGCTCTTTTGTTTCCTCTCTCTAACCGTAGCTTTGAAGCTTCTCCTCTCCAGCAGCACAAAGCGCCAGGTTCAGCCCACTGAAAATGACTTATATTCAACCTCTCGTCCCCTGTTTAGCATCCCAAAGGCTCCTCAAGCTGACACTATTGTCACACCAGCCTCTGAACAAATAATTGAGATGCACCAGTGGAGGAGATGCGTAGGAGTGAAGAATTAAAACCTATTTGCGTGTCATTGCTAACGAGCAGAGTACGTATAATAGTTATTGCCCCTATCTTCTTCTTCCTCATCCTAATGTTATTTTATACTGTTTTCTACAGCTTCATTATTTTTTTTATTACACAGTGTAGCTGACTTTTCTTTACTGGCTCTCTCTAGTTATAATCTATTGCTTCTAGATTTCCAAAGGTTATCTTTTCTTATCTATCACTTTCTCTCATCTACAAATGCACATTTTCACACACACTTTCACTGCAGGGTGTCTGTGATTCCTAGTTAAAGGGAACTGAAATTTCAATGGCATGACAAAAGTGTCTATGTGATAAGTGTGTTTGTGTAGGTGTGTATGTGTGTGTGTGTGTGTGTGTGGGTGCATGTTGCTTTAATTCCCTGATCAGCAGGCCTCAATGTCTTTAATAGCCCTCACTGCATTAGTGTATAATTAAATGCCACTAATTAAGACACAATAAGAGGAGTAATAATGCAGCCATTATTACCCTCCATGATCCTCTGTCCTTACAACACCATAGTTAGATGCCTCTGGAATTATAATATCACGAGGTCTCCTAATATGCACATGTGTTTATGCACAGGCTAATAGGAGGTATATGTGCAGTATATTTTTATAAGGGTAGACACTGTGCTGGTTGTGTCAAAGCATTTAACAGCATATCTTAAATGATTTTCAATACAAGTCTCAAGAGCAAGTTTGAAAATAGAGAGATAAGTCTTAGATGTTCTTATTTTATATGCTGGTCCCATTACTGTGTTAGATTTCATCCAATACCTGGGCGTGTGTTTCTGTGGTGCGTCCGTAAAAATTTTTTGTTTGATATGATGTTGATATGACACATAATCTAGGTGGCAAAATAATATAGTTGAAATTAAATGTAACTGCACTTGGAAGTTATTTGTGCTATTATTATTTGTATCACACAGCCATGCACATTCTGGACAACCTTTTTAGTTTGTGTTTTAGCAAAAAATATCCAACTGAAGGGTAATCATCAGATATTACTAATGAATTAATTTACAAATAATCACATTTGTTTCTTTATACTCGGAAGAAACAAGCCAGCTCACCGCATGCTTCTCTTCACTTTGACACAAAAGCAGTCAGGAACTTGGTTGAGATGTGCCAGACTTAAGTTTTTCGAAGATATGAAATTGAATGTTTTCAAACTAGTCTTTACATAATTACGGTAAATAAATGAAAAAATTAAGTACAGAGGGTTGTTTCAGTGTTGCGTCTCACTTCAAAATCAAATCACAGAAAACTGCAAGTCATCTATGTTGGTGGTCTGTTGTCCACTCGCCCATTTCTTCTTAAAGTAATGATGTTTTAATTTAAAATGCCGTGGTAAAATAAAAAAAAAATGTCCAAAAGACAGAATATAGTTTTCTATCAGAGGATTTCTTCGGATCTTCTTCTTCTAATGCAACGCATTGCTCCCAAAGAGTGAGTCAGAAGCAAATGCAAGTTAAAATTTGTTTCAGAACTACTTATGTTTGATTACTAAAGACTTTCCAAGCATACAACATACAAAAGCTACTAAATAATGAAATGAAAACATGGACACAGATCAGTAACTTAGTTTGTGCACCAGCCTGTAAAACAACAAGCTGACCTGGCGCATGCATCCATTACAATAACTCTAGGATTAAGAGGGCTGACATTGATATGATGATATTTCATTTAAACAACACAAATATAATCTTACACCATATGAAAAACTGTTAGCACTGATAGACGTGTACAGGACATTAATATGTATTCACATGTTCATCATGTGAAAAATGAGTTTAAAATCATTAATAGGAGTCTTATGAATGAATAAAACATTTAGGTCAGAGGTGTTTCACTGTCAGCCCCCAGAAACGAAACGTTATGGTCTTGAATAGACGATGATACATTAGTGGTAATTACCCACACTTCGTAGGGGCCAGGGTGGCAAATTCGACATGCGTTTTTCTTAATGACCAGCAAGAGCAGGCCATCATAATGAGCAGCTTAATTTATTGATCTGATCTGCCGTTCGAACTAACTCAAGCACACTGGCATACATACACATTCACACACATGAACATGAACAACCTTAAATATTATTCTTTGTTCCAGACAGCAGTCTTTTATTTGATGTACTGGCAAGATCAGATAGCAGAAATGTTTTCTAATTTGTTTAAACCTATAATTGCCATACAAAGATTCCTTGTTCAGTCACAGCTTGAATGATAATTAAAAATATCAGTGGAACCATTTTAAATGGAGACATATAACTACATTACAGCAACTATTAACTTTGTTAAACAGTTTTACCATAGAACAGAATTCTGTTGATCAAAAGGACTTCATAAAACTCTCATTATTAAAAGTGCATCAAATTGTTTCATGATGTGCAGAATCAGAATACAGTCTCTCTCACTACTGGAAATTGGCTCAGGCCTCCTCACTTTTCTAACCCTAATTATGAGAAATGAAAACGTATGGGGACAAAAAGAAGCAGAGAAAGAAAAGAAAGTGAGAGTGTGACAAAGAAAAAGAATACAAATGAGGCAAGAAGAGAAAGAATGGAAGAAAGGACAGTGTGAGAGAGAGAGACACACAGCTATGCAAGGTCATGAAGGCTTCATACCCTCTTACAGAACTAATGAAACTGTAATATTCTTAAGAGGTTTCTTCCTGCTCCAAATTTGTCACAGATTAGATGATGACTGCTGACCTGCTAATGCAGTCTGAGGAGATCTGCACATGAGGACCTTGAAACAGACAGTCAGACAGACTCTTAACAAAGACAATGGCTAAACCACCCAATTATACAAAAATAAATTATAACCAAATTATGTAAATTGAATTGAAGTGAAAGAGACAGTGACAATAAATACAAAATGATTTGTTAAAATGATTTTATGTTCTAATCAGAAAATTGTAATGACACAAGCCTACGAACACACAAGTGTTCTTTTCTTTTTTTTAACTCAAATTGCATTATACATAATGTACACTCTATTTATAGAATATATACACTCCAGTTTTAATAAAGAGAGATCCCAATAAATTAAAGTTGTCTGTTTGTCTATTACATTAATGTATATCTATATATGTTTAAGTTTACATGTAAAATAATGCATGCTTTTTCCAATATGTCTCTTTCTTTCAACTGCTGCTGCAGTGATTTGTGGAGGCTGAAGTGTGCCAGTGTAATAATTATAGCCCTGATTCCACTGGTTATATGTAATCACTTGGTTAATACAGTAGAAAGCCATAAAAACACAATTGAGAGGTTGTGATAATTAAGAGATTCATCAAATTAACATTTAAATGATGCATTTAAGAAAACTATTAGCAAAAGAGTTGCACAAGGACAATAAATAGTTGATACTGGTTAATCATCCAATATTTCTGTCTTTAAATGATCAATAAGTTGTAAACGTTCTAAATGGCTTTGCATTTTGTAAACGTAACTCTTTGTAATTCAGTTTAGTGACGTGTCTATAAAATATATCTCACAAATCTGTTTTTTTTTTGCATTAAATTATCTCTGGTCAATTTAAGTTCTGCTCTAAGTTAACTTCACTTACATCTCCTCTTTTAGAAAATATGTGCTTCCAGTACTGTTGTCATTAGTCAAGTTGACAGATAAACCTAAATCAAAATTGTGCAATCTTGCAATTTAAGTTCTTCCAAAAACATGTAGGTTTCCTTATAGATTCAGTCCATCAATTCCAAAACCTTTTTGAATTTCTAACCCTATTTCATCAAATAGATACCACTTTTTTAAAGATATCATTTCACTTCATCTAACCAATGCTCTCTTTTCCATCCTAATTACACTCACACAGTTACATTACATTGACTCCTGGAAGCTGCCCAAGACGATTAGGTGGCCACAGTGGAGCAGTTTGGGGTTCAAGGCATTGCTCAATGGCACCTCAGTGGTGGTAATTAGAGGCAATCGCTACTCTTTCAATTTCTCAGGCATTGCTTTACTGTAATGCCTGCTATGGTACATTTGTGGTACATGTGATAACATATTTTAACAGTATATGTGATTCACTGCAAGCAGGCAGCGGACATACGGCTGCATCTGCTCTTATCTTGGTAATGGTCGCCTTGCTATGTTCACTGACTTGGTCTTTAATAGTGGGACAAGGGGACAGTCATCTGGCACGTGTAACGGGAGTCAGCATCAGCGAATGAAAAGGCCATCTGAGGGGAATTAGCATATTGGCATTAGGCCTGGAGACAGAGAGAAGCTGTCAGGGGAGAGAGTCCTAACGACAGGTCACCCTGGACCACCGCACATTACTATAACTCTTCCTCTCTGTCTTTTCTCCGTAACATATCCCATTCTCTTTCTCCAATTTTACTTTTTCCCTCTCTATTTTTTACTTTTTACTTTCAGCCTTCTATGACCCTCTGTTGTTCCTTAAAATGAAGCTCACCTGATCCTGCCAGCCATGGAGGATGATACTGTCTCTTTGAATGTTTTTTCTCTTATTTCTTCCCCACCATTTGTTTCTGTTTTGTTCCACTCTTTTCCACCTCTTCTCTGTAACAGTTACCCCTCTCCCTTACCATCCATTTTTCTCTGGCAGTGTCCCTCCCTCTCTCTCTCTCTTTCTCCTTAATAATAATTAAACAATGATTCACTCATCTGGGGTCAAATTGTATATGCTGAAGTGTATTGTCTCTGCGCTGTCCTCAAAGTAAGGTCTTCTGACGTAGCTCACATGATCTTCAAACTGCCATCAATCTTTATTGGCCCAAATTATTACACCTTATTAGCCATTATTACATTTTATCATCGATTCAAAACAGGTCAATGGTTCAGCCATTCTGGCCTCCTTCCCAATGTTTCTCCTCCCCGACTTCCCCACTTTCTCCCCAGACAAAGAAGTTCTCTGGCCAAAAAACTTCAGCAGTTTTATAAGAGGTTAAGTGCTTTGGAAGAGAATGAGTGCCCACATAGGCTCATTTGACTCCTCAATAATAGAGATTAAAGTGAATTGGAAATTAACAAAGTGTATAATCAGCTCTTCCCCTGCTCAAAGTTTGTACTTGGAATTTCAAATCTCATCACACAATGTCAAAACAACATTATAATTGTCAGTGTTACAGAGAAAACCTTATAACAAAGGTTTGGCTTACTAAAGCTGCCTCGGATCTAGGCAGGACCTGTTTGGTTACATGAAGGTACAAAGTGAAAATGTGAAATGTAATCAGACATTTTCTCTTAGAGCCCCCACCAAAACTGGTCAATTCAGGCTAACAAAATCAGTGATTTTTCAGACACATCTATTTAACCCTATGTGCAATCTAGGTATTTTAAAATGTATTTTTCATTGTACCTAATTCATTTTCAAATGTATGCGCTCAAACTTTTGGAACAATCTAAAACAGTTTGAATACTTCAAATTATATATAAAAGCTTTAAATAATTAAAGTTAAAAGTTAATTTAACTGTTTGTGTCAAACTATATCTACTGTAGTGAAAACATTTACTGCTGGAACCTTTTTATTGTTCAGTGTTATTCACTTGTCCTTCTGTATTTCTTTGGGGAGGCACGTTAAGAAGTATTTTCAAACTGGCAATTTAACAGCATAGAAAGCATGAAACTGATTTATCCTTTGAAATTGGCGCTGGAGATGCTTTAAACAAAGACTAACTGAATTGAATCAGCAAAGAAGTGTCTGACTGATCTTTGGTCATCATGCTCCTTGAGGTCTTTCCTGTCCCATTCACTACACTGAACTGAATCACCACGCACACGTAGTAACAAAGAGTAATTCCTCTTACTGAGAAAGTTTGAAAGAGTCAGCTTCCATGAAAACAGAGTTGAAGTTTCTATTGTACCTTCTTTGTGATGAAGGAAGGGTAAAAGGTCACTTTTAGCTCTGGGCAGCTGTTTAGTGGGATGAAGTTACAGCCTCCAGTGGGGAGAGAGACGTAATGCATCAATTATAATGTACGCAAATGCAGAGGTGAAGTGTGGTTTTTAACAAAGTGGCTGTTTTTGCTTTGGGTCCTTATTGGTTTAAATCTCAGATGATAACCAGAAGCTGCTGGTTCATCCATGCAGCAGCCAGCATTAAGCAAAAGCCACAAGTCAGTTGGCCTGCTTATTTATGGTTGCTCTAAATAATTGGAATAATGCTTCGACTGTAAATTTGGGTTTGAAGAAATGTTTTCATGATGCATCAAAGTGTATGTGCATAGCCTTTAAAGTTGTTTTGGTACATTTTTTTCATGTATGCGGGTAGCCTAAAGAAAAGAGGGAGATTTTAGTTTAGTTTTTTAAGAAATTGTTTGTTTGAGTGTAGCTCTAAAGTGAGAACGTGTTAAATTAAAGAGCAAATCACACAGATTCACTCTACATCAGCTGAATTTTGACCAGTAATAATAATAATAATAATAATCCTTATTTGTAGAGCACTTTTCAAAAACAAGTTACAAAGTGCTTTAACAAGTGTAAAGAATAATACAAAAAAAGATAAGAGCATGAAAATTTAATATAAAATTAGTAAAATACAATAAAATAAAAGGGATAAAATAAAGTCAAATAAGATCGGGAAAAGCTCTCCTATAAAAGTATGTTTTAAGAAGGGACTTAAAAGAGTTCACTGACTCAGCCGACCTGATTTCCTCGGGCAGGCTGTTCCAGAGCCTTTTTTGACCAGTGTATTAGTGTTTTTCAAAAGCTGGGAATGAAATTAAACATGTTTCAATAAAATAGATTACTGTGAAGAGGAAATCACTCACCTAAGGTTCTGAGTTTGAGTCATACAAAAGTCCTTGCAATGCAAAGTTAGGCTGAATAAAATACAAAGGGTATATTCAATAAATAATAGAATGAATTATTACTTAATGTAATGTAAAGCTCCAGAACAAAAAGGTTTTAACACTAATGCACTGGACAGCGATAGAGCATTTGGCAACAATGTTCTGTTCTCTCGTTAGCGTTAATTGCAGCTTTGACAGCGGTTAAAGGCAAGGTCCTCCTCTGACTCCCAGTCATTTATCTCTGCATTACAGAGAGCACTCTGGGTTTTTATTGGTGTAATAAAGTCGATCTTCACTACCACAAAAAGCCTCCTGACCCCTGCGTGCTCCAGAGGCCCCTGACTCCTCCCAAATGGATTCATCATCTTTATATTCATTTTCTGTCACACACACGTTCACACTGCATGCAAGCAGGTGAGCGCACAGACAGGGATGTTGTTTCTCACTTAATTACTGTTTTATTAGAACAATGAGAAACAATAATTTCAATAAGCAAGGGACATGTGTTGTGAGTGTGTTTTTGTGTGTTCTTGTCTGTGTGGACTAATAAAAACAAATTTTACCATGTGATTTCCATTTAATTTATAATAATTTTATAGATGTTATAATCCAAATAATGCTACACAAAAATATGAAGTAGTTCCCACTGATGTCTTAACTGAGACATATGAAAGTTTGAGGTTGCCCAACAGTAAATCTGATCCATGTACGCCCTCTTGTGGTTGAGCAATCTGACCTCATCCGTGCACAAGATGCCGGTGTTTGACAACATGAAAAACTATACAGACAATTTCAGATGACCAAAGAACACTGCCTTATGGACTAGTTGATACATTTCCAGAGGGTCATGGAGAGTCCAAAAGGTGAATATAATCAAGACAAAAGCTTGAATAGAATGGAAACCACGGAATGAATATGGGACATCATCCAAGGAGAAGAGAGTCATATCATGGCAGAGTAGCTGGGGAAATGTTCATTCAATGTAAAAATCTTTGATTCTAAATGTGGGATTTCATGATGAGTTCAATCTGTGCCAATAAAAAGAGAAAACTGGATCATTTGGAATGTCTGAGACTGAATGACATACACAGATACACAATATTCTCTATGTTCAGTAATTCATATGTTGAGTTGGCATTTACTGTTATTAAAATCAATAAAGGCAGTCTAAATGGTCCCCATAGTTATCTTTCCTTAAGCTGAGTGTCTGCCGTGTCTGCATCTGTCATGTTTGAAACTATAAAAAATAGATTTGGTCAACTGACTATAAACAGCATTGGTCTCATTGATATTTTCCTTTTAAGGATCAATGCAAATCGTAAAATGTTCCCTCCATTATGTGAAAATAAGTGTAAGATTTTTAAAAACTGATGTGTTTATCAACATCCGTTCATATTTTGACTATTATTACTATTATTGTGTAATTGCTTTAAAATAGCATTTAATTTAGTTTAAGAATACATACTGACTCAGAGCTGCCTAGTACACATCAGGTCAGTTATGTGTCTGGACTACCAGCTGGTTAAAGGTCAGAGGGTCTTTGAGGTGGTGGGTGCTCTCTGTAGGCCTGGGATGCTTGTGTCTTTGAATTGCTTTGAACAAGAGGTCAGCTCTCTCAAAAGCAGATCATACTTATGTCATCATGACCCCGATAACACACGTGTGTTCTAATCTGAATTTCATTCTATCTAACACTATACTAGCGTTCAGTACAGTTAGCCTTAGAAATAAAGTCACCCTTACTTGGGTTGCCTGTTTTTCCTGAGAGTGCGGGATCATACATAATCTTAAGAATATCAAAACTCAAGATATGTTAAATATTTCCCCTCAGATGTAGAAATGCATTTGATGTAGTATTAAAGTTATCATTTGTATAAATTTAAATTGCATTTTAAATGTGTATGCTACATCTTGGTTACAGCATGGTAATGGTAATGGCAATTATATTTATTTCGAATTTAGGTAAAAAGAACATCCGACAAGAAAATGAAATAACACAATAATAAATTAATTCACAATAGTTACAGCCAAAGACTTCTTAAACTCTTGTCAGTGTCCATTACATATTCAAAAAGGAGTGGGAAGATGAAAAAAAAAAGAAAGTATTTTATCCCACCCCCTATTCACAAATCAAAAGCTTACAAGTAATCGACCCGCGTTCCAAATATGTACACATCTACTTTGTTCTACCTAAAAACAATTCAAAATGTACATCAATTATTTAAACAAGAAATTAAAAAAATATATAATAGGAAAGAATAAATTTCAGCAACTCAGAAAAAAATGAACACATATTTAACACTTTGTGACTGATGGCTTCCTTTATTTAGAGTACAATAGAAAGACATCACATCCTTACCAACTATATGCACACTGATGCACCTGATTCTGATTGCCACCCACCCAGTCTCCAACAGACACTGAGTGACTCGATACACTGTGTCGGTTAGGTGTGTTATTGTGTGTATGTGCGTATACAGCTGGTTTTCTGACGCAGGCAGGGGCGGCAGACCAGTGATGCAGAGCCTCGCACTCACCTTTAAAATCTGTCATTGGCTCATACTCATCCAGATCTTCTTCAGTGGTGGACACATCTCAGCAGGTGAGAAAATATTTGTCATTTCATCATTTGAAATAAACTTTAAATTCCTTGTTAGTTCTGAAAAGTATCTTTTGTTTAATATGTTGTTTGATTGAGTCACCTTAAATAACATTTTTTATTCTTGTTGCCAAAGGGAAAAAGTTGGGATTTGTGTACAAAGACTTACACCGACATCATAATAAATCATCAGAAAATAACTATGTGGGTCCTTGGGAAGATCAGGGAGAGCATGGACAGCATTCCTTTAGAGCTGAGTCGTTACATGGGGAAGTGTGAGGAGGATATCTTTCTCTCTCCTAAGGCGAGTCTCTCTAACAATTTGCACAACAACATCCTCACCCCAGACAAGATCCCAGAGTTCTGCCTGCCGCCGCGGCTTTGCAAGAGAAGCCAGCTGCTGGAAGCTGAGAAAACAGCACCTTACCTGCACGGTCAGAACCAGATACCCAAGAGTAGCACTTCTTCAGACACAACACATATAAAGGCAAATGATGTTAAGACGAAGAATGGTGATGCATCAGTGGCTTGCAAGGCTATAAAGAAACCTTTGCCATTTTCAGCAGAGGGGTATGGCCTGGCTGGGATATATGAGAGCCCCAACACTCGAAGGAAAGAGTCTTTGTTCCACTCAAAGCGCCCTGTTTACATGTTTGATAGAAGCATTGCAACTTCAGCACCCAGGCTGGCAAAGGAGACAAAAGTGCCCAAGAAAACCTTATCTGGGATTCTCCCTCCATTTTTATGCAAGAGCCTGTCAGAGACAGGAAGCACAGAAAGTGAAACACCTTCTTCCAGTGACACCTCTCCCCTCAGTTCCCCTTATAGTGCTAAATCTTCCCTTTACATCCCATCAGACAGTGGCCGTCTTAAAGGAGCAACGTCGTGTCCTTCGTTAATTGACAGCAGGGAGGAGAGAGAGAGGTGGAAGAGTTTAAGTTCAACAACATCTCCCAGTAGCCCTCCAAGCTTAGAGGGAAGCTCACTCACCTTAGCCCCACCTGCCCTGTTCCCACTGGATGTTCTGCAGTGTCAAGAGAGACTTCAGCGTGAGCAAGTCCTCCCTTTGCAGGGCCGTGGTAAAGTGCGCCTCGTCATTGAGCAAACCACATTCTCCACCAACACATTCTCATCCCTGTCCACAGTGAGAGTCCGTGTGGTGTCTGTGGAAGGCCTATGGGATGGTACTGACCGACGAACCCAGAACTGTGCAGTGCATCTGTGTCTGACCCCGGGGAAGATGCAGCAACAGGAGAGCGCCACCATCCGGAACTGCTGCAACCCTGTGTTTAATGAAGATTTCTTCTTTACAGAACTCAGTAGAGAGGATCTGCTGGAACTGCAGCTCAGGTTAAAAGTGGTGGGTAAACCTGCAGCTGGAACACTGAGGAGAGGGACAGTAATTGGAGGGATCAGCCAACCACTGTCTCAGTTACTCTTTCTTAAAAATGGGTAGAGGAGAAACTCAGCAATAAAATGATGAAACTGCATTACATTGATTTCTTTCACAGGGCATATTTTCAAATAAATTGTATATAACATTTACTGAATTTATAGTTAAAATTATAACTATCTCTCCTGCTGGTTGCATTCAATGTTGACAACTTCTTAAAATTTTGACTAACAATTTCTCATAAACAAATATTTTGGAACATAAAGAATCTGAATGAAGACCTAGGCTATATGTATGTGTGTTTATATGTAAAACATTATTGGTCTACAACCCGCTAGTATATATTAACAGTGCTCAATATTTACATTTACATTTACTCATTTGGCAGACGCTTTTATCCAAAGCGACTCACATTTGATTTTATATTCTTATATGAACACATTCACCCTAACAACTTCAAAACAAACAAATACAAATCAATGAATGCAGGTTTAAGATAGTCAAAGATGTAGTTTTTGGGAAACACATTTTTTCTTTAGTGAACTCTTTAATTCTGTTTTGATATAAAAATTTTAAAGTGTAGTCAAGCTTTTCTTCAGTACCTTGCAATGTTTTTATAATACTTGTAACAATAATAATAATTTTATAGAGGTTTGTCAAAGCCCATGTGGTGCTGGTGTGTAACGTAAAAACAATTATTTATTTTCTTGGTCCAGATATTGTTACACTTTTTTGACTTACATGCTAGAAATGTTAAATCCAATGTAAAATATTTTTAGACATATGTTTGAAATGTAAAGTTTGAGCTCTACTCTATGTGAAATCACTTGTTCTGTCCGGCTTAGAAACATTGCAGGAACCCGAGGCTCCTTCAGACTTAGTTATCTATGCTTTTAATATGTCATGTCTGGACTACAATAATGCCAACTTGTTTTAACTGGCCCAGCAGTCTGTTGTGATTGTGCCCTGACTCCTGCAATGTATTTTAAAAAGAATTTTGAAAAGTGTTTGATTTGGCTTGATAACTTGATCTCATAAATTTCTAGTGTCTTTTTTTATTTCCTGTTTTTCTTCACTCCCTTCTGTAAAGCACTTAGTAGAGCAAGTACGCCTACTTATTTGAAAACTGCTAGAAAAATACTAAATCGTGTCAATGTACTGTTTCATTAATGAGTCATTAAAATAAATAGTAAAACAAATACATTTTAATTTGTGAATGTTATTTTGCCAATCTAATTATTAAAGATGTTACATCAGTTATAAAATTATACCACAATTTACTTACCCTGCTCTTTCGCAGTGTTGCACAAGGTGTTGCACCCACCAGTGGATTAATTTTGCCTGAAGTAACCTATCGTGTAATAGGTACGGAATGACGTCAAAGCACGGTTCCGGCACCCAACGCAGGACGTCCTAATCTGACGTTGAGGCAGTCGAGCTCACAGGATGTAAACATGGTGAAGGATAGATGAAAGAAACGCCAAAATGGTTTTCGAAAGCTTGGTGGTAGATGTCCTCAACCGATTTTTAGGGGACTACGTTGTGAACCTTGACTGCTCACAGCTAAAGCTCGGCATATGGGGAGGTAATTGAACTTGTGTTTGTCATTGCAGGGGAGCACCTCGCTCCATGCTAGCTAGCTAATGCTAACGTTAGCCACAAGTCGTGTGACAGAACCTCCCACAGCTGTCAGTGTCCGTTTATCTGTCCCGAAATCTAGTTTCTAGTTAATTGATAGATCAGCATTGTTCATTTCTGACTCTTACAGTGACCTTATATGTTAACAAACCTTAGCTGCAAGGCTGTTTGCTCAGTGCAATTAATGGGAGAAGCGAGCAGTTCAGGGTCACACCCTTTCACACAGCCAGGTTATTTTGCTACTGTGTTTCATACTGAGTCCTTTTTACTAGCTCTACCAGAAAGCCTGATCCTCACAGCTCTGTAAGCTTTCCAGGCAAATGAGAGGATGAGAAGACAGGTTTCAGAGGCACTGCTAAACATGTAAAAAGATTTAGTTTACAACTAACTAAAATACAGTGTCAAATCCTTTGTTTTACCAAACCTGTCATGTATGGCTTTAATAATAAATGTGCCTTATTGCCTGAGTGTTGTATTACGTCAGTAGTGGGGCCAAAGTCCACCTCTTTAGATTGGACTGTGTTCCTATGAGCCTCACAACACTAATCTATTTGGCTCATCAATATGTTCATAATAACACTCAGTAAACATATATTCCTTTCGTCACAGGTGATGCTGTTCTTAGAAATCTTGAAATAAAGGAAAATGCCTTGGTAAGTTGCAAACACATGCTTAAGTAAGCAAAATTTGTCTGTCATTTCATTCTGGCCTTCATGATGGATATGTTTTATAATACTTGACCGTTCTTTTGTTGCAGAGTCAACTTGACATTCCTTTTAAAGTGAGAGCCGGTCATATAGGTGAGAGTGTAGTTACGATCCTCATCTGCCACCTTTCTTTTGGTACAGAGGAAGATTTTCTCACTTTGTGTTTCTGTTAAAAGGTCAGCTGCAGCTAAAGATTCCATGGAAGAACCTCTACACCCAGTCAGTAGAGGCGACACTGGATGGTGTCTATCTGCTCATAGTCCCCACAGCAAGTAAGATCACCATCTATGTCCAATTAAATACATAAAAAATATATGACTTGCGTACTAATAGACACATTGTAGTGTATACTGTCAATCCCCACCATTTCAGTAGACACATGCAGTGCTTGAAGGATATTCACCTGTTGCATATCAGGTTAATATCATATCCCAGACTCCTCATTTTATATAGTCAATATTTTAAAAAACACATTAAAACACCTTTGCAATTTAACGACATGTATTGTAGTGAACAACAATATCCTAAATAATTTAAAATATAACTAATACCAAGTTCAGTCTAATGAATAATCTGTGTGATTAGTGGACAGAGCCAAGTGTAGCACAGATGTCAGACAGATGTCTCTCTCTCGCTTATTTATGACCCTAAAGTACTTGTCTAGATAAACAGGAAACTCAAGCTTAACCTTCTGTACATTTCATTGTTTTGGTGTGGAGACAGTCATTTTCTTGATCCCATTCTTTCCAGGTATAAAGTATGATTCAGAAAAGGAGGAGAAGCAGCTACAGGAGGCTCGTCAGAGGGAACTACAGCGGATAGAGGAAACAAAGCTGAAGGCTGCAGAGCAAGGTCAGGGTTCAGCTTTGAAGGGGACTGTGTGTGTGGTGTGTGTAGGTGAGAGTGAGTCTAGCAGCTGTAAGAGTATCTGCGTAAAGCCAGGTATTTTTGCTTCCTAGTAAATTTTCAACAGGTTTCAGTGACATTCTCTGGCCAACCTGTAAGAGAGAATATGCGGTGATGCAGTATCAAGTGATGACACTCACTGTTGGGTTGGGTTTAAAGCCATGTGGTCATGGTTTGTGTGGTTGCGAGTTCCTGTGTTGTTTCTGGAGCAGCCAGCAGTTTTTAACACTTTTCTGTGGTTTAGCACTGCCTAGCCAAAACCCACTGACCCAAGCCGCGTTGTGTGAGCGTCTTGCCAACATGTGTATCGTACTGAATACTAAGAACCGTATGAATAGATCACCAGCTAACAGTTTTTCAGGTCCTCTAGTGGTCAACAGTGCTACAGCTTTATTTTATTAGCCTTTTTATTAGCCTTTTTATTAGCTTTAACAGCTAGAACTATAGATATATGCAATAAGATAGAAAATATTTCCTCCTTGATATTTGACTCATGACACTGTTTCAGTGCCATTTACTGTTCAACTATAAAGACTATATCTTCCTTCCAAGCATTCAAATTTAGAGAGAGCAAATTCAAATTCAGATAGGATATTTCAGGATCAGCGCTACACTAGCATGTAGGTGCGGTACTCACACTGCATTGTAAGGCTAAGTCCAATGTTACTAATAAAGCTAAAGTGCATTTAGTGCTTAATAACAAATTAAAATATGCAAGGTTTTTATGTTTCATGACAAATCCTGAATAAAGATGGTCTAGATGTAACTTAGTCTAATTGTTAGTCTTGCTCTCATTCTCACTTAATGACAAAAAAAATAATATTTGACTAAAAGATGACACCAATTTATGGTGAGATGGTGTGTTGTATTTAAAAGCAATGATAGAAAGGTTTAAACAAAGAAGACAGACATGCTGTTAAAAAGACAAACATGCTGTTACTGAATGATAGTAGGGGTATGGGTAAGGTCCTTCAAACCCTCCCTTTGTTATGCAGGAGCAAGAATTCAAATAATTGTTCCTAAAACAAAGCTTCAGGAAAGCTGCAGGACCAGATCAGTTCTCATATTCATCATCATTCATTTTTGTTTGTGTATGACAGAGAACCCTAATTTGGAAAAGCAGGACACCTTCGTGGAGAAACTTGTCACTCAGGTCATCAAAAACTTGCAGGTCAAGATCTCTAACATTCACGTACGCTATGAAGATGATGTAAGTATTCAAGCTGAGCTACCTTTGTGGTGTATGCATGTATAGCATAGCTCAAATTCAAATGAACTCACATTTGTGCTTGTTAAATAAGCAGTACAATGATGGCTCATGCAGAGTAAATATAGTCTTAACCAGTCTATAGGCTTAGCTCTTATTTCTCATGTGTTTTCCACAGGTCACTAATCCAGACTCTCCTTTGTCATTCGGAGTGTCACTTAAAAACCTCAGTCTTCAGGTAATGTGTTGTAATGTTACTCCTGGTAGATTATATCCTATATTAATTTCAGCAATTAAGGTGTTTTAGGAATGAATACATGAAAATACATAATTATATATGTAATCTCATTAAGGCCCCCGTAAAAACTAAACTCAGATTCATTCTCAACACTGCTCAACTGAGTATAGTTTTTTTTTTTGTCTTCCATTTTATGATTGCTTTTGTATAACTGTATATTGTCTACTACGTAGCAGAAGACAGTTACAAACTTAATTTTACTTTACAACCTGTTGTAATGTGACAAATAAACCTTCCTTCTACCTTCTACCTCACTGCTTATTTGACCTTACAGACAGCTGACAAGAACTGGAAACCCAGTCTATTGGATGAAAATTCCAGGCTTTTCTTCAAGGTAAGAAATCCTGTACTTTACAGCCTATACATATATATTTTATTCTATCAAATGCATCCTGTGTGACACTGCATGTTTTTTTGAAAATGCATTTGATTCTTTTGTCCCTTCCGAGAATCTCAAAGTTAAATTAAACTGACACTGAACTGGTTTAGGCAATTGAAACAAGTTGGTTTGTTCCTGTGAAATGGGTTTGTCAGCAGTTGTTCAAGGAACCAGTCTTGTTTCCTCATAGCTTGAGTGTGGGCTCTGATCCAAACTGTAGTAATTTGTGTACACTGTCAGCTATGTTATGTCCTCATGGCAAACATCTGCAGTACTCTAATTGCTATGTGTTTTCCTTCTTCTCAGTTGGTTCAACTAGACAGCCTGTTTGCCTACTGGAATGTCAACTCAGTACTCTTCTCCAATCACAATGCAGATGAGGCCTTGGTGAGTCACCCTAATATTGCTGTGGTGCATTTTGTCTCCACCCGCCTGGATTTAGCCATGCCATTGTCTGTCTTATTCTGCTTTATAGAGGCTGAAGACACAACCTCATTATTGTGCGCACACAGAACAATCTTTGACAGCCAGTTTTCACTTTCGGACAGCAGAACAGTTTCAAAGTTACTTAGCCACAATATGAAAGGCTTTTTTTTTTCAAATCCTTTTAAAGCCATTACTACAATTCTCTTGGTGAATATTGGAAAAAGATTTCTGCAAATGCTTCTGAGATCGATGTAGATTTTGTTAACCGTTCATTTCATCCACAAAGACTCTTTCTTGATCATCAACATGTTGTTAAAGCAGTGATGAAAATAGTTAAGAGGTTAAAAAAAGATTAAAGAAAACAGGTAAAATGTAAATGAAGCTTCTCTCCCTGTGTCTTTGTATAGCGATGTCTCCAGAGGAGCTTGGAAATTCAAAAATCTCCTGTCAGCCATGACTTCAGTGAGTGTCTCACTCTCTTCCTTTTTTAAATTTTGTGCCAACCACCTAATTAAACCCACCTAAAGCCACTTTACTTGACATGCATGAATTGATATTTTGCATATAGAATGTGAACTAACACTTGGTATGTAATGCTTTGCACTGACACTGCAGTGCCTGAAAGAATGTGTGAATAACAGCCTGATTCAACGTAAAAAAACATTTTAGATTTTCAGCACAGGTTTTGTTTTGAGTTTCAATTGAAGGCTCAAAGATTGTTGAAATGCTAACCTTGCTAAAAAAAAAAAACATTCACAATTTTCAGTCCCCCTTGTTGCCCATTTAAACATAAAGCCATCTTCAGTTAAGTTGAAGTTATGTATTTGTAAATATTTCACTAGTGCGGCAACGTTGACAGTTGGCTTTTAGTAATCTATTTCTTGTTGCTGTTTCACAGTTTTTCGTCCCATCTCAGCGGACGCTAAACTGCGGATGAATCCCAGGTCAGATGTGGATTTCTCCTCTCCCAAAGTGGACCTAATGGTCAATCTCCGCGAGGTGGCCTTTGAACTCAACAGACCCCAGGTAGGTGTCTGTGTGTTATGTAAAAACCCTTTCTCTATGTAAAAGACTTAGTTAAAACAGAGTTTTTAGAGCGAGAGAAAGAAAAATAGAGAGAAGTTAAAGACAAACAAGTTGAATGAGTTCAGATTCTAAAAGGCCAGATAGGAAGAGAAGTTGTTCAGTGATGATAACTGCACTTCTGTCAGTACTCTGTGCCAAAGAGTAATTGCTGACTTCCTCTCTTTTCAGTACATTAGCATCTTGGAGCTGCTGGGCTCAGTGGATATGATGTCACGAAACCTGCCGTACAGGAAGTACAGACCTATGGTTCACATTCACAACAATGCCCGTTTATGGTCAGTAAACACTTTTACAATTTGACTTTGATTTTTGAATGCCATATGACTATATGCCGTCTGACATTGTACCACCCTTGGATGTGATGCTACTTAATATTGCAGATTGTGAAGTTGACTGTACATTGCAGGTGGAAGTACGTGATCACGAGCATCCTGGAGGTGGATGTGAAGCCTCGGCTCCACATGTGGTCATGGCCGCACATTCGCCATCACCGACAGATGGTAAAATGCTACCGAAAGCTCTACAAGAACAAAATCACCAGTAAGAAACCCAGCGAGGACCTGATCAAGTCACTAGAGGTGGGACAGGGCCGGTTACTTTATAACCAGTTGTATTACAGAAATGTCCACCGTGACCTATACCTCAATGGGCTATATACAGACAGCTGTATCCTGCCCCAGTATCAGCCAAAACCACAAAATATACCAAAACTAATATTGTCTAAAAAAAAATCTTCTTACTAATGGTCTCATTTGCTTGTGTACGTCAACAGTATTAAATTGAGACTGTTTCATAACTCATTTTAAGCTCCTTGCAGTATGTTTAACATCCTAATGTTTGGTCAACTTAGAGCTTCATTTGATATTAGGAGAAGGGGTCAACACAAGATTTTTCTGTATTTGTCTTTCAATGTCTAGATAGAGGTAAGTCTTTGATTATGGTAGGTAGGTACCACGGTAGGTAGACTTTGCCTAACTAAAGTTGTTTCTGTTGGGACATTGCTGCTAGTGCAAGTTAAAGTTCAGACCTGCTGTTTCTGCTTGATTGTATGCTGGCAAATACCTACTTGACTACAGTGACCATAATTCATTGCCTATATGAAATATAATATGAGATGCAAGTAGTAAGATATTACCCTCTCAGTATCATGTTAGTGGTGCATTTACTCTTTGCTCTAGCCATAATTACTTAACCACATATCCAGTGTTCAACCCTATGAAAGTGCATCTGAGATTCATGATGTATTTCCGAGAAATACAACATTAAATCTAAAGGTCTTTTCCTCTGTCTCTCCTCTGCTCTGTATGCATCATCTTTTCCTGATGCGATAAATAATTGAATTATAGTAATTGATGCATGGAGTAACAAGAAGCTGCTAAAAGCTCTAATCAGTTTGTCTTGTATCTAATCTCAGGAGCCCGAGAAGACCTTGGATATTTTTAACATCACTTTGGCCCGACAGCAGGCTGAGGTGGAGGTAAGCTCTCTGTCTTACCTACTGTTCAGTTGGCATCTTCACTGTGTGTACTTACTTTGTACTGGAACTGTAGCATAAAGTTTAATGACTGCAGTATTGTTTCTAACAAATTATGTATAATAATACTTTTCCATTCATCCAGTGGATTTAAGAAAAAATAGACGCATAAATGATACACAGTGCATTTCCTTTTTGGGAATCTATTGTACAAGTCCACCAACATACCCATATGACCAAAGTGATACAAGACTAAACACAAAACAGTGGTTGCAACAGTTATCAGCAGCTGCATCTTGTGGTTAAGGTTCAGGCTGAAGTGTCATACATGAACTTTGTTTCACTTCACTACTGAAGTCCCTGTACTTCACAACTGGCTAGAAATCCTTACATAAGCTTGGCATTCCTGTACACTGACCGCAATTTTACAGCACAGTATTTCTCATACAGTATATTGCTATTGGTGGAAAGCAAAGTAATATTTTGTTTTGGATTAATTTCAGGTGACAAATAATGAATATATGCTTCTTTGGCTTATGATCTCTGTGCTGACTCAAACTGAATAGAGAAAACAGAGAAGCCTTAATACTTCCGGAAGTAAAATACCAACATATGTTAAACATTTTTATACACAATTAGTTTAGATGTTTGAATTAGTCTTGGTGTCGGGGTAAGAAGGTGTGTTTCTCATAAACAGTATAAAAAACAAAGTTAGGGCTCTTAACTGTTTGTTGTTGTTGTTGTTTTTTTTTTTTACTTCCCCAGGCGAGCAAGGCAGGCCTGTGTATTTACCGTCCAGGGATAAAGATGGAGGAAGAAAAGTCTCAGGGTTGGATCAGTTGGATGTGGAATTGGGGAGGAGAGGCTGAAACACAAACAAAAGAGGTCAAGACTGGAGGTAGGATGTACAAAATAGACACACAAGTAAATAAAAGGTAATATGCACATGTGGCAAACAGGACCAAAGCTCCAGTTTTTGTAGTAACAATTTATGGTGTTGGCTAATGCTTGTATTCTTTCTATTCCATTTATTCCCTCTTGTCCTGTCTCTCGGTCTCAGGTTTTGACGAGCTGTTAACCCCTGCTGAAAAAGCCAAACTCTACACTGCCATTGGATACAGTGACACTGCTGCTAATCCTAACCTGCCAAAGGATGTGAGTCACTGACACCCACTTGTCAACCAATAATATACTTTTGTTTGGCTCTCCATCCCACTGAAACAATAATACTTTTTATGAATCATGCTTTTTATTGTGACCTTAATAAAAAAATTTCTCCAACAACCTAAACCATAGCAAATTATATAATATGTACATATATTAACAGATAACAAGATAACCAATGTCTATTGAAAAGCAAAGTATTCAAAAACAAGAAATAAAAGGGAGAAAGAAAATAAAAATAAATTCAGAGCTAAATCCCCAGCATCTACTTATATCCCCGTGATACCGATCAGCGTTCACTCACGCACAGGATACTATGTACGTACTGTGTGTTTAAGACATGTTTAAGGTACATTTACAAAATATAAAAATAAATGATAGGAAGCTCTTTCTGCTAGGGTATGATAGTTCTTGTAATGTTCAAGAGGCATAAAGTTACCGATGGCCCCAGACTGTTCTTCTCTGTGATCTTTTGCCAGAAAGTGACCTATAAGGGGCAACAAAAAATCGTGCAGTAGATATGGGCGGCTGTGGCTTAGATGAAGAGCGGATCGCCCACTTATTGGAAGTGTGTGTGTGAATGATTAGTTTCTTTCTGATGCAGTTGGCACATTTCATGGTAGCCATCAGTGCATGTATGTGTGTGATTAGGGTGACTGTGACATGCAGTGTGAAGTGCTTTGAGTGGTTAGAAGACTAGAAAGTAGAGGAGAGGCTATTTACCATAGGCTGTATGGTACTTTAATTGTGTACTGTCTTGTCATTTCTTTATAGTTTGAGGACATGAAGGTAAATTTCCACATGGAGAGACTGTCTGTGTCCATCAAAGACAACAAGGACAAAAATGAGATCATCAGGCTGACTGTGGGAGAACTCAAGTCCACACTCACACAGAGATCTGGAGCACAAGCCATCAAGTTTGTCAAATTTTCTTAATGGAGTACTTTTTTTTTTTAATGGAGATGGCTTTGTTGTATTAGTTCTGTATGTTGTAAAGAGAATCTGGTCACGCAGTAGTTTGTGGTTTTACATGTTGGACCGAGTCTACAAAGTAGCAACCTTGTAGCTGGTGTTTTATTTATTCAGCAGGGTGGATACAGGACATCATAGGGCCATCCCTTTTGCTCTCAGTTCTTACAGTATATCTCTTCCTTAGGATCCTGGCATTGGTGGCACTGACATTTAGTTTCTTTTCTTATTAGAGTCACAGCCCAGCTTAGTTTGTTTGAAGTCACAGGCTTGGCCAGTAACCGGCCTGCACCAACCCTGCTGTCTTCAAGGAAGGCAGCCACAGGAGCAGGGACCCCGCTGCTTTGCATCCTATTTGAGACTAATCCGCTGGATGAGAGTGCTAACCAACGGCTTCATGTGGAATCACAACCCTTGGAAATCATCTATGATTCTGTGAGTGGTGTCTGTCAGTTTGCATGTGTGGCATGAAAAAAAACATGACAGGAGTACATAATAAATGTAGTCTTTGCCTGTGTGTCTGTGCAGATAACAGTGAACAGCGTGTCAGTGTTCTTCATGCCTCCTGATGACCTGCAGCTAGATGACCTCACCAACGCCACCCTCATGAAACTGGAGCAGTTTAGAGATCGCACAGCCACTGGTCAGTTGCACATACATGGACAAACATGTTATAACAGCTACTGTTTATCAGATAGTATTGGAAGTAACACATTACAAAAGTAACTCAATTACAGTAATGTATAAATTTTTGCTGTAACGCAGTAATATAACGCATTACAAAAAAATCTGTAATATTATACCCTTACAATCTCAGTAACGCACGTTACAACCCATTATAACCCAAAATTAAGTGGTCTTTTTTTAATAATTCACCAACACCGAGAAACATTTCGCCACGAGAATGAGTAAAAGAGTAACGTTATTTCCTTTTGCTGGAATCCGATGGTCGAGATTGCACAGTGCAAACTACGGGGGAGCTCAGCTCCTCTTAACAAGATGGTAGCTTCCCTGATAGATCATGTGTAAATAGAGTTCTATAGGCTGAGTGTTTGTGCTTTAATTACTTTTTTAAATTACTTTTATAATTAGAGAGGCTGCTGTCAGTTCATCCTGACTGATCCGTCGGAGTGTCGGGGGATTCAAGTAATCAATGACGTTAGGCTGCTGTACCTTGTGCGTAAATGTGCACAGCGTCTTTCTAAATGGGGAGATGATTCATCCTGTTTCACCCCTCACCCTGCGCTATTAATCAGAAGGTTAATGTTTATGACAAAGACCCACCCAATCCGCACATCACTACAATCCACTTATGCAGACACACCTTACTATCAGAATAATAGGCCCATTAAATAGCAGTTAAAGTAACTCTAATGTAAAGCATTACAATTCAGAGACAGTAATACTGTAATATAACTAATTACTGTGACAAGTAACTAGTAATCTATAATGTATTACATTTTGGAAGTAAGTTGCTCAACACTAATATCAGAGGTTGATTTCATGCCTAGTCACAACTCAACTGATGGGCAGTTGTTTACATTTCTTAGTCCTTTTTTAGCTGGGTCATATTCATTTTTCTGCATGTTTACACACAGCCTGCATGTCTCAGTCACAGAGGCACTTGGATTATGGTGTTCCTGTTTATTTTCTTCAGACTGATTGTTTCCTGAGATTGTTTGAAGTTCAAAGCAATTTTTTTTTCTACAATGGCATGAGTCACTGTAATTAATTTGGGCACATTCAACAAGACTCTATGATACTGATAATATATCATACTTTTTATTACTAAAGTTAATAGCATATCAGTGTTTATTCGACCCGCATTGAGTATAAAATGAGGAAATGACTTAATGGCATGTATTCCATTCAACTAATACCTAAATCATTCCTTATAGATGTATGATTGATGCATGAAATGAATTGTACTGCTTGACGTTTAACTTACTTTAATTAATTAAATCAAAATAATTCTACTTATGTCATGAAAGTCTACTCTGTTTGATTACAAAGCTGTTGTATTGCCTTTTTCTGTTCTGGCAATGATTGATAAGTGAATGTAATTTTGTTTTTTTTTTAGGTCTAATGTATGTGATCGAAACACAGAAAGTTCTTGACCTGAAGGTGAACCTGATGGCCTCCTATGTCATTGTCCCACAGACTGGCTTTTACAATGGCTCTCAGAACATCCTACTGTTGGATCTTGGGCATTTCAAGGTCAGAAAGTGTAAAGCTTGAAACCGACAATCTTAAACTGGTCCTACTTTTGACCATGAGGTTCTATACAAATCAATAATTATTGTAGTTTCCCTGAAGATTAACTGTAAAACAAAACGCCAAGAGAATAATCCTTTTGAGTCTTTTTCCAAAGGTTTAATTTGAAGCCTTTAGAGTTGCACAGTTTAACATTTTTAATTTGTAAAAAAAACATCATTGTCTTTTCAGATGTCTAGTAAAAGCAAAAAGCATCTGCCTCAGCTGTCAGCGTTCTCCAGCAACATTGAAGACATCATGTCCAGAGCATACGACAGCTTTGACATACAGCTTAGTAGCCTGCAGTTCCTTTATAGCAAACCAGGTACACACACACACGAGAGCATGCACTTGTCACATATCAAAGGTTCTTTGCTGGGACTTTGCGGAAACTGAGAGGTCACATATAAGCTGACAGTTTGTTTAAGCTACTGTTTGAAAGTTGGGATTGGGAAGCTCAAACTTTTTAGATATTGTTGAGAGAAAACTCTATTGAGAAAATGCCTTTAAGGTGTGTGGTTAACTCTTGTGGCCCTGTTGGCTGTACTTTGTCTTAGCCAAGAATAATAAATAATACATAGACATCAGAAGATATTGCTCAGAGCTATGAAGATGTTTGGTGTTTAGGAAGGGGTCATACACATAAATTGCTCCAACAAAATATTTGTGTGTTTGGTTTTGTTTGTGTGGAAAAAAATAAAACATTTCTGTGGTAGATGGTGACTGGAAAATGGCCCGTATGCAGAAACACTCACCACTCCACATCTTAGAGCCAGTCGATCTAAAAGTTGTTTTCAGCAGGGCGATGGTCATCAAAGACTCCCGCATGGCAAAGTAAGTTTGCAGTATTTTTACCCCCCATACATGCAGTTATTTTGTTTCCCATATTGTAAGGATTAAAGGTGCTAGGCAGAATGTGTGTGTTAAAGGTCATACGTGTGTGTGTGTGTGTCTTTGTGTTTCCATTTTTGCATATGTGTTCCAGGTATAAGATGTCTGGAGAGCTTCCTCTGCTCTCTCTTCGTATTTCTGATGATAAACTTCGAAGTGTTCTGCAGCTGGTAGAAAGCATCCCACTGCCTCAGAGCAGACCTGCTGGACACGGCACTGGTCCATCCTCTACTACAAAGGTAAGAACAGCAGGATGGTCCAAAGTGTGGTCCTTGTCCACATTTTGTGTGGATCAGATCAATTACCTAGGGGGAATAACAAAAAACTGTTTTAGGCAACAACCAACTTTGTTTCTGTGATATTTACGTGTTACTGCAGTCCTCATACCTCTAAATAAAGAAATTGTTGTTGTATAATTGTTCAATAATAACACTGTCAGATTTGAACAAATTCAGTGAGTTAATAAGTTTTTTACTGATGTGTCTCCTGTTTTGTGTTTTTTCGTCCTCAGCCAAAGCAGTCCTTCACCCCACAGCTCACTCCTAGAAGACCTCTGAACTTAGCTGACCAGCGTTCCTCTGTCATGTTTGAGTCATGTGAGACCATCAGCATCACCTCATTGGGTATGATACACTGCTCACTCTATAGCCATGTCCTCCTCGCTCACACCCCTCATGCTTACACATACAGTATCTCACAAAAGTGAGTACACACCTCACATTGTTGCCAGCGGTTTACACATTAATGGCTGTGTGATGTGTTATTTTGAGGGGACAGCAAATTTACACTGTTATACAAGGTGTAAACTCACTACTTTACATTGTAGCAAAGTGTCATTTCTTCAGTGTTGTCCCAATATTTGATGTAATCAAATATTTACAAAAATGTATTTTTCTTTTTTTGTCACCCCTTAGGGTCAGACGAAGATTTGTTCTACGATGCTCCCAGCTCTCCCATCAGTGAGCAAGCCTTCTTTGCAGACAATCCCATGCCGCTGCGCTACGCAGACTTAAACAAAAGAAAAGGTCTGGTCAAGGAGGATCCTCAGAAGAACATGACTGACTTCACCATGACATTTGAAATCAGTGAGGTACAGAGAGGTCTTGTTGAACTATGTGACAAACATATTAATTATCTCATTGTCTTTCCCAGTATTCTAATTTCTTTTTCCTTTGTCCCATTACATTCTCTTTCTCTATGTCCTCCTTGTTCACCTAGCTTTCTGTTCAGTTGTGTCGTCTGTCTGGGGATCAGGAGGTCACAGTGCTCCACTTGGACATAGAGGGTCTGGGCACTGAACTGAAACTACGCACCTTTGACATGACATCTAACACCTACCTACGAGAGATCTGCCTCAAGTGTCCTGAATACATGGGTCAGGAATGTGTGTCAATTTACTTTTACTTTAGCCAGTCCAGGAGACCTAAATTAATAACTCAAATGTTTGGTGATTACAAACATTCTAATAAGCATTTGTGAATATAAGTCAGGTGAGTCTTGGCTGCAGTTCTTTTTAGTCATGTTTTATTTGCTTCCTCCTTGCATAGATTCTGAAGAGAAGCAGGTTCAGCTGATCACCACTCTCGACAACACAGAAGAGGACCTGCTCACCCTGGAGTATATTAAAGTACATGTGATATCATATGTTAAAATAGATTCATCTGTTTGCAGTAGTTCCAAAATTGTCAGTATCCTGAATGATTATTTTGTAAATGGTGGTAAATGGCTTTCTCATTGAGGATTATATTTCTTTTCTAGGCTGATAAGACTGGACCTGAGTTCAAGTCCCAACACAATAATACAGAGCAGCTCATCAAGGTGAGGGAAAAGTTATTCTATTCCTGATGTGTTAGAGTTACATATTTTAAAACCAAACATATCATTATGTTCACGACAGTGTAAGAACAAAAAGTAGAAGAACAGAAATGTTTTGATGCAAAAAAAGCAACAATGCCATTGAATTATTCTGCTCTACCAACATTTTAACACTGCATTCCCCATCAGGTGACCTTCTCATCCCTGGACGTCCATCTCCATACAGAGGCTCTACTCAACACCATGAACTTCCTCAACAACCTCCTTCCTCCATCCACTAAGAAGGAGGGAGGGCAGGAGGAGCTCCCCACCATCCCTGAAGAGGATGAGGCAGAGGCAGAGAAGGAGGGAGAGAAGAAGGAGGAAGCTACTTTAACCAGGAAAAGAAGTAACTCATTCTAATAAACCCTTGCAGATTTTCATTAAATTTCACATTACAAAGCCATCATTTGTCTTTGGACTTCTTCACAATATGTCTTTAATTACTCCCCCTTTTTTTTATCATTACATTTTTTCCTACAGGTACCAAGAAATCAAAGTTTGCAGATGTGGTGAATTTGCATATCAGAGCTGATCTCCGCTGTCTGAAGGTTTTCATTCGAGGACAGAAAGCCAGGATCTCTGAGATTAGTATTGAAGGTATGGGAGTCTGGTGACATCCCCTGCTTCATAACCCCCATTAATTTCAGCTCTTTTTCTTAGCATTTATGTGTATATTGCTTCCTATGTCACTGTTTCATCAATCAAAAATGTTGTTGCATGTCCCCGTGTCCCTCTGTTGCCACCTAAAGTTCTTTATTAGGGACCAAAGCAGCGAAGCTGCTGGAGCCCTGTTGTTTTTGTTGTTATTATTCTTCTTCTTTCTTTCTTCTTTTTCTCCGCTAAAAGTGTTTGGGCAGCAAAAACTGCAGGACAAAAATTCACCATAATTGGCACGTAGGTTGCAAATTCCACCCACTACTTAGGCAAAAAAAAAGTAGCCCTCATATACTTAATGGTGACACAAAATGTCGCATGTGGGTTGAACATTTCACCCAGTAGTCAGGTACATATAATGAAACACTCTGATCTCAAGGTGATGCTGTAAAAATCAAGTTTGCGTTTCGCCTGTTATCTCAAAGTCCAAATTCTTTCATCACTTTAATCTCTCAAGTTGTCTGCTTCTGTCTCCTCTGTTCTCCTCTGTTTTTCACGACTTGCTTGGATCCCGATCATTGCCGCTCGTGGCTATATTTTATAGTGGTCTTATGGTGCAACCTTTCTGACTTGATCCTCCGTGTACTGCACTTGACAAGTACGCCATTAAGTGGGAAATACAAAGAAATATTTTCACATTGTCTCACTTTCTCAACCGTCCAGGACTTGTTTCTGAAGTTTTGATGAGGAAAAAGGAGATGGAGGTTCTGGCCAACCTGAGGAGCATTGTGATCCTAGACTGCGACAAAGATGCATTTTACAAGAAGGTAGAATCACAAAGTGACCAACCTTCAAAAATATGAAGACTCCATGCAAATCTAGTTTGTGGCAATGCACTTAATGTGATCTTAACTTTTCTCTTTGTCCTATAATAATCCTATTCTGTCTTTAAGTCTGTATTTATATTTTGTCTCTTCCTGTGTTTTTAACTGCTTGTGCTTCTGGTATTCATAAATGTTTGACCACATTAGTTGCTGTAAGAATAGTAGCTGACTGATGAAAGTGGTTTCTCTTTCCTGTATAGCTCAGTTTATTTTAATTCTGCTCTCATTCAATTCTTAGGCTGTGTCCATAGCGGATAAGGAAGTATTTGCTTTCCGCATGGTGAACTATACAAATGCAACAGAAGGAGACGCCTATCTGGACATGTCTAAAGTTGACACCTCTGTCACACTGACTGTGGGATGCATCCAGGTCATCTTCCTCAACAAGTTTGTCTCCTCTATACTGGTACGAAACACACATCCCTGTCACAATCCAAGACTCAGACATAATGATAATGATGGTAGAGCCCACATGCACATTTATTTGTGTATTACTCACTTAAAACCTTAATTTTCTAATCATGCAACACATTAATTATTCCTTGTTCCCAATTTTCCCAACCCCAATAATTTCTCTCCTACTACTGGTCCATTCTTTCTCCCCCCCCAGGCATTCATCAATAACTTCCAGGAGGCCAAAGATGCCCTTGCTGAGGTGACAGTCCAGGCTGCAGAAAAGGCAGCATCAGGAGTGAAGGAGCTGGCAGAGCGGAGCACTCGGATTGCTCTGAACGTCCACTTCAATGCGCCTGTCATCTTCCTACCCCAGTCCTCCTCTTCCTCCAATGTCATTGTAGCTGACCTTGGTCTGCTGTCTGTCAAAAACCATTTTGCCAAGCAGCCATTTAAAAGTGATGCTAAGATCCCGCCTGTTGTGGATATAATGACTGTCACACTGACTGACCTCAAGATGTACAGGTCAGAGACTTTATGATAAAACAGTGAACTATAATTAAATGTTTTCTTGCTGAAAGTAGAACGATAATAATCGCATATTCTCTAGATTACTTCTCTCATTACTCTCTCATTTTGTTGGTTCTTCCAGGACCACATACATAAATGAAAGTTTTCAGGGAGAGATCCAGCTGTTAAAGCCAGTCAGCCTGGACTTGGCAATCCAGAGAAATCTTTCATCCAACTGGTACCACAGCATACCTGACATAGAGATCACTGCTCATCTGAAGCCGATGAATGTAAGTAATAATAATAATAATAATAATAATAATCCTTATTTGTAGAGCACTTTTCAAAAACAAGTTACAAAGTGCTTTAACAAGTGTAAAGAATAATACAAAAAAAGATAAGAGCATGAAAATTTAATATAAAATTAGTAAAATACAATAAAATAAAAGGGATAAAATAAAGTCAAATAAGATCGGGAAAGGCTCTCCTATAAAAGTATGTTTTAAGAAGGGACTTAAAAGAGTTCACTGACTCAGCCGACCTGATTTCCTCGGGCAGGCTGTTCCAGAGCCTCGGGGCCCTGACAGCAAACGCTCTGTCCCCTTTAGTTTTCAGTCGAGACTCTGGAACAGACAACAGACCTCTGCCCGAGGATCTCAAGGTACGTGCTGATGCGTATGGGACTAAAAGGTCAGAAATATAACAAGGCGAGAGGCCATGAAGAGCTTTAAAAGTGATCAATAGAATTAGTAGTGCTGTATGGTAGCAAGTTTCTTAAATGATACCTATTGGATTCATAATTAACAGGCCTATTGATTAGGCTATACTCTGGATAATACAGTGTTATGATTATATTAGTGATAGACTATGTTTTCTGCTTCTGTCTGTCTCTCTGTGTGCATTTTTGTCTGTATTGATATCTGATTCCAAGATTAGGGAGATGCTTATGGTGAATGTTTGATCACAAACTGTCCCAAGTATAGTATTGTCAAATCCTGTGTCTGTTCCCAACAGCTGATCCTCAGCCAGGATGACATGACAGTGGTCTTGAGGACTCTGGGTGAGAACCTGTCCGAGAAGTCAGATGCTGTCCCACCTCCAGCTTGTCCGCCCACCACGGACCCCTCCTCTGACTCTGTATCCAACAAAGAGTCCCAGGGCTCTGGAACCACTGGACCAGCCAGCAGTAAGGAGTTTTGGTTATGCTTGTTTGTACTTATTTTTGTAAAGTGGTTGATGAGTATGTTTTTGTCAGTCATCAAACTGAAAATGGACCTGGAAATATTTTAAACCATTGTAATCCAAAACTAATAAGCTTTTTAAACATGTGGCTTGTGCTGTGATAACTCTGTAGGTAACACAGTAGTGACGGCTGCTGTTGTAGAGACCCAGAAAAACAACAAGCTGAAGACCACACTCAAATTAGACTTCAAGTTCGACTCAATGACGTTGATCTTGTATAGCCCGAATGGGAATGAGGTAATGCATATACGCACGCACACATACACACACACACAGTAACAAGTACAGTAATTAAATAATTTTACAAGACTTGCCTAGCTAACATACTGTATCTGTCATTATCTAGACACAGCTGTTGGATTCACATGATGAGCAGCTGAAGCTGGCAGAGTTTACTCTCGGCACCATCTCCACCTCCGTCCACATGTTCTCAGATAGCTCAATGAAGGCCTCAGTCCGACTGGCTGCCTGCCTTCTAGATGACAAGAGACCCAGAATCAAGATGGTCACCCCGAGGTACTAGAGATCCACAAACACACACACAGACATGTGCACATTTTTGTAAGTATAGATAAACACTTTACTCTAAAGTTTTACACTCAGTAAGATGTACATTGTCTATGCACATCCAATCAGAGATAATATTGGAATCACTTCTCATTCTTCACTCAGTCTCTCTTTTATGTCCTCCTTTGTCGCTGATCATCTGTGACATTTCATACTGTCTCTCTGTCCTGTCCTCCACATCCCTCTTATGGATATCTTTAACCCCCTTAACCTACGTCTTCTCCAGGATGATGGCAATGCGTCCTGGTGCAGAACAGAACATGATGGTGGAAGTGAACTACCGTCAGGGCCGTGACGGCACCACTTTGGACACATTGGTGCAGGATGTGTACCTGTGTGCCAGCATGGAGTTCCTCCTCACGGTGGCAGATGTCTTTCTGAAGGCCACCCAGCAGGGCTTTGCTCAAGTGCCACAACCCAAGACCAGTACTGGAGCGGGAGATAAAAAGAACATTAACTCCTCCGTCACATCTAAAGAGTCCGGTGAGTTAACCATCTGTAGTTAACTGACAGTATATTCTGAAGTGATTTTTTTTGATTCTGCAAGTTCTCCTAATCAGACACGTGGAGAACTTGTGGAAGAAATTAAATGTTTTTCTTTTGGATCTTTTTTTGAGTCTTTTGTAACATAATGTATTATATACAGTATAACTGTAAGGTATGAAGGTGTGGAGTTACAGAACAATTTAATTAATAAATTGCGTCTCATTCTGCCTGAACTGATGTTTTCCTCTGCCACTGTCAGCTGCAGCTCCAGCCGCGCTGTCAAAGACGGAGATGAATGTTCTGGTCCGTAACCCGCAAATTGTGTTTGTGGCTGACCTGACACGTGCTGACGCCCCCACCCTGGTGATGACCACACAGTGTGAACTACTGATGAAAAGTAGCGCGGAGGGATCACAGATGACTGCTGTTATCAAGGACCTCAAGGTTTGTTTTCTCATTGTAATGTAACCCTGAAAAGGCACATAATTGAAAGAATTAAAATGTTATCTTGCAAGCAATAATAATCAATATTTTAAAAAGTTTGTTTTGATAATGGTTGTTATTTTAGGTAGTGGCATGTCCCTTCTTGACAGAGAAGAGGAAAAACAATGTGACTACAGTGCTACAGCCGTGTCAGGTGTTCTTCCAGAGTTCTCAGTCATCAACCTCTCCTCAGGCTATGGAGGTCTCTATCGATGCTCTCACATTGAAGGTAGTTATTATTACTACGCAGTCCAGGATACAAATGTTGTGGATACAAAAAGTGTAGCTTTTTTTTAAAAGATGAAATTGGTATAAACTGTTTTATGTCTCTGCTATCTGACTCTCTGTCCAGGTATCTCCAATCATCATCAACACAGTGATCACCATCCAGTCAGCATTGACTCCCACAGCGGAGACCCCCGAGGAGCTAGATAGTCCTGTTCCCGTGGACCTGTGGGAGAAACGGGGCTGGAAGGAGCTGAAACTCTGGTTCCTGGAAGAGGAGGGCGATGAAGACACAGTGTCACTGATCCCACTGATACCACAGGGAGAGTCATTACAGGTATTTGGCTGCATTGTGGCTCAACTGATAATACTGTGTTGCTGATCATATGCTATAATATAGTCAGTGATGATTTTTAGTTTTATTAACTTTGGTCACTTTTGTATCACAAACCCTTGATCTCTTTATTCTGTACACCGAATAAAAGGTATTCCACTTTGATGCATAAGAACAGGTGGTGTCATTTCATTGCCTTTCCATGCCTGCAGGTGACCATTAGATCGATCTGTCTGACTCTGGAGGCTGGAGTTGGACACCGCACAATGCCCATGCTTCTGGCCAAGTCTTCCTTCCATGGAGATGTCACAAACTGGTCCACACTCATTAATTTACACAGCGAGCTCAACCTGGAGGTAAAACACACAAGCACTATATTTATTTCCTAACCTTGATCCTAGAAGCTTATCCCAATTCTAAAATGAATCTTTCACCCTACAATAGCCCTAGAATAATTAACTTTTACAGTTGCTTTTTGTGTTTTTGGTCTATTCAGATCAGAATTAGAAACAGCTTTATTCATAAGTAGTTTATAAGGAATTTGCTTTGGTGACTAGGTTTGTATATAGACGTAAACCTATGTACATATGTACATAATAAACAAGATTTACAAGTGAGACTATGTGCAAAATGGCAGTTATTTACATGTGATATGATGATAAGATATGAGGAAGGCACATATTCTTTCAGATAATATATTTTTATACTTTACAAAGACATATTACCACAATATTTAAAACAGTTTGTTATGAAAAGAACTCATGTGGTTGTAAAGGTTATGGAAGATTTCTTGTGTTTTGTTTTGCCTTTAGGTTCATTATTACAATGAGATGATGGGAGTGTGGGAACCGCTGCTGGAGCCCTTAGAAGACGAGGCAAGAGATGGTTTCAGACCATGGACACTGGATCTGAAGGTACTGCTCTACAGAAAGACACACATGCGCACACACACCTACACGCAGGGTTTCTAACTTTTTACTACCCCAAAACCAGATGAAGAAGAAGCCAGTGAAGTACACACTTTTGTCAGATGAAGTGGATTACAACATCCCAGACTATAAGACTGTCATCGTCATCAGCAGCAAAGACCAGCTCAACATAACTCTCTCCAAATGTGGACTGACCATGCTAAGTAACCTGGGCACGGTAAGAGAAGGGTTGTAATCATTTTAACGGGATGTCTAAGGATCGACGGTCTTCTATAATGTGAATTCCTTGCCTTTCTGCAGGCATTTGCTGAAGCTGCCAAACAGACAGCTGACAGCTTCCAGAAGGATGAAGCTCCGTTTGTGGTGAAAAACCGCCTGGGCCTGCCAGTGACCGTCCGCCACAGTGAAATGTTTCGTCCAATCGGACAGCAGAGCACCGACCGCACTGTGAAGCTGCAGGATGGGGAAACCCTCGGCATGGACTATTCAACCACAACAAACTCCGACCAGTTCTCAGCCATGATCTCCTTGAGTGGAAAGGACTACTACATACAGCCTAGTAAGTTAAACTCTATACACAAGTATATGCAAAAGCAAATCATTAGTTGTTGCAATATTGAAAACTACACATTGCTGCAAACACTGTTAGTAGTTATGCACACAGCCTACAGTATGCTTTGTTTTTGTTTTATCTCTCACAAACCAAAGTGCTTTTCAATCAATACTGATGCAAACAAAGTTACAAGTGACTTTACAATGAAGTAAAAGCACAAAATGTAAATAATAAAAGGAGATTTCATTTTTAAATGATGACCTAATTGATGTTGTCTATTTTATATTTGAAAAAACTTCCCGTCCTCTCTCCCTCTCCTTTATTTATAACATATTATATATGTATGCTGTTATTCCCTCTACCCTCTCCAGCTCCGATGGGCCACACCTCTGCCAGTGTGATCCCCCTGATCAAAGTGGGCCGGGGAATGTACAGCGTGATGCACAAAGACTCGGGAGTCACTCGTTTCCTGGTCTGTCAGATTTACTCTGTGGAGGGGAGCAAGTACGTTAAGATCCGCTCTCCTTTCCAGGTACTTCACTGATTATCTGATACATAATTAATTTCTATACTTGTGTTTATCTTATCTGTAAAATGTATTTTATAGTGTGTCGTAATAATATAAATCACACTCTCCCTTCAAGGTACATTGATCCCCTTAACTTCAACCTTCAAAATCACTGTAGGTAGGATTACATATCAAAGAAATCTAAAGTCTTGATTGTTTTTCTCTCCTTTTGTGCAGATCATCAATCATTTCTCAATCCCATTCAAAGTTTTTGAAGAAACAACATGTCTGGGTACAGCTCTCCCTACTGAAGAGTTCTGTGTCCCTCTGGACTCATATAGGTGAGGTCAAACACATAAACAAACCTGCACATCTACACTCACATCTTCCTACGGTCTCCTTTCCTCTCTGGTCTCTCTTACACTCTATTTGCTGTCTTCTGCTCACACAAACAAAGTAAACACTCATTCACCCACATCTACTCTCTGCTGCCCCCTCAGGTCTGAGCTGAGCCTACAGCCGATAACAGAGGATGACACTGACAGTCAGTTTGAGTGCTCAGAGGGCTTCAGTTACGAAGACGTCAGCAACCAGCAGCCCGAGACACGCCTCCAACAGACCTGCCGTCGCCGTGGAGATCAGGGTGGTGTGCTGATGGTCAACATCGTGCCAGTAAAAGATGCTGTCACATTCAAACACACTGGAGGTGTTGGGGAGAACTTTGATGTGCCCTTTGTACTCCACCTGTGGCCTTCCATCCTGTTGCGCAACCTGCTGCCTTACCCCATCTCCTACAAACTAAAGGTAGGATGTGTCTGGTATCACTATAAATGGAAAAGGGCCATTTGGATATACTCACCGTGGATATGTATATATATATATATGTGGTAATGCATTTACTAGAATTTTGTTAGGACACTGACATTTGAGACTTGAGAGTTGGCAGCTGAACAAAAAAACTTTTGATGCAAGAAATAACCAAATTAATTTCACAGCATCCATGTTAGCTTGTTGTTTCTCTTCTGGGTTATATTTTTAACACCACAACTTATGGGCTCATTGCAATATATCTGTCAGATCATGCATGTTTCAGCATCAGTGAGTGAATGCACCAACAAGGAAATTCTGCAAACCTCTGCAAAAACTAAATTGCTGCCTGGAAGATATAAAACAAAATATGCTATGCTTTGGAAAGCGGTCAGTAGTAATTTGTACACACTTTGAAGGTAAGGTGTGCAAATTCACCCGTCATGGTCTTTTAATATAAAGTGTGCACATGATTAATATACATATATAAGTACAGTAATTTGTCACCATACCATCACGTATTTTAAAAATTCTATATTAAGGAAAGTAAGTTGTTATTTTTTTTTGTTTATAGACTTTTGAGATTTTCTAGCAAGCCATTGATCTTGCTAAAATCTGATACTCCAGATTCACTGATTCTGTGTCCCTCCCTGCCTGCTGCTTAACAGAACAGTGGAGTCTCTGCCCCTGAGGTCACTTTGAACCCAGGTCACTCTGCACAGCTTCACAATGCAGTCATCAATCAATCAAGTCTCGATCTCCGCCTACTGGACTACATGGCTCAGGACTGGTCTTCTGAGTACAGGTTTGACATTAACTTGATTTATTGTTGGTATTTCACTTTTCAATTGTTATTGCGTCCTTATTGTCTACATATTGTAAGCATATTTGCTAAAGTTCCCAGATAGAAAGTTTTTAAGCTCACAACACAGCAAGAGATATATCTATATCACTCATCCTCATCCTCATTATGTAAAGGGCAAATAAAAAGTACCTTCTGCAATAACATGTCTGATCTGAATGAACAAATTATCCTGCTATACAGTCTCCAGAGTGACCAGGAAGAGATCGCCTTCACAGTGTTCCACTCTCTACAAGAGGACGACGAACACGTTGGTGAAGGGACAGAGAGGAAGAGGGCTGAGTTGGATATAGCAGTGCATGTTAAATATGACCTGGGTCAAACGGTGGTTGCTATCCACTCACCATATTGGATGGTGAACAAGACAGGCAGGTTGCTGCAGTACAAGGCTGACGATATCCACCGTAAACACCCCCTGGACTATGACATGCCCCTGCTCTTCTCCTTCAAGCCCCGTCACTTCCTGAAAAACAATAAGGTAAGAGGCTTTTAAAGTTAATTAAAAGAAAAGAGTTGATATATTTTCTCACACTGAATTTGGGCACTACCATTCTTGCTATTTGAAATATCTCAGTTTTATATGGGACACAAAAACTACAATGATTTGTACTATGCAGCTTTAAGCTTTAAGCTCTAAGCTCTCTCATTGTTGATTAGTCACCTAATGTAAAGCATTTTTATTTATTTATCTATGATATTATAATAATATGCACATAAATATATTTTTTTCTTTAAAACGCATAATTGTTAAAGAAATCCTTCAGCATTACAACATTCCCTGCACAGGAACTTAAGAGGGATTGTTAATAAATTAGTCAAAGCAATTGTGACGGAGGCCAGCGAGGCTGTGCAGTGAAGTCGTCTGTTCGAGTCAGTACCACACGGTACGTTCTCGGGAGCAGCCGTTTATTAAACTAAGAAACTAAGGAGTTTTGTCATGGACAACCCTTTTGCCAAAGTGAATGATGGTGTAGCCTTGAGGCTAACTTGAAGTCAGCATTTCTTTGCTTTTGCTCTGAAACATTGAGGTTTGCATACAGTACACAATTCTAAAGATCCATATCCATAACCTCTTGCTGGTCATTTTTTCCCTAGTGTTTATGAATGTGATGTCATTCTTTTCATCCCCCAGGTCCGTCTTATGATATCAGAGAGCGAGCTCTCTGATGAATTCTCCCTGGACACAGTTGGTAGCCACGGAGATGTCAAATGTAAAGGCCGATATAAAGATTACCTGGTAAGATTTTGGCACACAGGCTGATAATCAGACTTGCTGTCACATAAGCTTCATTTAAGGAGACAGATGTATTGGATGGAATTTTTAATCACATTTGCATGTAACGCAGGTTTTGTTATTGAGCATGTACACAATCTGCGTCCGTGTATTTTCTGTCTGACCTCAGGTTGGTGTGAAGATTGATGCGAGCAGTTTCAGTCTCACCCGCATTGTGAGCTTCGTGCCGTTTTACATGCTGGTCAACAGAACCAAGCAAAGCGTCTTCGTATGTGAAGAGGGCCAGAACAACTGGACCGAGGCTCAGCCAGAACAGGTCAGAGCCAAACCAATTATTCTTTGCACCTGTGTTTCCTTGCACATGCAGTTTTTACCACCAGCAAATTATACTATAAAGGCTGTATTCATTCTCAATCATTGCAGAAACAGATGAATACCACATAGTACATTTACCTGACAGCGGCACATTTCATATAGTTTTGACTCTCACTATGATGTACAATTATATTTTGTATAACTAATTTTTATGGTCCTAATTTTTTCACACACGTTAGCTCCATTTTAATCCTGAGAAGCTGCAGAGCTGCAGTCTCTGTTCATTAGTCACTGTAACTTACACTGTACATTTCCAGCTAAACTGAGTCTTATTGTTGACCCCTTTCTCTCTGCTCACCTGCCATTCACCGGTCTTGTGGTTCATTATGAGTCTATTTCAAGGACTATTTAAAAACAATTCTTTGTGTGGTTCATTAATAATGATAAATGATCTGAATGTCCCGCAGGTGCGGACAACTCGGCACAACACTAAGCTAAGGCTCCATCTCTACAGAAAGTTCCGCTTCTGCCACTATACACACACACACACACGCTCACGCTCACGCTCTCACACTCACACTCACACACACACACACACACACACACACACACGCTCACGCTCACGCTCACGCTCTCACACTCACACTCACACTCACACTCACACTCACACACACACACACACACACACACACACACACACACACACACACACTCACACAAACAAACACATAGACGCTATGCCCACACATGTGCACTGATGCCCCCTACCTTGAGGGTTAGGGTTACAATTATGGATTTATAGACGCACTTTAAAAACATTTATTAAAAGCTTTTTTCTTTTCACATGTTTTTTACAGCATTAAACTTTGAAATGTATATTGTAGGCTGTATATTAACTTATTGGGAGAAAACTGGTAGTTCTATGTAAAATCAGACATTGAGCACCACCATATCGCCAAAATGGCATGATCTTCATTTCGCTGCAAAGCTTCGATTGTGAGATTGACAGTTGAATCAGGCTCTCCACCCATCGAAGCATCGAATCTTCGACTATTCGGGGTCAGCCCTATTGTACAGTGTTGTTGAAGGTGTTTTGTTTTGTTCTACATTTAGTCAGCCATTCCCTTCTGGCCTGAGAATGACACCAAGCAGCTGAAGATCAAAGTTGAAGGTTGTTTATTGCCTCCTCGGACTATTGACTTCACACGACCAGAAAACTGCCTATTGCTGCATCTAGACAACTCTGTAAGTAGACACGCACACAAGTGTATAAAGACCATGTTTCCATCTGTGATTTTTGATGTATGTCTAGTCCTGATAAAATATAATACTATATTCCAGAAAGTAGACTGTTTTTATTTTGGTTTTTTGTTTTCTGCAGGCGGGCGGGGTCATTGTAGATGTGAACCTGTCAGAGCACTCGGCCACGATCAAATTCTCTGATTACCATGATGGCGCGGCCCCTTTCCTCATGATCAACCACACAAAAGACCAGACTCTGCAGTTCCATCAGAGGTGAGAGAACAGAAGGAGGAGCCTTACAAGGAAATAAATGTTTTAAATAGGGGTGTGACGAGATTAAAGAGACAAGACTCCTTCAAGACATTTTCCACATTTTCTCACGCCAAACATCACGCAGTGAAAAACAAATGTATAACTGATATCGTTGACTTGCGGAGCGAATGAACTCCATCCAGCATATGCGACACCATAGCATACATGCGGTGATAGTGATCAAGTGAACCCGCTTTTGCGCTGTGAGTCCTGACAGTTGTGACAGAGTGGCAACTAACTGGTGTGCAAACTTGCTCTGTTTGGGACTGTGAGCTGCAGTTTATCAGAGGTGCTGAAGTCAACGTGTGTAGAATTGTGGTGAGATTTCGGCCTGATTGGAAGTGTTTAAGTTAGTTTCGGTTTCGAGGGGATACTACAAGTGGAGCAACTGAATTAAAATGACTTAATTTATCATTGAGGGGCAGGGTGCCACATGCACATTTAAAGAGGTTATTTCCCCAAACAAAGACACAAAAAGGGAGGGAAGCCAAAATTATGCCTGCATGTGTGCTGACTCAGCAGGGATGATATTAAATGAGAAAAGGATCTACAGGAGAAAACATATCTGAAAGCAACGCAGAATGCCTGAGAGTCATACTGCATTATATTGTGTAATATTTTGAATTGGCAGCTGCGACCTAAATTTATGTTTGTATTTTATATTAATAAAAACATTTCCACCATAAATTGCAGGAAATATTGTTTAATGCTCTAAAAGTTCATATTATTCAGCATTGAAGATTTCTTAAAAATAGTGTTAAAATATCATCTCGATCTTGTGAACCCAATATCGTGTCTTTCCTCATCTCGTGAGCTTAGTGTCTCTTACCCCTAATTTGAAACCATGCATGACATAGTAACATAACATGATGGAGGTAAAGCATGTCAACATGGATCATCATGTCATCAAACACGTAACACAAAGATCTGGGTTCTTAAACTACCACACAAAAGAAAGTCCGGTGCAGGGCTTAATAAAGTAACTGATGGAGATGCAGGAGAGAGAAACAACATGGAGTGGAGGAGTAAAGGATATTAAGATATTTGCTGTGGATGGATAGGCACCACTATTGACTAAATTTTCTACAACAACCCAGTTGTAGAAAACTCAGTTTGCTTGGAACCAGTGATCTCCAGGTGATGTCATATGAAAACATTCCTTGTATAACATGTCCTATTGCTGTATTTCATAATATTACAGTGCTCCTTTGGTGTAAGTGTACAGGTGCATCTCAGAAAAATAGAAAATTACGGAAAAGTTCATTTTTCCCGTAATTTCATTAAAAAGGTGAAACTTTAATATATTCTAGGTTCATTATAGTGTTTTAATCTTAATGGTTACAAGTTTCGGGAAGCACGGTGGCCTAGTGGATAGCACTTTTGCCTTACAGCAAGAATCCCGGGTTCAAACCCCGGTCGTCCCGGCTTTTCTGGCTGTGTCGTGCCGTGCCATGCGTGGGTTCTCTTCGGGTGCTCCGGCTTCCTCCCACCGTCCAAAGACATGCGGACTAGGTTGATTGGTGACCCTAAATTGTCCTTAGGTGTGTGTGTGACTGGTTGTTTGTCTATGTGTGGCCCTGCGATGGATTGGCGGCCTGTCCAGGGTGTACCCTACCTTGTGTGTACCCTGATGTCAGCTGGGATTGGCTCCAGCCCCCGTGACCCTGTACACAGGATAAGCGGTTGACAATGCATGGATGGTTACAAGTCCTTAGCTATAGGAAATCAAAAATCCATATCTCAAAATATTGGAAAATTTACAATATAAAAATGTATAATACAGAAATGTCTACCTGAGAAGAGTTCAAGACCTTTGATCTCTGTCTAGTTCAGTACACCCACAACCACAATCATGGGGAAGACTTCTGACTTTATGGTTGTCCAGAAGACACTAATGAATCTAGAATATATGAAAGTTTAACTTTATGATTTAAATGACAGGAAAATCTTAGATGCTTTCAAAGTGCTCCAAGTTTCATTTGAAATACCACACTCGCCTTAAGATGAAACGGTGCACAGTCAAGTGTAAACAGAAAATCAAAAGTAGGATGTTTTGCCAGCGGCGCCTCGCCTGATCATTCAGCATCTGTATTTTATTTTTTTTATTGTAGGTTTTCTGCTTATTTCTGTCTCAACAATGGATGTTTCTAAATTAAGTCTTTTCATATTTTTCACTTTGTGAACAGTAGGTTTTAGCAAATTAGGATTTCTTCATGCACAGCATCTGCATTTCACTGATACGTTTTTGCATATTTGTTGAATGACAATTCTCTTTCCTCTTGTTGCAGCAGCCTTAAAATGTTTAGTTAATGATAACTGTTTGTTTTTGCTGATAGCGATTTATGTTTGTGTGTTGTGGGTCATGCAGTGCCCGGACAGAAACCTCGTGGGTGGCTGACAAGTTGCTCGATCTCTCCTTCTCAGTGGAGGAGGACAGGTAGAAAAATATGTAAAGAGGGAACTCTTCTGACACACTCTGAACTCAGAGAATTAAGAATGGGTGGGGACAATAAGAACAAATTAGGAATCTGAAAGTGCTGTATTAAGTTGTTTATTACTGTTGCTCTTTCTGTAGGTGCCAAATGATTTATATACAGTGAGAAAAGAAAAGACCAAAGCCCAACAGTGTTGTAAAAATTACAGTACAGTAACATGAAACCTGTTTTCACAAAAGTACTTAACTGTCGATTTAGTTACATTGTCCCTATTCAAGGAAGAAACAGTTTAAACAACACAAATCCCCATAGGTAGTACAGCAGAGTGATTCATCTAGTGAACATATATATATATATATATATATATATATATAGAAAGTCCAAAAGAGCACAAGTAAAAGAATTCTAATACACAACAGTGAATTAACAGTTATTTAGAATATTGTGTGAGCAACACATTAGCCTTAAAGAGCTAGTATAACAGCTAGCTTATGTAAAATGAGGGAGGGAGCCGAGGATGGAAGAACGCTTCAGATCCAAATATGGTTTAACATTTCACGAGTCAGGCAGGAACATCAAATGAGGCAGCAGGTACATTTTAATTGGTGTAGCATTATAAGGCTGATGCCGCAGTCAATTCAGTGTGACAGCACACTTGAGTGCAGAGTGTGGTCAGTTCAAGAGTGCAGGTAAAGATAAGTAGAAGACTACTTCAGCTCTGATTCTGGTTTGTCTGTGTAATCTGCTCTGCACCTTTACCAATGAGAAATAAATACTTGTCATAAATTATATCACATGACATTATTGTGTTGTAATCATTGTACTTACTTGTAAATACTACTTACGCAATTAGTATACTCTATGTTTCAAAACGTAAAGCTATGACACTCTGTCACACTATTTCCTTTTTTTTATTGATCTGCTGGAAATTTACATTGATCTAAAATGGTGAAGGACCCTTGAGGTGGAGTAGAAGGAGCAGGTTCGACATCTAAACCCATTTGCTCCTTTGATCTCTCTCTCAAGTGGTTACTCGTCTTTACTTGTAGAAATACTAGTTTTGAATGCTGCTGACTGGATGGGATTGTGCCGGTGGAATCAAACCTCCTGCTTCTCCGAGTAGTTCTGTTGCATCGACTAATATTCCCTTGTTTTTCACCTCCATCTTTTGATTATGGCTTATGTCTGCTTTGTCTCATCCAGAAGAGGTGTTTGGGACTTTTCGGTGTTTGGCCGTTGTACTGTCATATACTCTCATATTTCTATCTGTTTATTGAAATGTATGCTTGTGTATTCTGTCAGGCAGGTACTTTTGATTGGATGGTTGTCATTGCAGCAGATTCTTGGTGGCCGGGCTCCGTCATGTTGTTCTGTATTTTACTGTTACACTGTACCGCCATCTGTCATTTTTTGCTTACTGTCATCTCAAATCAGTGAATCATTGTTTCTTGATATTTAGTATTTGAGTAATGTTACTGATATATACAGTATGTTTGTATCTGCTATGTGTGCGCAGCTCTCAGAAGGAGGCGGAGCAGGAAGAGTTGCAGGCTGGGAAAGCTGTGCACTACACCTGGACTGAACCCACTGGGTCCCGAGAGCTTTGCTGGAAGTGTGGTTCTTACAGTGGAAAGCTGAAGAGCGAGGAGGTACCTGAGACACAACAACACAACAGCAACTTAACTCACCTTGTCAAAGTCTCACCAGTCTTTCAGCATTAAAGCAACATCAAAGCAACATTTGAGACTTGCAGTTTGACCTTGTAGACATCACCCTTGTTACTTTTATTGTGCTGAAGTATTTACATAAGTGCTTTTCATGAATCAAGCCATCATGTAAACAAACAAAAAAGTGTGCGTAGTTAGCCAAAACGAGTGATTGTAATTAGCTAATTTAGTAAAAACAGTCTTAATATCTATATTCAATCATTGTGTTGAATGTTATCTGTTCAAATAAAAAAACATATTTTTTAAAGTATAATTTTACATATTTATAGGTGAGGCTGGTAATATAATGGGAGTGGGTACTATTACCAAATAAATATCAAACCATATATGTTGGGTGACGATGTGTATTTATAGAGAGGAATCTGTAGAAATAGAGTTGGTCTAGTTAAATTTCAACACAGTTTAACCTTTGTTGTGTTCTAGATGTGAACACAGTTGGTAGATGAGATATTGTGATGTTTGTTTAAACAACATATGTATTTGCCTTTTCACCTTTAGGACCTGCGCAAAAACATGAACAATGAGGGAAAACTGTATGTGATCTCCTTTTATGAAGGTAAAGTAGGAGGAGCTTGAAATTAAATGCCCATACTACTTAAATTTGTTCTCTAATTTTGCTTTACAGTCAGTACAGTAAATGAAAACAGTACAGTACAGTAAAATGAGTGTCACAATTACCAGCTTATTGTCAGTGCATGAATGTTTCCATGTACATGAATACTGCAATCACCGGATTAACGTCTAAGCTTGTGTTCATCCTTTATTAATTAAATAATGAATCACTGAATTCCTACCTGCTTTAGGGCCACAATGCTGTAACTTCTGACCTCCCTGAATGGGGAGAAGGGATTATAAGAATTTTCCAGTGGGGTTACATAAGGTGTTACATGAGTAAGGTTTGGGTTTATTATTGATCCAAAGGTCTCCAGCGCGTTGTGCTGTTCACTGAGGAGCAACGTATCTACAAGCTGCTCTGTGAGAGCGAGAAGGCGCAGCTGGCTGAACAGGAAATCATCTTGTCGCTACAGAACGTGGGCGTATCACTGATCAACAACAGCAGCAGCCAGGAGGTCTCCTTTATTGGGATCACGAGGTAGATAATCAGCAACATATACACATGTGTACACACACATGTAATAGTAAGCTCAAAACCTGCCCAGGCCCATCGGGCACATGTTCATGTTATGACCATGGTTCACTGCCAATTCACTATATCAACATGATGTTGTGCTATTGTGTGTTTTGTGAATTACAAGTTGACATCCTGTTCTCTGATTTGCAGTTGAGATTGTCATGACTGAAACATCCGGCTTCAGAACTTATAGGCTCAAGTGAAATAAATTTTTTGGCCAGACAAGTTTTGATTAAAATCTTTTTTTGTTGTTGTTGCATAATACTCTTGCTGGATGATCTTTTATACAACCTAGATGCAGTTATTGTGCCGCTGAATGTGTTGTCAGGCAAAATTTTTTAATTTAATTTTCTTTTATAATATACAGTTGTAACAAAATCGGGAATTTGAAAATTAAACATTCACTCAAGGTCAGATAAATTAAAGGTCCACTAACACTACCAGTCAACAGTTTGGACACACAACAGTTTAGACAATGGTTTTTCTTTATTGTTATTATTTATATAATACTGAAGACATCAAAACCATGAAATAACATATGGTATTATGTAGTAAACAAAAAAATGTTAAACAAACCAGAATGTGTTTTAGATTTTAGATACTTTAAAGTAGCCACCTTTTGTGTTCCCAGAGGTGCTGAGCCCTTGTTGGCTGCTTTGCCTTCACTCTGTGGGTCATCCCAAACCGTCTCAGTTAGGTTTAGGTCGGTGATTGTGGAGGCTAGGTCATCTGACGCAGCACTCCATCACCCTCCTTCTCGGTCAGATAGCCCTTACACAGCCTCGTGGTGGGTTTGGGGTCATTGTCCTGTTGAAAAACAACAACTTTGACTGGAATTGTGTATCAGAAGAGTGTGCTTTTATAAATGTTTATTACCATGAAATAACATGGTAGCAACAGATCTTTTTACCTATAAATCATGTGTTCTTGATAATACTGAAGTAAAATTCTTATGTATTTGCATGATGTTTGGCCGCTCTTGGATTATCCTGCATCTGTATACCATGTCATGATTTGACACTCTTGTTTCTCTTTTCTATTCACAGCTCTGATGTGGTGTGGGAATTAAAACCTAAGAAGAAGAATCGGTGGAAGACTCTTAGCACAAAAGAAGCTGAGATGCTGGAGAAAAGCTTTCAAGAGTACATAGAATCCGGACCCGTGGACAACGGCATTGTCGACCTAGACAACAACTACCAGGTTAGAGACTAAATACTGTATATTCAGTATTGCTGATTTAAACTAGTGACAAGTGATTGATACAGTTTGAAGATGGTACCCATGTAGGGTGTGTACTTGTGATATTGATATTAAAGAGTTGCAGCTGTAGGTGGTTGATTGATTTGTTTCATTGTGTGGTATTTGCAATTGTCTTCAGGTGTCCTTTACTCCCAACGGCATGGATATGCGGATGCTGCAGCCGTGTGATGCTCCTCTTAGGAGGCACTTCCTGCCCGGGGTGAAAGTGGAGTACAGCGTCTCACCACGACAGAGAGCCTACCGTGTCCAAATCCACCGCATTCAGGTGAAAAAATAGGTCCAACATAAACAAAATGTCTTCCTTTTAGGGGTAAAAATGAATCTTAACTTCCTCTCAGATCAAATATATCCATGTCCGTATTACAGTACTGCCAGTCTATTAATTACTTTTTTATATTCTCTACATTTAAGTATACATGTTATCCTCCTACAGATCCAGAATCAGCTGCCAGGAGCCATCTTCCCCTTTGTTTTTTACCCTGTAAAACTGCCCAAATCTATCACCATGGACTCAGGTCTGTTAATACATCTTGTATGTCATGTATAATTTTGCATATTGTGGAGTTTATATACAGTGTTTCAGTCTGTATTATGATTTTATCTTTTTTTTTTTTTTTTACAGAACCCAAACCTCTAACTGATATCAGCATCGTTACCAGAGCAGCAGGGCACTCTGATATCTCTCGCATCAAGTAATTGTTTTTCTTTTGATTCCATTCTCACTTTATCTCCCATGCTTGACTTCCCTTATTTACTGTCACTTCCATCAGCACTTCTCAAACACTGTAAGTTGTTTTCCCTAGCTTCATCGGACACGAAGTTATACTTTAACTCTAAATCTGCTCCGTACAATTTCATTGGCCTAAAAACCATTTTAAATGCTTTCCATTTTATACACATGCTGGCATATAGTTTTCTCACTTTTGCTCCCAAATGGTGATGGGTATTTTCTGTCTGCCTCAGGTACTTCAAGGTGTTGATTCAAGAGATGGATCTGAAGCTCGATCTGGGCTTCCTATATGCCATCCTGGACATGTTCACACCCGAGAATGCCAGCATCATGAGTTCAGAACAGGAGGTCAGAGACTCACTCACATATCCAAGTGTTTAGTTCAGAATCTGTGATACATTAATATATTCTTTATCAACTAAAAGAGTCCTTGGGATATTTCTGTGCCTTTACATTCATATTCCTGCGTGTTTGTGCTTATCTTGTTTTAGGTGGAACTGTTTGAGAAGGACATAGAGTATTTAAAGACAGAACTAAACCGCGTCTCTGCTGCTGACACCTCTCCAATCAGCCTCTATGAGTACTTCCACATTTCCCCCATCAAGGTTTGTACAGTATACAGTATGCATGTACGTAGGTAATGCTATAATTATGGCATAATAAGCAAATGTTAAGCATCGAATGGGGAAAAGCGTGAATAAAACAGCATCAAAGCATTTCAGTTGTGAGTTAAACACCAGAAACAGCCATGCGTCATGTTTTTGTTTTTGCAGCTGCACCTGAGTTTCTCTCTGAGTACAGGCGGAGAAGACGGTCTGAAGGAGAAGAGAGATACAGAACTCATTCCTGTTCAATCCCTCAACCTGCTGCTGAAGAGTATCGGTGCCACGCTCACTGACGTGCAGGACGTTGTCTTCAAGTATGAATCCTTTGAAGGCCCAAATAGACAACACATAAATCACACACCATAGCCTTAATTTATTTTTCTGTGATTTGTTGTTTTGTCATTTATTTCAGGCTGGCCTTCTTTGAGTTGACCTTCCAGTTTTGTACCACCCAGCAGCTACAATGGGAGGTCATCAGACATTATTCCAAGCAGGTAACACGTACAAGTGATTAAGTCATAAAAAGTGCTGGCTAGAGGAGTATTTTTCATATGACATTCATTTTTGTATCCCTCATGGCATTAAATATACAAGTCATCCCACCAGTTTCTATGTATGTATATTTCAGGCTATTAAACAGATGTATGTGCTGGTGCTGGGCCTGGATGTACTTGGAAATCCTTTTGGGCTGATCAGAGGACTGTCAGAGGGAGTGGAAGCCTTCTTCTATGAGCCCTATCAGGTAGGAATGTAATACAAGTACTGATGAGTGCTAAAAATAATGTATTTGTGTTGTGGCAGTTAAAAAGAAGTTTAAGTTTAGTGCTCATTATTTAAGGTTTACAGCAGTGCAGGCTGTGTCTTTATGACTTCTTTGTGTTTAACTGTTATCCATGGTTTTCCAGGGAGCCATCCAGGGGCCTGAGGAGTTTGTTGAAGGAATGGCTCTTGGGGTGAAGGCTCTGGTGGGAGGAGCTGTAGGTAAGGGCTCATAACAACTTTTCTGTTTTCTCAAGCTTATTATTAGTTATTATGTATGTGACTGTGGCCTGTCAATGTCTTGTGGAGGATAGGGTTGGGCCGATAGACGATGCCATTGTCGGCGATGGCTGACAGACATTACGACATTGAGCCGGCATCGAGATTGTAAACCCCTGCACCCCCAGCAAAAAAAAAATCTCAAATTTTCACATCATACCACCCTGTGCAAGCCGTTTTAATGACCACAAACATTAGTATTATTATTTTTAAGTTGCATGCATATACACTACCGTTCAAAAGTTTGGGGTCACCCAAACAATTTTGTGTTTTCCTGAAAAGTCACACTTATTCACCACCATACGTTGTGAAATGAATAGAAAATGGAGTCAAGACATTGACAAGGTTAGAAATAATGATTTGTATTTGAAATAAGATCTTTTTTACATCAAACTTTGCTTTCGTCAAAGAATCCTCCATTTGCAGCAATTACAGCATTGCAGACCTTTGGCATTCTAGCTGTTAATTTGTTGAGGTAATCTTGAGAAATTGCACCCCACGCTTCCAGAAGCAGCTCCCACAAGTTGGATTGGTTGGATGGGCACTTCTTGCGTACCATACGGTCAAGCTGCTCCCACAACAGCTCAATGGGGTTCAGATCTGGTGACTGCGCTGGCCACTCCATTACCGATAGAATACCAGCTGCCTGCTTCTGCT
>NC_060170.1:22034161-22040088 GCF_021292245.1 Micropterus dolomieu | reverse complement strand
AGCCCAGAATCCCGCAGCCGCCTCTTCACTGTAGATGTTGACACTGGTGTTTTGCGGGTACTATTTAATGAAGATGCCAGTTGGGGACCTGTGAGGCGTCTGTTTCTCAAACTAGAGACTCTAATGTACTTATCTTCTTGCTCAGTTGTGCAACGCGGCCTCCCACTTCTTTTTCTACTCTGGTTAGAGCCTGTTTGTGCTGTCCTCTGAAGGGAGTAGTACACACCGTTGTAGGAAATCTTCAATTTCTTAGCAATGTCTCGCATGGAATAGCCTTCATTTCTAAGAACAAGAATAGACTGTCGAGTTTCAGATGAAAGTTCTGTTTTTCTGGCCATTTTGAGCGTTTAATTGACCCCACAAATGTGATGCTCCAGAAACTCAATCTGCTCACAGGAAGGTCAGTTTTGTAGCTTCTGTAACGACCTAAACTGTTTTCAGATGTGTGAACATGATTGCACAAGGGTTTTCTAATCATCAATTAGCCTTCTGAGCCAATGAGCAAATACATTGTACCATTAGAACACTGGAGTGATAGTTGCTGGAAATGGGCCTCTATACACCTATGTAGATATTGCACCAAAAACCAGACATTTGCAGCTAGAATAGTCATTTACCACATTAGCAATGTATAGAGTGTATTTCTTCAAAGTTAAGACTAGTTTAAAGTTATCTTCATTGAAAAGTACAGTGCTTTTCCTTCAAAAATAAGGACATTTCAATGTGACCCCAAACTTTTGAACGGTAGTGTAAATGTAAAGCACATTGAGTTTACTTGTACTGAAGTGTGCTGTATAAATTAAATTGCCTTGGCCTTCCCATATGAATAGAAGGTGAAGCGAGGGTTGAAGAACGGGATAACAGAAAAGATGAAAGAAACACATTATAGAATGTTGTAACTCTAAAGACTCGTGTCTGCCTTCCAGGGGGTATCGCAGGCGCGGCCTCCAGGATCACAGGTGCCATGGCAAAGGGTGTTGCTGCCATAACGATGGACGAGGAATACCAGCAGAAGAGACGAGAGGCTATGAACAAACAACCCAGTGGCCTGAGAGAAGGCCTGACCAGGGGAGGAAAAGGATTAGTGTCTGTATGTTATTAAAACTTGTCAAAATGTTCTGTTAAAGCTCTCATTCAGTCAGTTAACTAGTAAGAATAATTATATAAATTTGCCACTGGCTTGAAAGAGGGACTGCCACCAGGAATTCAGCCATGTGGTAATGCATTGTTGCTTCTTGGTAATATTGGTTTCCCTTTCAGGGTTTTGTGAGTGGGATCACAGGGATTGTTACCAAACCCATTAAAGGTATGTTGAATTAGACCCTCATATAGATTTTAGTGATAACATGTAGCACATGCTGGTATGAACATTTTATGGCCAAAATAATGTGTATATTGTGGTAATGTTTGATGACATATTATTTTGCAGGAGCCCAGAAGGAGGGTGCAGCAGGCTTTTTTAAAGGTGTTGGAAAAGGTCTTGTTGGTGCAGTAGCCAGACCGACAGGAGGCATCATTGACATGGCCAGCAGTACTTTTCAAGGGATCAAGAGGTATGTTGTTTGCGGTGTATATACAGACGCACACTCAGTGTCAAGCTTCTGCACAGTGTTAATTATTTGCCATTTGCCAGAACATACAATTAATGTGGATCTGAGTTTTTAACACCATAATAATATATAGAAATACTTGTATAGTATAAGTAAAAAGATAATTATTTGTGGCAAACCGTGTTTTTAGTAATAAATCATGTACAGTAAATGCACCAACAAAAACCATCTATGTTTTACAGCTGGTCATTGGGCCATGGCAGAAGCTTTTTAGGTCTGTGTTTGCATGTACAATGTGAATATGTGCGTGCCACAGTCGCACTTGCGTGTATACAGTATATATCCCTGTTTTGTCTGTGCATGGGGCAATAAGGAAAACAAGGTGTGTCTCAAAATGGATTTGCATGTCTTGTCCTGTTATTAGGGCAGCAGAGACTTCACAAGATGTTGACTCTCTGCGCCCTCCTCGCTTCATCCACGAGGATGGTGTCATACGACCATATAAGGAGATGGAGGGCCTCGGCAGTCAGATGCTCCAGGTAGGACAAAAGTCTCTGCATCATCAACTCTCCACTGTCAGACCTTTACTTTAATGCAATTTACTTTAATGCAATTGCATATAGCTCTTTTTTGTCTTTTATGTGACTTTGCAGTGTGTTAAGTGATCCATTAGTAATGCACTCTAAACAATTTGCCCAGGTTTGCTAGTGGAGTTGTGTGTCCATTTGTGTGCAAGCGTACAGTTGATGATATTCTTACAGTAAAACCTTTTTTTTGAAACTATCCTCCCTTCATTCTGTTTTCTTTTAATTATCGTTAAATGTTTTACTTATTTTCTCGACTGTATTGGCCTTTTATTTTTTATAGATTCTTAGAAAGCAGTTCAGCTCAATTCTCGGTGATTCACTCACCTCTGTGGCTGTGTTTTGTGTTGAAGGAACGAAAAATAATACATTTTCAACCAGAGTAAATAAGCATAAGTAGAGAGAAATTGAAAAACACCTCCAGTTCCAAAGTGAAGATTATTGAGACATTTGGTGTTCTTTGAAATAAATGTTTACTACAACAGAGCTTTTTGCAGTGTAGCTACCTCACTGTTTTTGCTCTATAGTATCACTCAAATAATATGACTGGTTTAGTTCTGTGTGATTTGTTACATTGATTTTATTTGGTAAACTGTGCTACATCTGGATGCAAGTGTTGTCCTCATCTGGCTAAACATCGTCGATTAGCACATTAACCTGAACTTCTTCAGTGCGTCAGTAGCACAGGTTTCTCATATTTGTAGATCTTCGAAGTGTTTCAGTTCTGCCTAAAGCTATGAGCTTTGAAATGTGGGTCACTTTTTTTGTGCTGACATTATTTAGCAGTCGGGCTGGATGGAGTGGGTGGAAGTTAGCGCTTACGAGTCTCAGGTCAGAGCTACACTTTTTGGCTGATAGTAAAGCTACCATGTGTTGGATTTCCCATCCAATTCACAGACAGGTGACAAATTAATCAGCCTTAGTGAGGTGTTGGACCACAGCGAGCATCTAGAACAGCTTCAGTGCTGTTACTCTCTGCAGGCAGAATTAACAACATTCTTCCTAATGATATTACCTCATTTTGGTGTCTCAACGATGGTGATGGAGAGCGCTGTCCGAGACTTCAGTCCAAAAATCTCCCAGGGTGTTCAGTTTGGTCGTGATCTGGTCCCCGCGAAGGCCATAGCATATGATTCACATCATTATCATTCTCATCAAACCACCTGCACTCATTTTATTCAGGTTTTTCCTTTAATTTGTCACCCATCTGTATCGCCAGCTTTAGACCTAGCCTAGGTTTGTGTATTAATGTTATTGAATAATACAAAGTACAAGTCACATTGGGTGGCACATTTCGCACTTGTGTTTTATGTTTCTGTTGTAGCTGTGTTAAATAGCCTTCTAAGACATTGTGGCTGAACTTAATTTACTTACTTTAGTAGGGCTGAACAATTTTGTAAAAATATGTAATTGCGATGATATTGACTGATATTGCAATTGTCATATATTTGCGATGCTAAGGGGAATTATTATTATTCTCATTTTCATTGAAAAACATATTTAAATGAAGTACAGTGTGATTTTTGCAGGGATCTGCACCAAACAAAGATGTTTTGGAGTCTGTGGAATATGATGTGTAGGCCAGGACATCTCTGCAGCACGACTATTTAATTTAAAATAGTATTTTGACACACATATATCACCTTTTGACAAATATTGCGCCTCCTTCGATTTGAAAAAGCAGGCGGCCATACTGCTATTACGATCACATTTTGATTAATTGTTCAGCCCTATACTTTAGGTGGGAAATTTTTGACAGCAAAGCAGATAGACAGAAGTAAAGTTCAATAAAATGTACAACATAATAAAAGCCATCTTTAGTTCCACCAGTCTTCACATAAGATAATTTAATTACTACATTAGGGTGTTGAGCTTCATCTCATTTTACAAAGCATTGGAGTGTTTCCAAGAGCTTGTAAAACTTTGTGTAAAACATGTGGTGCATTTACAGTTTTACTTGACTAAAAGTCAAACCGTCACTGACCTGTCACCCCACGTAACAGTGAGCTTTTGGTTCTCTCTGCTCTGACCTTGACTCTTCTCTCTTGTCATGTCCACAGAGGAGGTTGGCCTACAGTGAATGGTGTAGAACTGGCTCAGAGGATGAGGTTGATGGGGAAAACTGCTAGATGATAGAAGTGACAGCTGTAGTGTAGTGCTGGTGCTTTGTCTGTAGTCTGTAGAGTTCACTTTTGGAAGATTTAAACAAACCAAAGAAAGGCATTTGAGTAATTCATTTATTTGTTTTTATGTATATTAGATTTCAAGTTGTCTATTAAGTTGATGGGTTTTCTTTATTTAAGTGTCTTACTCTTATTATTTCATTCCATCACTTCATGTATATTCATCAGTTGTCATAAAATCCTCTTAATTATAGAGATTGTGTCTATTTTCTTTATTAATGAATGTTTGTATCATTCTTTCATTCACTGCCACTGTTCACTGCCCTGTTCTTCTCAATAAAATGTTCACATTGTAAACTTCTCCATGCCATTGTCTTTGTTCCATCCCATCTTTCCTCACCATCTCACAACATTTTCCAAGTTTTGTGAAGATATTCATTCCCTCATTTTGCAGATGGCCACGTCAGCTCGTGCTTATTTACAGCATGCAGTCGTTTTGGAAATGTTTTTAAACACACTTGGCGTGGAACATAGACATCTTGGCATTCATATTTTAATCCAGACGCAGAGTTGTTTTTTTTAGCCTCGCTGCTTGTTTAAATACACACAATTCACTTACTTTCTCTCTTCCTTCAGAAAATTGAGAATGGACGTTTTGCCAAGTACAGATACTTTGCTCATGCCAAGGTCAATGACTCTGACTTCCTCATGATCACCAAGAGGTGAGTGTTGTTGTAGTCTGAAAAACAGCTTTTTTTCTGCTTTCTCATATTCAAGGTATGAATTGTGATTTTGATTTCCTATCATGTTCACAACGCTGTATATTAGATATTATTTATTGTCCTTTTCAGGAAATTTGTTTTCACCATCTATACGTACATTATCTAACAAATAAACAACATGAACATACATAACAACATGCTGTACATTTTATACACAAACTGACACCCAAACCAAAACATACTTTTTAATTAGCAAGTACTCTTGTTGAGTAGTGTTACGGCAAAAGGGATAAATCTCCTGCTATAGCGAGCCCGTTTCCAGGCCAGGATCTACAGTGGGTACGGAAAGTATTCAGACCCCTTTAAATTTTTCACTCTTTGTTTCATTGCAGCCATTTTCCAAAAATCAAAAAAGTTCATTTTATTTCTCAGTAATGTACACTCAGCACCCCATCTTGACAGAAAAAAACTAAATTTAATAAATTTAAACTAAATTTAATAATAAATTTTTGCAAATTTATTAAAAAAGAAAAACTGAAATATCACATGGTCATAAGTATTCAGACCCTTTGCTCAGTATTTAGTAGAAGCACCCTTTTGATCTAATACAGCCATGAGTCGTTTTGGGAAAGATGCAACAAGTTTTTCACATCTGGATTTGGGTATCCTCTGCCATTCCTCCTTGCAGATCCTCTCCAGTTCTGTCAGGTTGGATGGTAAACGTTGGTGGACAGCCATTTTCAGGTCTCTCCAGAGATGCTCAATTGGGTTTAAGTCAGGGCTCTGGCTGGGCCATTCAAGAACAGCCACGGAGTTGTTGTGAAGCCACTCCTTCGTTATTTTAGCGGTGCGCTTAGGGTCATTGTCTTGTTGGAAGGTAAACCTTCGGCCCAGTCTGAGGTCCAGAGCACTCTGGAAAAGGTTTTCGTCCAGGATATCCCTGTACTT
>NC_060170.1:22025670-22034061 GCF_021292245.1 Micropterus dolomieu | reverse complement strand
GATTCTCATTTGCTCTGACATGCACTGTGAGCTGTAAGGTCTTATATAGACAGGTGTGTGGCTTTCCTAATCAAGTCCAATCAGTATAATCAAACACAGCTGGACTCAAATGAAGGTGTAGAACCATCTCAAGGATGATCAGAAGAAATAGACAGCACCTGAGTTAAATATGAGTGTCACAGCAAAGGGTCTGAATACTTATGACCATGTGATATTTCAGTTTTTCTTTTTTAATAAATTTGCTAAAATTTCTACATTTCTGTTTTTTTCTGTCAAGATGGGGTGCTGAGTGTACATTACTGAGAAATAAAATGAACTTTTTTGATTTTTGGAAAATGGCTGCAATGAAACAAAGAGTGAAAAATTTAAAGGGGTCTGAATACTTTCCGTACCCACTGTATATCTACGTCCTGATGGTAGCAGAGTGAAAAATGTGTTGAGAGGATGACTGATGTCGTGTACTATTATATGTGCTTTCCGTAAAATGGCTTTCCTGTTCAAGTCAGAGAGGTTGGGGGTGGGGAGACCAATTATTTTGGAGGCATTATTTGTGATGCATGTAAATTTATTCTTATTGGTAACAGTGAGTATGTTGAAACAACAGATTGAACAGTAAAGAAAGATGGGTTGAATTATGGTTTTGTAGAGCAGCAGCAGAAGATCTTTCCTCTTTACTGTATGTTTTTAATCAGGTGAAAAGCCTATTGCATTTCTGTAAATGGAAAATAATATTTAAGTAAGTGAATAAACTACAGTATATATTATTTTTTATTTTTCCCAACATCCTGTGTGATGTATCACACATAAGTTTGCCTCTATTTCTAACCACCCACCCGTGTGTCACTCAAACAATATACTGTATCCTTTACCTGTGGAGCTTTCTAACTTTTTACGTAATTTATTTTTTCCAGGGGAATATTTTTTGTGACCAAAGGCACTTTTGGCCAGCTGACCTGTGAATGGCAGTATCTGTTTGAAGAGTTCACCAAGGAACCAATGATTGTGGAGAGCCGCAGACTTCGCATCGAAGCCAAGGTACAAAAGCTAACTCTCACATTTTAAATCCAAAATCAGAAGCTAGCCTTTTCCCCCCTTAATTGTAATTTATTACAGGTCTTCCACAATTATTTAGCCGATTATTGTGCTAAATGACTTGTCTTGTGTGCTGCAGGAGAGAGTAAAGTCTGTCTTCCATGCCAAGGAGTTTGGGAAGATCATAAACTTCAAAACCCCTGAGATAGCCAAGGTAAATTGACGATTTGGACAGTAAGATGTTTTATATATACAGTATATATTCATTTTTTATTTAGTTTATTTATTTTAGTTCAAGAAATGCCCAACTGTTATCTGCTGTCTGTATAGAATGAAAATGAGCCCACTTACTTCACTCAAACTCGTGTTTCATCGAGTCATGTGTCCAGCCTGCAGTCACAGTGAATCATTGTACTTAAAGTAGTTCTAACTTTGGTTCTGATTTATTTCCAGTGGGTCCTTGCCAAATTGGAGGATGCAAGAGAGAGTTTACCCAAATACTGACTCATCAAATAGAAAACACACACACACAAAGTCTGTGTGTGTCAGTGCCTTTGTTCTTTACTGCATGCTACTTTTGTTTACCTCCGTGTGTGAGTAGTGGTAAAACAAACACAAACAATGCTGTATGTTGACTGTTAGTGTGTGTCGGGGGTGAGAGACTGAATGAGTAGTTTGAATGTGTGCATGCCTACAAAAGTGCTATACATGAGTTAACATTGATTCACCACAGAGGCTCAGAATGCATCGAACCAAAACTTTCTTTCACTCTCTTCGCTCTGATTGCACCCATCCTTTTGCACACAGGTAATTTATTTTTAATGATCTCTTTTATGGAAGCTAACGCTAAAGTCTTGAGTTTACAAACACATTTCATCGCCATCTGCTTGGGTCTGAAATGCAGGTGGAGGATTTTCAATTTGCCATACTCAAAACTCACCAAATGAACATTAAGTCACTAATTTCATTCACTTTCATTCAGCATATTTAAAATGTGTTTTCCTGTAGGAGCTACACTGTTACAATGCTACAGTTAGTAACAGACATGGTAGCTCGAATAACATTGATGCCAAATCAACATAATTGTTGTAGCACATTTCAAAAAGTCAAATTTTGAGTGTAGCTTTATAACACATGTAATTCAAAAATTGGTGTCTTTCACACCTGCTTTCTTTTACTCTCTCTCTCTTACACATTGTTTTTCCTTTTTTTTTATACATTTCTGCAAGATGCAGACTGGTCAGTGTGTGATTTAGAGATGCATGCTATTTTTATACTGTACTTACATGTATCAATCTGCTGTATATTGATCTAATATAGTATCCTATCTGTATATATCCATCCTCGCACAATATTCTGTATTATGGCGTTACAGATTGTAATTTCATGATTTTTATGTTTTTATACCACACATATGCAATGCCAACTATGTTGATGAATTATGCAGAGAGAAGTATATTTAAAAGAAATGAATGCTAATTATAATCAGCTGCTGTTTACGTATATTTCAAAGGTTTGCTGTTGGTTTGGGGTGCATTGCAGTTTAATATGACTAAATATGTCTGTTGCCGGTAATATTTGTCATTTATGTTTTGGGGGAGCATAACCTTCACTTCAGTGGCTTAATGTTTTTCCCCATAGCTGTTTTCAAGAAAATAAAATATGTTTCAGATGTCAGCGTTCTCTGCCTTTATTTCTTGTACCCAGAAAAGATCAAGCACACAAATTGCACTCTTGATTAAATAACTAGAACTGTTTATTAAAAACTACCATAAATATCGTTTCCATTTCTCCTTGAGTAGCATTTTTCAAAGCACAACTGAGATTATTTACATCTAAAACAAACTCAGTGGATGTGCTGTCTGTCCTGAGTAAATAAGGCACTTGAGGCAAAAGCCGGCACAGGTGGCTCAGTGTTAGAAAAGGAGAAAAAAAACTACACAAATTTAAATATCAAACCACAAAACTCATTGCATGAGCAGAAATTGTATCAATTAAAGCACTTGGATCCAATTTCTTAAAAAGTATTGTAGTAATAAAAAAATAAAATAACTAGCCCACACAAGAGGTCAATGCTATTAACACTAACTTTCACTTCTATTGCAAAGTATCATCTTCTTAAAGTAAATCTCTATAAAGGGTGGAATGGAAACTACAAAACTCAAAAATTGCATTTCAGACACAGCAACCTACAGATACAGTAGTTTGGGTTTAACTCTTACATGTTCATATTCTCTTTGGCTGCATTTTTACAGGCACAATGATGTGAAAATTTTAAAACATTTGGATTAGGAGATGATATTTTCAGTGGTTTTGTAAACGGAGGAATTGTAAAGTCTAATTGTTCTCTGTTTAGACAGCAGAGAAAAAGCACTGTCAAGTTGTTTAATGTAATTCTCCTATCTTGGCTCTCCTCATGTCTATCCTTCTACCCTCTTGTTTCCACCTGTCTCCTCCTGTCCTGCACCTCTTTAGACCAGATTGAACTCCTTCAGGTTGTGTCTGAGGATGGTGTCTTTGACGGCCACAAAGACGAAGCGGATGTTTTCTGTGTCTGTGGCGCAGGTAAAGTGAGGGTACAGTGTCTTGTCCTTGTCCGGGTTTTGTTCTTGGTACATCTTCAGGATGAATTCTTGAGCTGCTGTAGGATCCTGCTGCGGTCCTGCAATTCAGGGTTGATATTATTTCAGTGTGTTTTCAGTAAATTCAATTTTGAAATTTGATTTGTACTATTTGTTTGAAGATAAAATATTAGTCGAGCCTGTTCTCTAAAAGATTTACAAATACAAGAGTCATGAGAAAACCAGTGTTGGAGGTTAGCTAACTTTTGAATACACATTTCTGCTTCATCTGACACATGCCACTTAGTTGCCAGTTTATTAGGTACAGCTAGCTACAACTAAGGCAGTCTAGGACAACTGTTCTGCAAAGAATCCCTCCTCCTGAAGGTTACAATGTTCAGCTCGTGTTTAAACTGTTTTAGAGAGGTGTTACATTTTCTGATCATTATGGAGGGTGTAGATGTTGAATTGTTTTGTGTTTCTGTTATTTAACTCGGTGGTTTTCACAGCGGGGTCCAGCGACAGAATGTATGAATACTTGGGTTGTGGTTTCGTACACTGTAATAAAACATCTAGAAGCAAAAATCCTATCAGATGGGGATCTGCGGTCTAATTTATGTCATTTTAGGGGTCCTTGATGTAAAAAAGTTTGAGAATCACTGATTTAGCTTACCGTCTTTGATATAAATGGGGTAGACAAACTTATAGAAATGCCTCTCAGTATGCATGGCTGTTGTATTTGACTGCAGTAGTTTTAGCTAGGTGTACCTGAGAAACTGAAACAAATTAGATGTACATGACAAGTTTATCACAAGATCTGTGAATAACACCTCTGGTCTCTCAGTCAGACAGTCCAAACCCAAATCTCTAATATATCTTGCACCATAAGTTTTGTTTTTTCGTCCTTTTCAACCCAAATTCAGTTAAAATGTGCAATGGCAGACCCTATGGGAGATAGACGACAGCCAAACAAACTCACTAACCTGTGAATTCAGGGAAGTAGGTGGCTACATGAGAGTACATGATCTTCTCCTTGAGGATGTCGGTCTTGTTGAGGAAAAGAATGACAGAGGAGCGCTGGAACCAGGGATAGGTTATGATGGTTTTGAACAGGGCCTTGCTCTCCTCCATACGGTTCTGAAATAAAATTGTAGCACAACAAGAGGCAACAATGAAGACACATTTTAAGGGATTAAAGTTTTGAGTGCTGCCGAGCTGATTCTCACCTCGTTGTCGCACTCAGCCAGGACCTGGTCGTACTCACTGAGTGCCACCAGGAAGATGATGGAGGTGACATTCTCAAAGCAGTGGATCCACTTCCTTCTCTCTGACCTCTGACCCCCGACATCCACCATCCTGCCACAACAGCCAATCCCAACAACAACAACAACAGAAAGGGTAGCCTATGTTACGTCACAAGTCACCTGTGCTGCGTACTGTATGGTCAGTTACAATGCGACAAGCTTAAGCCATTACCTCTCATATTCAGTATGTTATGTCTTACCTGAAGATGACATTCTCCATGTCAAAGGGGTATTCTATGATACCGGTGGTTGGTACTCGGACTCTGAGGATATCCTGCAGGTCAGGTATATAAGAGGGTTGTGCAATTCGATCGAGATCGGTGAGATAGCTGAAAAAAAGGAGAAGAAAATAAGCTCAAGGAGAAGAAAAATAAAGGGGAAAAAAACAGATTTGGGGGGATTTTGTGGCTGTTAAAACACAGACTCATGCATTAACAAGGCCCCTTCCTACCACACAGACCTGCTCCAACACCACAATCCCTCCCGCATACTCCGCTCCTCTGACACTAACCTCCTCTCACCTCAAATCAGGACCAAGCATGATACCTGGGGCGACAGAACTTTCACCATTGCAGCCCCCTCCCTATGGAACTCCTTACCCATACACATCCGAGATTGCAGCGACATGGACTCTTTCAAATCACTTATCAAAACCCACATTTTTAGACTAGCTTTTAACATCAAATAATGTTATATTACACCTGCTGCTGTTTTGTTATTTTGTTATTTATATGGTCAACCTTTGCTCTTATGTATTTCTGCACCACATGTTTTTATCTACTGTTCATATATTTTATATTATGCTATTTATGTTTTTAATCTGTTTTAAATGTACATAACTTCTGCCTTTACTGTAAAGTGTCTTTGAGTGTCCTGAAAAGCGCTATAGAAATAAAATGTATTATTATTATTATTATTATTGTCTGTTTGACATTGAATTTGCGACCATCTGTTATTGAGACATAGAATGTAAGTTAAAACCATTAGGAAAGCTAAAAGTAGCAAACACAAGCTGAAAAAAACATTTATTTATTAATGCAAATGTTTGTTCCACTATCAGCAGGTGCTCATCTGTGTGGTCAGAAGGGACACCTCCTGCACTTATTTTTTTAGTGTCTTTTTGTGCTTACAAAACATGGCAGCGAGATTGACCCAGTGAGATACAGAGAGCAGACAAAATTGTAATTGCTCCTATAATAAGGACCATCGCTAGAAATGCGGAAGTCAAAATAATAATATAACCTCACTTATGCACCAAAAACAGTCTATCTTTTCTTTTTCTTTTTCATTTAGTGGCTGATATCTGCTCAGTAAATATATTTACAAATTTTATTTCCCAACATTAAGGTCTAAATACTCAAAGCCTTCTTCCCACTGCCACGGGGAAAAAAGTGGTGGAGAAAAACAGTCCTTTATGTCTTTACTTCATGTTGCACTAAAATTAGTCTTAAAGCGTAGGAATCAGCATAAAAAATACCCACCAAGTGCATGTTTTCAATTGTACAGTAAAAGGTCAAATCCCTGCAGGTTGCCAAAGACAAAAACAACAGGAAACAACACTGAGGTCATAACCTACAGCCCTGCCTATTATAATGCAATCCAATACTATATAACACTTACTTATTACTATAAGCATGATAAATTAATTGAGGCTGTGTCAGGGAGGTGTTGAACTGACCTGTTTAATATTTTTTCTGCGGTGTTGAGACATTGCCTTGCGTTATCTTGTCAGGTGTTCCTATTATTTTGCCTACCTTGATATCTTTGGTAACTATTTGGCAGTGCTGAAGAGGGTAGAGTCTGTGTGAATATTAATGAGCAACAAAAAAGTTGCATGTCTGATGCTCACTATTTGGTGGAGTCGGACAGCTGGTATTCCCTGCGTCGGTCGTAGCACTCCTGTATTCCCGCATCTTTCCACAGACTCCTGATGGCGTCCGCAAGGCTTTGATCAAACTCCTCCACCTTGTCCACTTCCACCTCCAGGACTGAGTTTGCATGGCCCTATGTACACACAGACAGACACAGAGACAATTTGAAAACAGTCCATCCACATGTCCCACAACTTCTCTTATTTTGCAGTAACCAATCAAGGAGGGGATTTTTATTTATTTTTTGTTATAAGACACTTTACCACCCTGTTACCTAAAAATGACATTTATATCCTGACATTGTATTGTGTTATGTGAATATAGTAAAAATAAATCGATAAATAAATACAAAGCTTAGGAATATTTCCGTCTCTGTCCATGAACATACTTTTGCAAGATACCATCCAATGTTTTTCATGTTTTATACTATTAACTACAACTCACATGCATTGTACATCCCTGGTGATCCATAAATTATTTTAATTCGATGATGTTAGAAAGACTATGGATGGAGTTTTAATACAAATTGTAAAGTATGCATATAAATTTGTATTAACAACACTTTATTTATTTATCCTGTAGAGACAAGCTGAGAAATCCAGTTGAAATTGCTGATGTGAGGCTTTACGGCAGTATCTCTTTAGTATATCTGTGCACCATTTTTTGATAGAAATTTTAAAAACTGTGAAATATCAATATTCTAAGAGATTTACAATGTACTTAATTCCTTACATTTTCGTCCATATCTGTGTGTATGAATATTCGAAATGAAACGTCAGAGCTGAGTTAGTGGTGGGAAAAAGTTGGGTGCATGTTGGGTACGGACAGGTGCTCAACAAAGACAAACATGAATGCACAGAAAGTTGGCAAAAATGAACCTAAACCCCAGAGTCAAAAATAAGTTCTCACTGATGGCAAAAGGACCAGACCCGGTTTGTACCTTGTTCTGGGGATCCGAGAAAGATATACTAAGTGCCTCCATGGCTCGGACCATGACCTGCATGGAAGTGTATATGTTCTGGAAGACCAGTTTGGCGTAGCTCTTCTTGTCCTCATCTGTGTATCCTCCTCCATGAATAATCCTCATTTGTTTGATGAAGGTACTCTTTCCACTCTCTCCAGTACCTGTTGGATACAGTGGTTGTTAAATCCATTAATATATAATTACCTCTTAACATATTATGAATTAAGTTCCAGGTAAACTTCAGTTGAATGTGTGGGGAGACGGGAATGGAGGATGAAGGTTGCAGGGTGCTGATAGATGTTATGACATTGAGTTATGTTAAATTTTGTCTTTGGATTCTAATTAATTAAAGGGATAATGTTGACAGCAAGAGGAGGAGGAAAATTTGTGGATTACAGCTTTTTTTTTAACTGCCAGGATTTTGACGTTATCACATATGACTTAGGTTAAAACATCTGGATCTGGAAGTATTTAAATAAAACTAGCAAAATCCGAAGAGCACCTCCACCAGGTGTGAGGGCATGTGGGAGGGGAACAGAATGCGCAGGAGGCGAGGCTGTGTCCAGCATGTACGCATGAGAGCAGTGGACAAGGTTTTTAATATGCTCCATGCTCTGTATAGCGCCTTTCTAGTCTTTTCGACCACTCAAAGCGTTTTT
>NC_060170.1:21978267-22025570 GCF_021292245.1 Micropterus dolomieu | reverse complement strand
CCTAAAAATGACATTTATATCCTGACATTGTATTGTGTTATGTGAATATAGTAAAAATAAATCGATAAATAAATACAAAGCTTAGGAATATTTCCGTCTCTGTCCATGAACATACTTTTGCAAGATACCATCCAATGTTTTTCATGTTTTATACTATTAACTACAACTCACATGCATTGTACATCCCTGGTGATCCATAAATTATTTTAATTCGATGATGTTAGAAAGACTATGGATGGAGTTTTAATACAAATTGTAAAGTATGCATATAAATTTGTATTAACAACACTTTATTTATTTATCCTGTAGAGACAAGCTGAGAAATCCAGTTGAAATTGCTGATGTGAGGCTTTACGGCAGTATCTCTTTAGTATATCTGTGCACCATTTTTTGATAGAAATTTTAAAAACTGTGAAATATCAATATTCTAAGAGATTTACAATGTACTTAATTCCTTACATTTTCGTCCATATCTGTGTGTATGAATATTCGAAATGAAACGTCAGAGCTGAGTTAGTGGTGGGAAAAAGTTGGGTGCATGTTGGGTACGGACAGGTGCTCAACAAAGACAAACATGAATGCACAGAAAGTTGGCAAAAATGAACCTAAACCCCAGAGTCAAAAATAAGTTCTCACTGATGGCAAAAGGACCAGACCCGGTTTGTACCTTGTTCTGGGGATCCGAGAAAGATATACTAAGTGCCTCCATGGCTCGGACCATGACCTGCATGGAAGTGTATATGTTCTGGAAGACCAGTTTGGCGTAGCTCTTCTTGTCCTCATCTGTGTATCCTCCTCCATGAATAATCCTCATTTGTTTGATGAAGGTACTCTTTCCACTCTCTCCAGTACCTGTTGGATACAGTGGTTGTTAAATCCATTAATATATAATTACCTCTTAACATATTATGAATTAAGTTCCAGGTAAACTTCAGTTGAATGTGTGGGGAGACGGGAATGGAGGATGAAGGTTGCAGGGTGCTGATAGATGTTATGACATTGAGTTATGTTAAATTTTGTCTTTGGATTCTAATTAATTAAAGGGATAATGTTGACAGCAAGAGGAGGAGGAAAATTTGTGGATTACAGCTTTTTTTTTAACTGCCAGGATTTTGACGTTATCACATATGACTTAGGTTAAAACATCTGGATCTGGAAGTATTTAAATAAAACTAGCAAAATCCGAAGAGCACCTCCACCAGGTGTGAGGGCATGTGGGAGGGGAACAGAATGCGCAGGAGGCGAGGCTGTGTCCAGCATGTACGCATGAGAGCAGTGGACAAGGTTTTTAATATGCTCCATGCTCTGTATAGCGCCTTTCTAGTCTTTTCGACCACTCAAAGCGTTTTTACACTACATCTGCATTCACCATTCACACACATTCATACACTGGCGGAACAGCCACCAGGGGCAATTCGAGGTTCAGTATCTTACCCAAGGACATTTCGACACGCGGCCTGGAGGAGCCGGGCAGCCTGGATTGAACCGCCGACCTTCCGATTAACGGGCAACCCGCTCTACCTCCTGAGCCACATGTGTGTTTTATATAGTATAGCCTCAGTTTTCTTTAAGATGCATAGAATAGTGTAATGATTTGTAAGTGAGCGTCCTGGGTTTGCCTAATTGTATAAACTTAATAAGGAAACAATAAACTGGACGAAAAGTCACAAAAAGTTAAATAATTATTTTCATTATTTTTATTCATGTCTTTTATTTAGAACATTTTATAACATAATAATAACCGATCCCTCTCCCTTGCCAAACAGAGAAGAGTTGAATCTCACTGTGTGGTGAAGATGGCAGTGAAGATGGCAGTGAAGAAGAAAACAGGGATTTATTCATCTTGTATGGTGTCTAACTAGAGTGAATCATATCAGGTGTGGAATTAATCTACAGATGCCACCACTCTGTGGATGTCAACTTTTGAGCCACGACAAAGTCCAAAATGTGGCCTGCAAAAAACTACGCAAGACTAGTTTTTAGCCTAGCTGATTGCCATTAATGCATTTTCTATGTTGCAACACATATCGTAAAATGGCAAATACTGCTGGGAAGATGAAAAAAAATTGTGAACTACCACAGCCACAAGAGGTCCTTGAGGTTATGATGGTCATGACTGTGCACAAAAAATATTAGGCTGAAGAGTCTAGTAGTATATGAGATTAGCTGCAGACAGATATACACATGCACACAACCATTTTCTAAAATGTATTGCTTTATATGTATAATCTTAATCTGCAATCTAGTAACTGAAAGTAATATTGAAAGCTAGAAAAGTATAATACTTCCATATGAAATGTAGTGTAATAGAGGTATGAAGTGCAATAAAATGTAAATACTCCAGTACAAGTAACTCAAAATTGGACTAAAATTTCCCAAAGCCCCCCCGAATTAACCATAATTCCTTTCTATTTAAAAGCACACCCATTTTCCTAAACTCTACACACAAATCCTTTCATTTCTCATTGCCTACACCATGTGGTCATTGAGAAAACACTAACATTCAATATTGTTCACTCAAGTCAGCACAGGTTGAGCTCAATTAGCACACAGCTACCCAGTTGGAAACACAAACAGCCAAAATTGATAACACACCAATCAGAAGCTTCAAAAGAGAGCTAAAAGGGCCACAGTCAGTTCATTCAGTTTTGTAACAATGGATCTAGAGAGATGTGAAGGAAGAAGTAGAGGACACCAGCGAAGAGGAAAAAGAAGTGTAGGAGATGGAGGAGGAGAAGGGATAAGAGGAAGATGAGCAGGTGGAGGAGGAGTAGTGAGGAAGAGGAGGTAGAGGGAGGAGGAGTAGATGGGAGGAGGAGGTGGAGAACGAGAATCTCTATTGGGGAAGATGTCGGTCTGATGAACGTTCTTAAAATCACAGACGACCACTCCGCGAGTAAACGGCAGGCGCTCTACGGAGAGTAACCACGGCAACGGCTTCTGTGCACTACACAGCTGTAGCCTATTTAACTTAAGTTAAAATTATAGGCTACATAACTTTACCTGATAGGCCTTCATCTAGTTTTGCAGGGATGCTCTGCCATGTGAATTCCCTCCTGTTGATGTCCTATTTAGTAAACTAATAGATTCTGGAAAGTCACAAACAGCGAGGATCAGTCTCTCTTCCAATGATTTATTCTGCGTGTCGCATACAAAATGTTCAAGACAGTTCAACCCAACAGGGACACTTGCTACTGAACATAGACTGTTTATGCTGCTCCCTGATAAAAGAAAAATGTTTCTGGTGATACCTGTTCAGAAAAAAAAAACAAGAGAACAGATTTATATTTGTTAGCTGTTGCTCAGAAGGTGCCGGTATGATGTTATGATCGTGGCTCTGCACTCTGAAGGTAACTTGTTTTAACAAGCTAGATAAAAGGTAATGCTCTGGCTGTGGCAAATAGCTCTGGTTTTATATTTGACTTGATTACATTAATGTTTAAGTTGAGATTCACAAGAAATATTTTATTGCTACTGTATAAAGGGAATTCTGCTGGTAAAAAGCACATTTTGTTTAAACCACATGTTAATGCACTTTTATATATTTTGTATATAGCAGTACATTGAAATTAAATGTGCACAATACACTACTTTAGAATTCATTATTCAAGTTTGCACATAACTATGTGATTAATCGCATAGTTTTCTGTGATTAATCGTGATAAAAAAATTGTATCGTTGCCCAGCACTACTAATTGCCAGTTTTTGTAGTATTATTTTGAATTTATTTCACCAGTGTGTAAGACTGTGTTGTAGTGTGTGTGTTTTTGAGGGCTTGTGTGTTATGTCTGAGGGCAAAGTTTGGTTTTTCAGCAAGATTGAATGGTTTTGAGTGGAGAGCCTCATTTTGACCTAAAAAACATGACGTTTGGGGAACTGGGTGAGAAGTTATGGATTTGTGTTTAGAGTTTCGAGACAAAAAGGCATAATTTCATGAAATGTCTTTAAGCAATCATGAAAAATAAAGTACTTGATTAAACTTACTTTCCACCACTGCTCTACATACATAAATTGGAGCTGACAGTTCAGTAGCAGCTATATTAAAATGGTCATCTGTCTGTTTCTGTGCAGATTGTTACTAAAAGTCAAGTTTAAGCTAATATTAACCTTGTGTTTGAACATGCCACCTACACTCAGTGGTAAGTCTAATAATAAAATAATTTATAAAAGTGTACCTATAGTGAGTACATGTTTATATTTTGAAAAAGGATTTTGTCACCCACCAAGATTGCCCTTAACAAGAGCAGGGCAATTTTCATTTGAACAGTTATCAGATCAGTGTGTGTGTGTGTGTGTGTGTGTTTGTACATATAGTAGCTTTCCACTGGCAGTCAAACTAACAGACACACACTCTACTTAAAAGGCCTGTCCACTAACTTAACATTTCATGACAATAAATTCAAAATGCATTAACTCACATGTTCACTGTCTAAATTTAACACACACATGCACACTCAGACTCTATCGGGTTCCTCTTCAGTTGTTGCAGCACAAGCTCCTAATTTTCTCATTCAGACCACATGATGCTGAACCCATTTGTTTAACAAATGTGTGTTTGTTTCCCACAAGTTGCCATGTGGGTGCCTGCGCCATGCATGTGTGTCTGTGTGTGTGTGTGAGCATACACCTGTATCTGTATTCATGCCTCTCAGCAAAGTGCGTTAATGCTCTGTGATGAGTGGTGTGAGCCTGGTTTCCTTGCTGTTTTGCATGGCATAATGAATGCTTGAGCCTTTACATCTTAGCAAGCAAGGCTTAGACAAATTGTCTGCATTTGAATGCACCTTGTTTACAAGTCAAGTTTCTTGGAGATGAGGGGGGGGGGGGGGGGGGGGGGGGGGTTTGGACAAGACAAGCAGGTGATCTGGGATGGAGGCAAATCATGATCCTGCACGTCTGCTGTGTTTTACTTGTTCATAGAGAGTGTCAGGTGTCACTTTTGCATCACTGTATGCATCCTGGTCTTTGGTCAGATTAATGTAAGATTATTACTTTCATTTTTATTGTGAAATGTGTGTTTTTAATTTTGACGTTCCTTTAATCCATCCGTAATTGATGACCAGCTGTCCTTTTCAGGCCATGTTGCTGCTGTCTCTCGGTCATGCCGCTTTGGTCTATACAACATAAGGAAAATCAGGCCCTACCTCACTCAGTACGCCACCCAGCTTCTGGTACAAGCCATGGTTATCTCTCGCCTCGACTATTGCAATGCCCTCCTAGCAGGTTTTCCAGCTTGTGCGGTGAAACCCTTACATATGGCTCAGAACGCAGCAGTGCGTCTGGTTTTTGATCAGCCCAAAAGAACTCATGTCACTCCATTACTCTGTGACCTCCACTGGTTCTCCGTGGCCTTCAGAATCAAATTCAAGTCACTAATGCTTGCATACAGAGTGACTACTGGGTCTGCATCCATCTACCTAAACTCCATAATACAAACTTACGTTACTTCTCGGCTGCAACGCTCCTCCAACGAACGCCGCCTGGCTCTGCCATCCCTTCACACAAAGCAATCCCAGTCCCAGCTATTCTCATCTGTGACACCACGATGGTGGAACACACAAACGCCATCAGAGCAGGGGCGTCCCTCTCTAACTTCAAGAAGCTCTTAAAAACTCATCTCTTCCGAGAACACTTCCTCTTGTAACACCTCTAACTCCTAACCTCTAACATGCACTTCCTGTGCTCTTCTTCTTCTATCCCCTTACAATTATCTTGTATTGATTACACTTTCGGCGGCACAGTGTTGCAGTGGTTAGTGCTGTCGTCTTACAGCAAAAAGGTCGTGGGTTCTTGTTTCTGTGTGGAGTTTGCATGTTCTCTCCGGATGCTCCGGCGTCCTCCCACCATCCAAAGACATGCAGGCTAGGTTGATTGGTGACCCTAAATTGTCCTTAGGTGTGAGTGGTTGTTCGTCAATGTGTGGCCCTGTGATGGACCGGCGACCTGTCCAGGGTGTACCCCGCTTTGCGCCCGATGTCAGCTGGGATTGGCTCCAGCCCCCCCGCGACCCTGTATGCAGGATAAGCGGTTGACGATGGATGGATGATTACACTTTTTTTGTTAGCTCTTACTTCCTTCCCTAGGTATTTACCCCATATATGTGATATGAACTATGAGCTCTTACTAGTATGTATTGTCAGTTGTAGATCTGTATTTCATGCTCTGTTGATGCTTGTATGTTGTTCCTCAAATGTAAGTCGCTTTGGATAAAAGCGTCTGCCAAATGAGTAAATTTAATGTAAATGTTATCCAAGACAATTTTATCTTACAGTAGAAAAACAATAGAAGAAGCCTTCAACCTTTAACAAACCACAGTCCTATTGAAGATAGACTGGACTTTTCATCCACTAGTTGTTTAACTACAAGCGTTGCTGCTACGAATTCATCCGGTGGATACACTAATCAGACGATATACGTTACCCATATTCCTCAGAGTCAAGATTGTGGTACTAAAACTGAAATTTGATGTAGTTATTTTAGTGGCTCTGACATCAGACATTCATTTTCTTTGGGAGCAGATCTGCCATGTTCATTAGGATTCCTCTATATGTTATCATTATTGATTATTCTGTAATTTATTGAATAACAATTGATTAATCAACTTACTTGATAAATCACAATTGATTAAAATCATAGACAAAAACATGTATAACAAGCAAACCAGCGTTATGTGTATGTATGTCTAAACTGAACTCATTTTATAGTTGCAAGCAAATTCTGCATTTGCTGAGCTAGATTAATAAAAATGACTGATAATCACTTAGCAGAATTGTCATGTTCTGTTAATCTACTAATTAACTGACTTCAGCTCTGTTAGCTAAAAACACACATTTCTGATATGAACCATAAAGTGTTGAATATCAGTATTTTTTGCTCTGAAAGGTCTCCCTTATTCCTGAATGACTTATGACATAATGTGTAAATTAAAATTTGAAATGCTTAAAGGGGCCTGTACTAAGAAGAACTGTCAAGTCTGACAGTTTGTGATGAGGGACGCCTTGGTTTGGGTACTGGAAACTGCACATTTTGAATTTTCTACCTCAGATTTGTAAAGTGATCCACTGTTTGGCATCAAGTGTTTGTCCCATTCTGACCATAAAGAAAATCTTAACTACATAATTAACCATCTGGTTTCTTCAATTTTCACTCAGGAGCAAAAATCTGCCTTTAAACTTAAAAGAAATAATGATTTGACTTTTATCGTGATAATTATCAATATTGAATGATATGAAATGTTTTTATTGTTATGGCATATTGCCCAGCCCTACAGCCACAGAAGGTGCAACAAATAGATGATATCAAGTTGCATTACAGGGAGTGTAGGGGTCCATTGTTGCTGGAATCTTACTAGGGACTAAAAGTCAGAATATCTTGATATCTATCTTCTGCTGCATTGCTTTTCACCATTCTTAGTTCCCAACTTTTTAAAGTGCAACATGAAATTGATTCACTGAGTAAGATACTGTAACAATGCTAAACACATTGCTTAAATCATTTAAAGTTTAATTAATTCTTTATGCTGCATTTTGGTGGACTGTGTGTATTTCCTCACATTAATCCACGTTTATTTGCCTACATTTGTGTCTTTTATGCACCTCTGCATGTATATGGGTGTGTATGCCTGTGAGTGATGCAGTGTATGGTGTTTTACAGTTTCCCTGAATGCTGACCACAGGTGCCTACACACACACACACACACACACACACACACACACTCACAGATAGAGACAGATAGACACAAGACTTTTACACATTCACAGACTAGACACAACTTCACAACTACACACACTTCCTTGTTGGGGAGAGCGGTGCCCTGACGTGCCGTCTGTGTGAATGAATGCGGTGTTAATGTCACCGAGATAAGAACTACTATCTACTATCGATTGTCACACTCTGCCCCCTTACCTTTTTTTTTAACTGAAACTAACATGGCAGGTGAGGCTTCTCAGCAAAATGTAAGGCAGATAAGAAGTCAATAAGCAACATATTGATTTTTTATATTGTATAACCTGTATGGCAGCTATCACACAAAAACAGCCCCTATTATTACATACATTGTGTCGGGCTACTCCGCATGAACATTTATGTTCCACCAGGAGCATTAGGTGGTTTTAAAATAGCAAACCCTTTTCAGTATATTAATTCTGAGGCAAAACATTAAAACAGCTGCATAATAATAACACTAAAACAGAATGGTTTTAAACTTAAGCAACTTATTTAATTTTATATTGAATTGTACATGCCTATTTGCGTAAAATAATATATTTGACCACATTAATGAAATCCACTGAGAGCTCTGAGTCACTCTGATTGGGTAAATACATTGTATTATTGCTAAAGTACTTTCCAGATGTCAAAGATAAGAGATCACTCAATAACTTGTAATCACTTATGTCATCAAACAACATAAAGTGCACAGAATTTCTCAGCAGCCCTCACAGTATCCCTGTCATCCTGGGCAGCAGCGAACTGTAGCAGCAATGCATTGTAACAGAATCCATGTAATGCTGAATGTTATGGTCTACTACCTCATCCAGATCTTACCCATCAATTATATGATGGTCATCCACTATACAGGGAGCCGAGGAAAGCATTTTCAAAACATATAACTGGGATTTATTAAGGATTTGTTTCAGCCTTTGACTGGCACCGTCCTAACACTCTCATTTCAGAGACAGCCCTTTCTAAGAGAGCAGTGGAGGGAAGCCTATGGCTCACACCCTGCACAGGGGTGGATTTGCATGACATTTGCAAGAGTTGCACCCGCAGCAGTTAGTTATGGTTTTCAAACACAACCCTCACCGAGGCCTTGACAGTGACTCCTGTCCCAGAAGTACTCCCACAGTGCTGCAGTAAAATGGATTGTGGCCAGAGCACCAACAGAGCTCTTTGGGAGCCTTGTGGCAACACACAGTTTCCACATTTCACTGGACCTGTCAAGTGTTCCCAAGTGAACCCAGTACCCAGTATCATAGTGCTGAAAGAACAAAAGTGGATTCAAGCCTCAAGCCCTTTCTAAGTCAGACCTGCTGAAGTCTCCTTGTGCAAGTAAGTGAACTTACACCAGGAAGTAAGCTGCATATGGCCCCTCCTTCACTGTGGCAGAATCAAGTGAAAAACAAATTTTCTGTGAGCATCTCAACCATGAAGCAGCTGATAACTGACACCTGGACATCATATTCACATTTACCCCTTTACCCCATATGAGGCCGGAGTTTATGGAGGGCGTACATGCAGTAAACAGAGAAATCACCTAACGCGCAGCTCTCCGATAGAACTGAACTGGAAATACTGGAAATGTGCTGTCAGTAGAGAAGAGAGTTGCGGTTTCCACATCCATTTTGACTGGGGCCGATGTCAAAATGCAATATCATATTAAATTGTCAAATCTCTCGCTTCGTGCATTTTCAGTGGGTTACTTCTGTGCCTGATGGGAACTACATAAGTCCAGCAGACAAATTAATCAAGGCTGAAAATTCTCCATAGTGCGCAAAATCGATGGTGCGACTGTTGCGCGCAGCGGCTCACACCCTGAATGTTCGGCTCTGCACCACATCCGGAGACCAGAAAGAGGAATGGGGAGATAGGATAGGTAGAGAACTGTTAGGTGTGAAACAGATACCCTACCTCCTCAGACTATGCATGACTTTAATCCTTGATGCACAGTCTCATCTATCCAACTTGTAAAACATCTTAAAATAGGCCTACACAGCTTTGGATATCCCTTGTAAAGTGTCTATTCCTAGAATTAAAATACAGTTTAATCGACAGGCTGCTGAATGCTGCTATCCCATGATACCTGCATGCCCAGGTGTGGTTCAGGAAGCAGTGAAGAAATAAAGGGAAATTAAAAGCTGTCATTAGTGACTCCCTCAACTTCCGTCATTGTCACCAGGGGATATGCGCCAAAAAATAACATAAATGAAAAGTAAGCTTTGAGTTTCATACCATTAATAAGATCCTATTTGCATAGTTTCTAATCAACCCCAGAGTGTCACTTACTACTCTGGGATGAGAGCCACTAACAAAGTGTGAGGAGGGCAACCCAGTCAACCTCCAGGCTCAGTGATGCTCACCCAGCAACAGCAGCTTCAGCTCCCTGCGAGAGTCCTTCTTGTCCCTCCGCAGCTGCTTCTCGATCTCCTCGTTGATCCTCTGGTTCTCTCTGTCCTCCGCCGACACGCAACATCCAGCCATCCTTCAAACTGACCAGCTCACTCCCCAATGAGCCCGCCCCTGCAGCCCGTGAAAGTGTCGAAGACTTCTGGAGACGTCCGCCCCTATAGTGAAGTCACGAAGATCACTTCTTCTCCACTCGCCCCACTCCCTCACTTCACAAATTCAAAAGGGAAAAGGCGCAGAGCATCTTTAAAAGTGGCGCCTTGTGCTTCCTCTTAAGGCCAAATGAGAAAAGCAGTTGATTGAGAGGATAGTTTAATAGTTTAACTAATCTCCGGCTTAAACAGAGAATCCTTCGTTTAAAAGGAAAAGTCCAGAGATCTGACCTTCTTTGAAAAGGCGCTGCGGTCGGTCTGAAGCAGGAGCGCACTTGTTGGACTTTATCCAGCCGGGTAGGGAGGGCGTGGCACTCTGCAAATAGAAAAGGATAAAATGGGAAGTTCACCTCCACAGCAAGCACACTGTGTTGTCTTTCCCGAACAGAGATGCCTGTGACATGATACATAATGAGAACTAAAGAGTAGGTGTGCTGGGTAGCCTATAGGCTTTAACAACAGGGATACAAGCCGTATAAAGAAAATGGCTATAGGCCTTTCTTAAATATGCGCGTGATAACGTGGTTGCCGGCTGCAAGTAGCTTTCCTTACAACTTTTTATACAGCAGGCATGTATTACACAAAAAGGGTTCAGGACGGGAAACCATCCACAGTTTCGCAGCACCACAGGGAGAGAGGGGAAGTGAAGGATCCTTCTCCAGTGCATCCTCTGACCCTGCCATGTCTCTTCACGGCCATTAGGGGTCAGGAAGGCCCGCTGTGAGTGAATGAATGGGCAGCCTATTTGAATTATACCCTGGAGAAACTTTGCATCTCCAGCTCTTGTCATCATGTAGGAGGACAAAGGTTTTTGAGGAGAACGAAAGCCAGGTATTCACAGTTTTGGTTCATACTGCGAGCAGTAATGTTATAGTATGATAATGCAACTGAGATGCTAACAAGAAAGTTAATACAAGTAGGTTTAATAGCTCAGTGCTCAGTATCATTATTATAAAATGCACATGAGAGAAAACAAAATAAATGGGAGATGGAATGAATAAATTCAAAGCTGATATGCATGATATTAAATGGAAGATCATACAAGATGAAAAAATATGTTGTAATGTACAAAAGGTTTACAACCAAATACTTATTCTAAATGTATGACCCCAGGAATGGCAATTTTCCTCCTCTTTTAGGTTGGTATAATCCAGTCTACAAAGTTAGCATCTCTTCTTGGAATTCATGAATGGATAATTAAATAGTGGCTACGGCCCTGCAGTAAGCAGCAGTCACCTGCTTAAATAAAATACAGCCACACATTCAAACACAGAAAACTGGGAAAAAACTCTACTAATGTGAAATTAGACTGTACTTTAAAAGGGAATCATTAACGTCTCAACAGTTTGACTCAGACAGTTTGTCAAAATGCTGACAGAGAGAAACACTCTTCCTATGATCTCATTAACACCTTTTAGAGATCTTTGCGTCTATGTGTGCGTATGCAGGTCACTATTAAATCTGTATCATTAATACACACTGGGAATGTGAGATTGACGGTACATGTGAATGTGTGTGTGCCCTGACCTTAACATGTCTGTGTCATTTACACATTAAACTCTAAATTAAGTAACTTTCTTGAGCATTGGGTTATACAAAATAACCACAGGCAGTCTTCAGGCTTCAGTCTGTTTATCCACACTTTTGTCCTCTTTTTGAACAATGTTCTCAACAAATACATTTTTGAGTCCAGTCTACTCCGTATTATCATCAGGATTGCTTTGGAACAGAAACATTTACAAAAACAGAAAGACTAAATGTGCATCAGCTGGAACATTTCATTTCTCTACTCAGTCAAGTTGAGCCATTTTTAATGGCGAATTTGTTTCATCTTCCCTGTGATCATGAAGACATGATTTAGAATGTGAACATCAATGGCTTTTTATGAAATGGGAAGGATTTTCTTGGAGCTGTTGCCTTGATTTACAGCCAAAAGGTTTCTTGCATCTAAATAAACTTAATTTATGGTGGTGTTAGTAGTTTTAAACCAGGAAGTAAACAAAGCCAGCTCCCTGTCAGCCACGTTTTCATCTTTCTCTAAAAGCATTGTTGTCTCAGTTTTTTCTTTTTGAGATTTTTTTATGTGCATGTAAAAATATTGATTACCTCAGATAACAGGGGGGAAAAAGAGCTAAAATAACTTCTAAGGGGTAACTTCACCCAACATGTTGCTCGGCAGTATGCTTGGGGAACATTCTGAACTTTATAGGGTAAAAAGACTCACATCTGTGTTCACTTTGACTTCATTCAGAGCTTGACAGAGGTAAGAAGTGTAATACAAATGGAGTTCAAACACAACTGGCAAGGACGTCTGGCAAAGCATTAAGCTCAGGCTGTGATATATCAGTCACAGACCTGAACTATGATGGGGAGTAATGATATACATTTAAAGACATTGAATTAACCACATTGTACAAATGGCAGCTATATCACTAACATTACAGAAAAGAAAAATCAGAGTCGACATACTTTTGAAAAGAAACATGTTGAAGGAGGATACAAGGAAACACGGTACATATTTGGAGATCATCATAATAGCACTATTTCAAAATGAGTCATTAAACTTCATATCTTCTTTATTTGGAGACAAAGAAACCCAAAAAAAGTAGGCTAAGACTTGAGCAGAGAGCCATTTATAGAAAGTTATTTTTCCCCACACGCGACCCTGCGGTTCCACATAACGTAGCCCACAATATACTGTAAGTAACACTGTGCTGCTCTTGATCATACTGCATGAAATTTAACCAGCAGCAGAGGTTTTCAACAATGCGTGTCAGCAAGTCAACACCAGCTGGAGTCTGTGGTGTCTTAAAGGGAAAATCCAGCCGGAAGGTAACTCACATGTGCTCCCTCAGAGTAATCATGCCAACATGAACAAATCACTCACAAATCTTGGAAACAGTCTTTTGTGGCTCATATTTTTCTGATGAAATCCTCTCATAATTAGCATTTTTGCCAGTATAACATACACAATATAGATTATAATATACTGTCATCATTGTGTAAAAAAACCCACTAATCTTAGATCTGTTAGTTGAAACACTCCAGCTTTTGTCATTTCTTTATCACTTGAGCTTTCTGAATGACTTTGAGGCTCACAAACATGGATGTGTGGTCTCTGCTCAGCAAATTGCTTAAACAAGGATTTTCCCTTTAAGTAACAAGGACAATGCAAATAGCCACTTTACAACAGCAGAGACAAGTTACCGTTTGCTGCAGCTCTACAAGTGATCAGCAACTCTGATAAGTTGAAACTAAAGTTCAGCCTCAAAACATCTCCTCTGGCAACAAGCAGTTTTTACATTAACACCATTTTAACATTCAGTAAAATGTGTGACGAGCTGCCCCCCCCCACGCTTTTTTCTACTGCTGTTGACAAGTGGTTATTGTAAGATCTCGATTTACTTCAAGTACAATGTGAATTGGACGGGAAATGAACTTGCTGAGGTGGTTGTTGCCTGCCAAAATCAACCGTCCTTGTATGCAATTTCAGCAGCCAGCTGAAATATCTGAAAACAACAGGACCTCCAAGTGAGGGCTGGTTACTTGCCAAAGTGGCTGGTAGATGCCGAAACCACCGCCAAATGGCGAGAAAACAGTCCGCAGGTGGCTGCTGGTGATTTGGAGACCAGACCATACAGGCACATTCTACATATACAGATGTGTAGGAGCACTGTTAATCATAGTCACATCAGGCAGTCCAGTGCATTATAATGCACTGTGGCGTGGATTTTAAGACATGAATTTGATGTGGCAACATTATGAAATCAATAGAAAGTGTGTTCCGATTACAGTTCACTCATGACGTGCTGATAATTTCTGGTAACAATGTCATATAAGCTACAACTCAAAGCTATTCCCAGGTCTTCTTATAGCTCAGAATAACAAAGAGCCAAAACCGAACAATCCTCCATCTGCACAAGGGGAAATTATTGGATGCACTAACTTCACTTCTCATAAAAACACAGGTGCCTTGCATGGATTTCAGAGGCACAGCTTATTCAATAAGGCAGTATGTACATGTGAACTTGTTGTGTAATATCTCCTATGTAGTCATTTCATAAATAAAGTCCAAAATAATACTGTACATTCTAATGAAATGGAGGCAATCGAGATAAAAGAAATAAAAAAAAGAAAGAAAGAAAGAAAGCACCTGTAAATGTACCATCCTAATAAAGCCAAATGGTTGTCATTTTTGCACGTTTGTGTTCACTGGTAAGCCACGGACTCTGACACACTATAAAACAGAGTTTGTATCTGGGTGGAGGGTCATTTGACGGGGGTGTAAAGGGGGGAGGGGGGGGGGCGGCATTCCAATCTACTAGCACAGTCCCTAACATGATTTTTATACAAAATCTGAGCCCAAGCAACACTTTACCTGCCTGACATCTACCTTGTTCTACTAATACGTGTTAAAAATAACATCTTGCCTACAAAAGGTGGTTGGCGGTGGGGTGGGGAGTGCTCAGGATCACAAGGTGTGCAGTAGACTAAATATCAAAGTTCATGAATACTTATTGAGTGAGTAATGAAATCAAACATAAAAAATAAGAATCAATGAGTGATGTGACTATACCTATATGAAAAGTGCAAATGTCAAGTTCTTGAAGCCAGTAAAGAACTAAACTATTAGAAGTAGCCCTGTAGATTGGAGTTAGTCTGCAGTTTTTCATATAAAAGTCAATTTAACAAACCAGCTACAATATGTACTGGCATGCGAATTGATCGGTTGTTGGATAATAATATTCCTCTTTATGCTGTTCTGAAGCTGAACAATGTTTCTGTGCTGAGAAATAAAACAAAACACAAAGTGTACATTCTTCTCTTTAAAAAAAGGAAACAAAACCAAATGTGTAAATAACATGTTTTTTTCCCCCAAAATGTTATTAGCCTACATACAATACAATTACATAGATACATATTTTCAATACCGCACATTCAATCTGCCAAAAACGTAATGATTACAAAGCCAACAGAGATGCTGCCATATATATATAGAGAGAGAGATGTATGTACAATGATTATAGCATTCATAATTGCACTATGCCACAATAAATGTAAATTACAGGCTTATGTTCAAGGGAATTGTTTCCAAAAATTCTTAAAAGTAACTTGGGAATGAGCAACTGCAAATCTGAGGAGCCAATCAAAAACTAGAAGGGCTTACTTTGGTAACAAGTGAATATGAACACTCAGCCCGTTTACATAGGAATATAGCCAAATGTATTCTCCACTGCTATTAAACTACAACAGTCAAGACAGCCATCATCAATAGACACAGCTAAAGTGTGACTGGATAGTCTGTAAGCCAGGGGGAGGGGTTTGTAGCCACACCCGAGGTTGTGATTGGACAGTTTCTCTGATTTTGTTGAATACTTCAAAAACTGTCGGTCAGTCAGTCCGCTCCTTCTGTGCTCATTCACCCTGCTCTTTTCCTGTCCTCAACGCTTATTCCTTTCATTAAAGTAGTACACAACGCAAAGTGGAGTCTGGTGCGTGAGTTGTTTTGGCATTGACAATAAATATACATATTACAATAATAAAAAAGCATTAAGGTGGCACAGTTGAACATAAATCATTTAACAACATTGTCTCATAAATTATTACTTCCTTCAGTCTGTGTAAAGCAGCCAGCACCGTCATGGTCTTCATGACATGACAGAGAAGAGGTCCCTGTGTGCCTTCTCAACTGGCCACTCACAGCGTTTTTAAAAGCCAAATTTCTCTCACACTTCTTAACTTCATGGTTATGGCAACGCTGGAGAATTGTCACATGACTGTCACTAAACACAGGACTCAGGCTACTTTCCCCAAAATGTGGAGAATGTACTTCCACGGTCACACATGCTCTAGTCATCGGATGATACCAAAGTCAGTGTAATAATAATAATGATAATAATAATCATTTAAGTCAATCAATACCAAATTGATATGAAATCATTTAAAAAAAAATCACAGTTTATGCCTTTTCATCAAGAGACTTGCCAATTAGTCCTTAAAAGAAAAACAGGAAGCAGTCAATTAGAGATCTGTTACATCATTTCTGGTTGGGCAAACAGGTAAATGGATGAATCTTCAGAATGAACTGGTAGGTAATGAGGGAGGGTAAAAAAAAAAGAAATTGAATTCCTTCTTGTTTATAAAAAGGCAGGGAGGGAGGGAGCACACTGCATTTGCTACAGCTCTGATGTATCAGACTGACAGACAAAACAAGCCCCCAAAGTAGTTTCTTTCTTTTTGTCAAGCGTAGAAATGAGGACCGTTGCTGTACATGTTCAACAGCAAATGCCTCCCCAACCCTTCCAGATATCTTGTCCCCCCCCCCCAATATTTCATCAACTCCTTAAATAGCAATAAAACATTTACTTTGTTGACCCCTTGGGGACCAAGAGGTCAACAAATGGCAAATAAATTAGTATTATGCAACCATTAGATTTTTTTTTTCTGATTTTCTTTTAATGTGTGTGTATATGATCTATCTTTTCACGGATTGCATCAGTCAGTGTGTGTTGAGGGCCTCCTGTTGGCAGCCCTGCTCCGCTCTACACCAGGTTGTACTCCTTTAGGTTGAGCTGCAGGATGGTGTCTTTGACGGCGGCAAAGACGAACCGGATGTTCTCTGTGTCGGTGGCACAGGTGAAGTGAGAGTAGATGATCTTATCGCTGTCTGGATTCAGGTCCACAAACATCTTGAGGATAAACTCTCGCCCTGCTTGGGCATCCCTCTGGGGACCTGGAGAGGGGGAAGACGAGTTTCCATGAATACACTTGCCAGAGGGTACAATGAACTCTTTTTGTTCATTATACACTGTCTGTATTCACTCAACCCAAAACAAAGACACTTATTTTTAGGGGAACAAATAAATTCAAAATCCTTCTGGCATAATTTGTTTTTCTTGCAGGCTAGCGCATTCCACAATAAGTCTACTCGATACTCTGAAGATGCAGATGTTTATAAAGTACTGATTTTTTTGGTACCTGTCCTGATTTATTTATAACACCACACTGTTTCCAAGTGTCTGCGTTCACTCAAGAAAATGAGCACAAATTACTTTACTTTACTACAATTATAACATTTTTGTTTGTGCATTTGTCAACACCAGCGGGATTATTGAAAGCTTTCCTGTTAGAAGCCGATTGTTTTCCCCAACAGTCAAAAAGAAGACATCTACTGCCTTCAGTAATCCAGAAGGCTTTTCACAAATGAACAATCAGTTTTACTTTGATCCATTTCAAAAGTGTTTGACATTTAAGAAGAAATGTCATGTCTGAAATACATGAAATTTCAGACGTAGGCACTTGTTTTTAAACCAAGATATCACAGATACGTCAAATACTATAAAATGTATCAAGCAGAATTTGGGTGTCAGTCTGACATTTCTTTTGCAATTCTTGCCAAATACTAATTAGCGGAACAATATGTCCAGCATGGTCATAATCCTACAAACATATGAGACGATTATACTTTTGGTATTTAGGTGTTATGTTTGCCAGCATAATACAGTATATATTACTGAGTAGTACACACCAATATATGGACACATTATCAATATAAGCCAATAACAGTTTCATAAGTATATAGTATATATTTATTAAGTATATCAATATGGATCTAAAACTTCTTACAGCTGAAACCTGGCTGAAAACTTGGCAAGAAGACCTGTCATGGTGTGCAAACTAGCAGCTAAGAGGAGTTTTGTGCTTCATTCAGATGTTTCAAATTTGGGATGGACTGGGCTGACACGATGCTGCTGTGACTCACCATCATACTCTGGAAAGTAGTCGACCAGATGAGAGTACATGATCTTCTCCTCCAACAGGTCCTTCTTGTTGAGGAAGAGAATGACTGAGGAGTTTTGGAACCAGGGGTATGTGATTATTGTCCTAAAGAGAGCTTTGCTCTCCTCCATCCGGTTCTACAAAGAGAGTGTGTGAATATGTGTGCGGGGGGGGGGGAGAATATCACTTAATTAAACCACAGTCTTTCATATTCATTAAGAACAGATTTTAATAAACGTTTTACCACACCAGAGGGAGAGCAGCAAAGATCAGAGAACGGTGGCCACGTCACCTGCAAGAGTTTAATTTCTCCACTTGTACTTCATCTCAGTGTTTAACTGAACAAAATAACCCTTCTGAAAGCAAGCCTTAGATATCACATTGCCGGTACTGCACTGTATTAAGACTGCAAAAGACAATATTTCCTATATAATATAAAAACTAATCTACTGACAACAGAATACGGAGACCTGCAGCTGGTCAGTCTTTGCGGACTCACAGTAACAAAGGAAGAAAAACACACGGGCACAAAACCAAGACGACACACACACGAACACACACCTGCTCATTAATACACTTTAACAAACTGCCACACATGCTGTATCCTCTCAAGAAGGAGATCTGGCCCGAGGAGTATTCAAAACAGCTGCCTGATTGTTTACAAATGCTTTCCAAAGTAAAAAAAAAGGTGGAGCACAGCCAGGCAGGAGGAGAACCTGATTTCCATTGTTTTAATTAAGGAATAGCTTTTGATCTTCAGAGCCAACTCATCTTCCACATCACAGAAAATAATAAAGCGTTTTAATAGCTGAAATTGTTTTTGAAAATGTGCATCGCACAAACAATATAAATTGACTTGCTGTTGTCCGCCACAAATAAATCTAAAAACACTTTGTGTGCGTGTGTATTCATTATTCACCTCGTTGTCCGATTCCACCAGAACTTGGTCATACTCGCTGAGAGCGACCAGGAACATAATGGACGTAACGTTCTCAAAGCAGTGGATCCACTTCCTCCTCTCCGACCTCTGACCTCCAACATCCACCATCCTGTTGTGGCAGCAGCATTCAGGAGAGAGAAAACAGTCACTACAAGCATTGGAAATCTGTTTGAATATCTGATATTTGAGGTGGATCTGGTCAACCTGACAGGAGGAATACGTGAAAGTATAAAACTTATCATTTCCTGTTGCAAGTAGGGGCTACTGTGACAATGACTGAATATTTGAATGTAGATGACTTCAGGGTGGGACTAATTGAAACATGTGAAGCTTGGTACAGATTTGACCGTGTATACTCAAGTTACAACAACTTCAACGCCACAGGCTTGGCCTCCAAGGAAAAACTCACAGCTTTTCTTTGGCAGTGTGTTTAGATTGCACTGTGAAAGTCTGAGGTCGATCTGATTAATTCTCTAGGAGGATTCTTTAGGGAATGGCTCCAAGAGGCTTGTTTTTTTTACATCTTGACTTGATACATCTGCCACAAAATTGTTGTGCATCTAGGTGAAACGTGCTGCGGGAGCTGCTCTGTAGGGGGCGCTAGCGAGCCATTATGCCAAGTCCCTGCATGAGACCCATATCGAGGTAATTTCAGGCAGCTCTGATACGTGCAAAGTTTCATGAGTTTTCAAGCACCTTTAGCCCGTTAAAAATGTGCAATCAAACGTCATGAATGGTGATCCTTGGGTGTGATTTCAAAGTGATTCTAATATTCAGCTGAGGAAAAGCAGAATATTAACATTGTGACTATGACCATAATTCCACCTAAGCGAGATAAAGACAAGGGGAATTTCCTGCAAAATATACCGAAGAATCAAAAGTGAAACTGCATGTTCAGTGAAGTTGTTTGAGTTAAAGTGTATCATTGTTATAAAGTGGTGTGAACAAAAGCAGCCACATGTTAAGCATTCATAATTTTACTTTTGGGTACTTTAAATCTTAATAAAGCATGTATATTTTATGAGCTTAATGTACTTGTCACATAAAATATTAATCTGCATTGTGATGAATTTAGTACAACCATCAGATAAATAAAGTTGCATAAAAAGGTACAATATTTCTCTTTTACAAGTCCTGGAGTAAAAATAGAGAGTAAAATGTAAAAACATACACACACTTGTTGTAGACTAAAAATTTTGGGAATGTTAGACTTGGACTTCTTTAGGTCAAGTCAGTAGTTGAGGATCAATATTATTCTATACTTATATAAATGGCTATGGCGTCTAAACAAAAGTGTTTTTCTTTAACATTTCCCTGCATTTCCTGTGCTGAGTATTTACAATGTTCCTTTGTTTTATGTTTTCTGATCCTCAATATATTTCCCTCACCTGAATATGACACTCTGCAGGTCAAACGGGTATTCAATGATGCCCGTGGTGGGGACTCGAACCCTCAACACATCCTGCTGAGTGGGAAGGTAGGCTGGCTCGGCGATCCGGTCCAACGCGTTCAGGTAACTACACACACAGAGGGAGAAAATTAACCAGGATGTGCATTTGTAATCACGGAAACCACCAAAAAATGTGTCTCTAGTGCTGACACAGTACCTTCAAGGAAGTCTTGTGTTTCACCTTAAAACACCTTTAGAAAAGTCTTCCCTGAGATTTCTTATAAGCCTGAATTCAATTCATATCGAACATCTGCATTCGTTGTGTGGTACTCCATTCTACTCACTATTTGGTAGAGTCTGAGAGTTGGTATTCTCTCCTTCGATCATAGCACTCCTGGATGCCTGGGTCATTCCATAAGCTCTTGATTGCATCTACATAAGGATTCTCGAACATGGAGACCTTTTCTACGTCCACTTCTCTCACAATGTTGGCGTTGCCCTGGAGGGAAGAAACAAAGGAAAAGCTGGAGTGACTAAAGCTGATGATACACGGGGCAACTTTTTGAGCAATCTTGCTGGTGCCAAGTCAGACTAGGTTTTGAACGGATAGCGGTGGTGCGGGGAGGGTGGCGGAGTGATGGGGGAAGGGGATTACGGTAGTAATCTTTACTCATTACCATTGACGGCAACATTGCTCAGCACCATTGCTCTAAAAGTTGCTCCGTGTATCATCAGCTTTACTGAGACGCACATCTTTATTTAACAACACCAAACAAAAAGTAATACTTCCTTTCTTAAAACTTCATCAAGCTTTTTTGATAATTGTGAAAGGCCTAATTATCACAAGTTTATTTTCTCACATATTCTATATCCAGCAATGTCTTTACACCCCCAGGCATGGGCCTGATATCTGAAGCTCAAATCCCGCTGGGCCTATTAAGGGGAAAGTTTTGCTGTCCTAGATTCCAATTAAAACTCTCCTGTGTCTCATGACAAGAGATCAACATGTTCCCGAAAGTTGAAACGATTCCTCTTTCACATACTGCACTGATATTATATTACGATGTATAATTACGTCTGTGCTGGACAGACGTAATTTGACCAGCTGTTATCATAAAACAGGGAGCTATTATGATAGGATAACAATGCATTGGAATCATCATCTAACCCCTACCCAAGTCTTTTCACTTACTTAGGATAACCTACAGTGTATAGTCATACAGTATGAATTAATTAAAACAAAGGAATTAACGTTCTACTTATTTAAAGTGCTGTAATGGATGTGGAGTAAAAGATGTAAATTATTTATGTGACTGAAACATTTAGACTTGGCCATGATATTACACCTTTTGAAATAATCTACGGTGGAGAGGAAAGAGTTTTATTTTCCAATATGTCTCTTTGTCTCTTATCAGTTTCTTTATTCTTACAAACTACCGGAACTACCACAAGAATAACAAAAAAAATGAGCAAGAAAGATGTCATAAAAGGACAAAGAAGGTAACCAGTACACACTACACTGATTAGCCTACAGTCCTTACATAAATGCCCACTGAGTCTGTGTAAATACGATCGACATGTTTCATTTTCACTTCCTTAGTGATGTCAGCGAACTCGTTTGTCAAAAAGGTATAATAAGTTCCCGTTTCGGCCGTATGTATATGAGAGCACAGGGATGTTGAATGCAAAGTCAACAAGGCTTTCAGTAGTTTGCATTGTACACATAACTTCCGATTTCATCGCACACTTAATTTTGTTTGCTGTACTTAACTACTTTCCTCGGATAATAGTATCCCAGTATGTCACATACCAAACACACTAAACCCACAAAAGCCATTTTGATAGTCCATATACTGGATTACAGTATGCTGTATGAAGGGAGCTGGTGGTAAACTGGAATTTAAAACTTTTATTTACTAAATGTCTTTTGTCTCTTATTTTTTTCTAATAAAAAGCGATTACAGTGACATTGTTTTTACTCAACCTATTTGAGGGATGTACTTGGTTTTTATGGTGTTTAAAGTGGGTAAAACAATGGTGAAATTGCTGGGCTGAAACACATTCACTTTCATTCTTTATGAGCATGAGGGAAGCGAAAGCACACAGAGAATGATGATCCAGCACAACGGCAGAGATTCAAAAAGTGCCTGCTCAAGTTAAATCCAAGTTGTGGTGCTATTTTGAATATCATAGTTTATTCCGAGTGCTATCTAATGAACAGGTGTTTGAGGTTTGGCTCCCCCTTTTCATTGGTTGTTACAGTCTGTCTCTTCAGCATAAAGATGTATTGTTTTTATATTGAGAATTTGATGCCTGATGAAGGTCGATGATTTAAATGTGCTGACAGTGTGTGATAATTCAATGCTTTCTTTCACAAATCCTCAGTCTACAAAAATAAGCTGTTATGACTAAAAGCTGTCTGTAAATTGTAAACATAAAGTCAGATATACAGTGGTACAAATGCAACCAACATGTGGTTATGCAACAAGCTGTTGCTTTACCTTCAGAAATCCGCCTGTAAGGTCTGCCCTGACTATCCAGAAATACATAACCAAATACTTAAAACTGAAGTACGGCTGCTCTGTTTGACAATAAAGTTGAAATGAACTGAACTTATGATGATGATTATGATTTTCGCCACGACTCGGGGTCCATCAGAAAAACACACAAAATCATAACAGACAAACAACACTTCCTAAAATACCAAAGCACAACTACAAAAGCGCGAAGACAGTTATACCAATGCTTCCACAGAGGTGACTGGTATCGTACAACACTATTACTAGGATTAGGAATCATGATTATTTTGGTAAATATTGAGATCACGATTACTCAACACGATTTATAGGGCTTAAACGTGATAGGGCGTAATCGTAAACCTTGACAATTAAATCACAGCCACAGCCAGCCTGAGAGTGACTTTGGGCTTTTAGAGAGGGCACCGACGACAACACAATCAATGGAACGACAACACAATCAATCAAGAGAATCACTGCAAAACTGAATGCAACACAATAGTCGTTTTGTCTCGATTATCTGTTTTCATAATCGCCAATATCGTAATTGAAAATAAAGTTTGATTAATCACCCTTAATTAATTTTGTAACGTATTAGAAAGCCTCTGTATATTCCCTCCTCTAATGAAATTAAGCCGATGGCAACTGGTCTATGTGTTGATGTCATTTACAGAGATGACAATGCTGATAAAATTTGACTCACCAAAATACATTTGTAATACAATTACAATATCCACAATTTCAGTTTTTATTACACTTTTTTTCTTTGCATTACAAGTGAAATACTTCTTATCCTACTGTAACATCCCACAATTGTGATCCGAGTTCTGGATATATCACTAAAATCTACTAAATAATTTTACAACCCTTCCTAACCAAACCCCAAAACCTTTGAGAGAACAATGTCCGACTGGACTGTGGCCAGGCAGGGAGGAGCTAAAGCACTGTGGTCAGCTTTCACCTGAAATTGTCTCATTATAAAAAGCATTGCCGAGGGGATGACAACTACGCTCCGCTTCCTTTTATGTGTCACTCTCACAGGGAATGAACTGCGAGTAAGAGGTCATTGTAACAGCTCCCAAAGCTATGACTACAAGGGTAACAAATGAAAAAAAAAGGACCCACTGAAGTGACACAGAGAGTAACTTTGTGTGAGGAGAGTCTCTCTTGTGTATTTGCATACGTGTATTTGTGTGTGTGTACATGCACACATGGATTTGAGCACACAGAAATACACAAGCAAACACAAATACACAGGGTGTGATGGAGGGCTGGAGCGCTTTAAGGACACAGGAAGTGTCAAAAAGAACAGGAAACGATTATGGATGGCTGTTTCAAATAAGATAGACAGCACTCTAAAAATAAACAAAATAAACTGTGGCCACTTTGCTGCTTCTTTCTCTCTTTTCCTCATTTCTACTGGCCACACTACACTATAGTCATTGTTTCAGTTGAGGTATTTGAAATGGCTTGAGTGGAAGGATCTCATTTACCTTGTTGTGCTCATATTTGTAGGGGATCTTGAGCGTCTCCATGGCTCGGATCATGGCCTGCATGGCTGTGAAGATGTTCTGATAGACCAGTTTGGTGAAACCTCTTTTGTCCTCGTCGGAGTAGCCGGTGCCGTGGATAATCCTCATCTGTTTGATGAATGTGCTCTTTCCACTTTCCCCGGTGCCTGAGAAAGTAGACAGGGAAAAGGGACACCGTAAACAGAGTTAATTAATTTTGTAGGTTTGTGCGGGGTTTCATTTAACTACAGCACACACACAGCATCAGCGTCCACGCTCCTTAAATGGACATGTAGTCATTTATGACTTTCCTGGACCTGTGTGGCCAAAGAAAGAACTGCAACAACATAACAAAAGTCATATTTTTAAAAATAACACAGCAACTACATGACAGCTATAAAAATCTTGCTGGTATTCCTGCAGATAAGATTACTATAATTTATAAATATGTCCAATATTCACTGTTTATTTAATCCTCTCTTTTTCTCTACCAACTGTGGGGGAAACTCTGGCTCTTAAGCATCAGATCAGGCTAGAAAAACACCCCTCACGGTGTCAGGCAAAAAACACACAAAACCTCATACAACCACAGTAACAATCAGATCAACACTGTCCTTATATTTTCACATTTAATTTATGACTGTATAACTGCGTGAACGAATAAATTAATATGCTTCTTATAAAAACAGGAAATAGGAATTAAATGAGAGTCCCAACTTAACATCCTGTCATGCAATGCTTGTGCACTCTCAGATTTTACAAAACAGGTGTCAGAATTCCCTCCGGGGAAACTGAATCCTGGCTTTATTTACTCACTCGTGTACTCAGTCAGTCACTCTTACTATATTATGTGCTGCTGGCTACTTTCCTCCCAGCCTGTTGTTCTTGGTCTGGTGACAAACCAAGAACAACATCTCTCTCCTCTCAGTGGTGACAGGGACTATTTGGGTGTGAAGAGCTGGAGGCGTAGTTTCTCTTTGGTTCACTGAGAATCTTGGCAGACAGCAGAACAGTCTAACTTTACCTCACCGATCACTCTTGAACAACTTTGGCAGGAAGGATTGCATGTGTGTGTTCTGCATGTCAGCGGCCAAGAGACTTGTCCTGCATTCCACTGTCACCTAGTGTTACTCTCCTTTGTACTGTATAATATAAACCCCGTTTTAGCCCAGTTAGCCTCTCTACTGTGGGCCCACAACCCATACTAAGCACTTTCCAAAACCAAGCTAAGAGAGACTGAACTAATGCTGAAATACTATAATCTCTACTGACAGCATTTCTCTTGTAGGGTTTAGAAGCATGACATGAGCAGAGAAGGTAGTAATGACAAAGCCTGACTTAACAACTGGACGTGCTTTGAGCCAAGCACTTAACCCATAAAATCCTATTTACAAATTACTTTTTGTATGAAACAATGAGGAAATACTACCATGTACACATATGCATCAGAATATATGTATTATCATGCAACTTCTTTCTCTTGCCTAATTGATTCGATGAGGTGGCTTTGAAATATGAACATATAGCTAGGTGAATTTTTGCCACTTATGTTGCTAGTCTATTTTTCCAAGGCCCTAGGCAAAGTTCATACATGCTCATGCTATTTGATTTTTAATTGGATTTTCAATTGCTAGTTAGTGCTGCATGCTAATTCTACACAAATACTGTTTTTGCACTTTGAAATATTCACCTTGTGGCACCAAAAGGTGGTTGGGACTTGTCACAACCTGTTTTTCACCCACACACACCCACCTATACATTAAAAGGACATGTTTTAGCAGTTGCTGCAGACCATGCCTTCTGGCACCCATCCTAAAAATAGACACATTCTAGTTTTTAAACAGGCAAAGTGGAACAGTGAGTAATCTCAAAAACTTATATGAACTGTACCAGTGGGTTTTGGTTTGTACAGGCACAAATGATCTGAGTTGCTGTTGAGGGGCACACAGTTCTGATCGCTTCTTGGCTGCTCAAACACAGAAAACGGGAGAGAACCTGATGTCCTCCAACACGAAGAGGAATCCATGGATAGAAACCTTTAAGATTATAGTTGGCTTTAATTTCCCAAGTCTGACCTGATACGGGTTGAGAAGCTATAATTCAGTTTTATGTTACAAAATTGGAATGCAATTGATTTCAAGAGAATGAGTCTACTTTTAAAGGTTGAAGGTGTGGTGTAAATATTTCTTATAGATACACCCATTCAAGTAAATGTTCCTCACAGAAAACAAGCTACTATCCTACAAGACACCAGTATTTATACAGCTTACATTAGGTTATAGACATGAGAAGGTTACATTGTACAGCACTGTACAACCAACAGCTGTGTGAAATATAAGAAAAATGATTCTAAAGCCTTCAAAATACCAACAACAGACAGACAGACAGCGAGTATTCTAGGTAAGAATGTATGCTGCCCATTACAAGCTGCTGATTCACCATTCAAACCAACGCAGTGACCTAGGATGAACCTGGTGTTTGAGGTTTGTGTGAATGGATCAACATTACATCGGAGGGGAGTATGTCTGCTCTGGCTCCCTGTCTGGAAGCCAGGCCCCAGGACTCATGAAAAAAGTCAGGGGAGAAAAGAAAAGACAGACTCTGTGTCTGTGTGTGCTGCATTCATTTACTTATGGGATAATTGATACTTGACTGTGAGCTGCCAAATTTTTTTTTTGATAGATAGATAGAGAGAGAAGAGAGAGAGAGAGACACACACACACACACACACACACACACTCTACGCTGTCACAAACAAAAACCGGTAAAGCAAACAGCATATATTAATCAAAGGGAATGTTTAAATGTGGTCGCTTCTTCCACTGAAAAAGCTGTTGTTCAATAGCCACAAGACAAGTCTTTGAAGTTGTACATTTCGACAGCCCCTAAATGCACCACAAAACCACAGTGTTTGCTATACACAGAGTACATCTCAAGTCTCTTATTTGATATTTCCTCAATCCTTGCTTGAACTGAAAGTACTTCTAGTGCGCCATCTTGCAGGCTGTCCCAAAGCTTTAGTTTCTGCTCAGAGCAGTGAGGATCAAGGATCGAGGAGGGAACTCTGAGCGAGGATACGCAAGAGCAGCCTTATCGGAAGTCTTTTACTGGGCAACACACCGTCTTATTGGATACAGTCTATGATTGGATATCAGTTACTGATTGGACGCTGCAACTGTTCAGACTGATACGGACCATATAAATACAGAATGCAGGTTATAATTTATGTACACATTATAAAAAATGCATGAGTGAAGAAAAGAGTTAACACACAGAGTGTGTGTGTGTGTGTGTGTGTGGGGGGGGGTAATGCAAAGTGTTTCTCTAACTACAGTCTGTAGCATCTGTGCAGTAGTCAGATCTGGAAAACACTATTGATTACTTCAGATTTACCCTTCGGACCGTAGTTAATAGCACTGCTTGGTTTTGATTTTAAAGTGAAAACTATAGGATTATACTACAGTTACAACAGATTTCTTACAGGATTACTTCAGCAGGTATTGGCAGGAAAGTCAAGCTCACAACCATAAAATTAGCCTTTCTCCAGCTTACTTGAATATGATTTTGAGTTTTTGCATTAAAATGTCAGTATATGACTAGATAAAGAAAGCTCTTCTCCCTCTCTGCCATGTTAAATCTGAAGTGTAAATATGGCTATAAAAGCACTTTAATGAACTGAAAGATAACTATGTTTAAATTAAGTCCAAGGATAGTGTTAAGCAGTAATGTGTGTGAAACTACAGGTCAAGACTGAATGATCCTATGTAATGAAACTGAACTTGATCTTTTATTGGGCAGTAGAAATGTTCCATTTGCTGAACATCCAAATGATTGTTTTTCACCTTCATAAAGAAACTCACTCCTGTGGGTGTCAAATCGATTCAGGGTAATGGTAGACAGCCTTAAGGCTGCACCAGCAAATTTCTAGGCAAAACATAAAGCAGAGGCATGACTTCAATAAAAATACGGCGGTTTACCAATGTACCAGACAGCATTTTGATGTTATCTACGAGCATTTACGGTCTGAGTATCCAAGTGTAAAATATGCTGTTTATATCCTGTCAATGCCTTGCAAGACATAACTTGACATGCTGATACTATGTCAAGTGATTTACAACATATTATGACCTGCTATAGTTTCCTCCCTAATTCTGCACTTTCTATTGCCGCACTGTTGACTTGGCTGCATTCATACAAAAATCATATGACATCTTTTTAGTGCTTCCACTCCCAATTACAACCATGTGTTTGTTAAAAGCTCATTAAACGTTTTTGGTGGACTTTGTTCAGTCGGAGCCTTGACAAAGTTTCCACAGCTTTCATTTGTCCAATAAAATAAGCTGACAATGATTGGGTAGATCAACACTTTTGCAAACGTTTTTGACAAATGATATGCACAATTTGGGGGGAAAAGTGCAGATTGAAACATGTTGTAATGGTGCAATGATTTCAGCTGTGCAAAATCTGAGCCTAGTATAGCAGCTATTTTATGTGACTATAGACATAATTTAATAATCCAAGTTGTTCGTGATGTTCTGAATCTGATATACCTTCAAATCCTGTCATCCCACTTGTATATGTGCAAGTGTGTAAAGGGGAACATAAAGTAGGTCCAATGGGCTCTTGAGGACTCGTGCTGGGCTGTGCCACTTTTGTAATTGAGCAATTTTAAATCAATTTAGCAGATGGAGACGAGCCTGATAATTAATCATGTTTAACCCTTTTGATTGTCAACAGATGTTTGAGATCTTAATTCCAAATAACCAGACCAGTCAGATGCATGCAAAACATGTAGAAATGCAACAAGAAAGTACTATGCAGCAATGATGTGTCTCTCTGGCTCAATTTTATTTTATTTTTTTATAATTTTATTAATTGATCATTTTGACAATAAAATGTCAGAATTGTGACAAATGTACATGAAATGTCAGAGCCCAGTGTGACATATTCAAATGGCTTCTTTTAACCGACCAACAGTCCTAACCCAAAAGATCCTAATCCTGAGAAGCTGTAACCAATAAAAGTTTAGCATTTTTCTTTAAAAATGACAACTTATTATTGAAATAGTTGGTAGATTCATTTTCTACCATTGGACTGGGCCTAACTGATTGACTAATGGATTCAGCTCCAGTATAAAAGAAATCCATGGTTATTTCAGTACAGTTGACAAAAGAGGTAGTTAATCTTGCTCATCCAAACAGGTTTGGCCTCAGTGGGCACAAATCAACATCTGACCACTTTGTGAGGTTAACTAATAACCTGTAAACCTATAAATTGTTGGGTTGATGTCAAATAATAAGCTACTCAAATACACTACCATCCTAAGAGACTCCTCACTGTACATGTCTTCTTAGCAGTTTCAGGTTAGTGTGTCATGTATGTACAGTAAACATGTTCCATACAGGCGAAGCATTGAGGCAAAACACTGACGGCATGCAAAGGATCATGGGAATCTGGTTAGTCTTAGATGTCAAAACATCCTTAAACACCGACAGTTGTCGTCAAAACACCCATGCTCACAACCGCATTACAAATTACAGTGGCGATAGTCGCATAAAGAATGAAAGTGTAGGTTGAAGTGCTCTTCTTTATCTCAAAAAACTAGTCAAGTGCCCTTTAAGCATTGTTTACCACTCCTTCAGTGGAGCAGCTCAGTCAATGAGCCTTACTTTCGCAACGAGCGTCACCTGTGCCAACTTCCGTCCCACATCAGATTCTAAATACGCAGGTCTTCACCTGCTCATTTTTTGGCAGATTTGCCAAACTCTGCCTGATTTCTCTGACCGAAATATGTCAAAGTCAAAGGTCTTTTCAGCACTTGATATTATTATAATGCACCACTTTAATCTGAAACAATCTGATTTTGTTTGGAGGTATGCCCATTTTAGCTTATGTGTTGTGACAAACTATAATCTGGCTGCTGTTCAGGTACATGTCAGCTGTTAGCATCTTATCTTATGTCCTCCCCTGGCTAGCATGTGTCTATCAATCATGTCAGTGGTTCCTAAACTTTTTCTGACATGACTGCTTCTGAAAAGCCAAAAGAAAACCATGTTTATTCTGCTTTGGGAATAAATCTTGCAAATCTGAATCTTGCTAGTGTCAGTGCTCACTGGTGTAATTGTTCCCAAATTAATCAGATTCGTCAACGATTTTCACAGCACACATTTTGACTTGAAAGAAGAAAAGCAAAGCTGGATCTGATAACATTAATGACGGTTCCCTTTCATTGCCTAAAATGCAGCAATTAACGCTGTTAGTTACACCTGTGTTTGACAAGTTGAGATGTCTGCTGTGAAAAGGGTCTGTTCAACTTAGTTTCACGCCACATGCTGCAGTTTTTCAACCACCGAGTTCTGTTATTTCACTAACCTTCCATTGTTAAGCATGGCATAAGTTACAAAAATTTAAAGTTCATGATATGCAACTACTTTTTGTACTAGCTGTTGGCCTTGTTGGTTAAATAAGAATTACTTAATTCAATAGAGTTACTGCCCTGCAGCTCTATGCCTCCGCTAACCAGTCAAGTTGTAGTTTACATCTATGTCTGTCTCATTTAATATATGTAGTAAATATTTGGAAGGAATTCAATAAATAAAAAGGGATAAAGTGGATTTTTTGGGGTTAAATGGAAGTTATCACTATATCAATGACACGTATGTATGATTCCAGGGAATATATGGTACCTTATAAAGTATAGCTTCACAAAATGTGGTGCTTTTGTTTTCTCCAGGCATTTTTAGATACATTGTTTGCAGTCACGTGATTCTGATGACGCTCGAAATTCCTATGACGCAGGAAGTGAAAATCAGAATGGACGAGATGGAGGAAAGCCTGCACTGTGCTAGTCATTGTTTACTCATTGTGTCATCACAGTCAATCGTAAATTATGGCTCACAATGAGTCAAAAGTTTCAACCAACTGTGAAACATGCTCTCAATCTGGCCCTCAGTTATAGTGTTGAATAATGGACAAAAGTGTTTTTTTAAAAATAATTTTTCAGGACATTATGACAGTATAGTTGACCTTGGGGTAAAAAATGTCATCACTTCATCGTTGTATCCCATTAAACATTTGTGTGAAATCTTGTCATAATAACTGCATAATTTCTTGAGTTATGGCCAAAAATGTTTGTCAAGGTCATTTTGAGGTCACAGTGACCTTTTAACCTTTGGGTCAAAATGTAACCAATTCATTGTCTGATCAACTGTGAAATGTGGTTTTGAGTTATGGCCAAAAATGTGTTTTATGAGTTCACTGTGACCTTGACCTTTGAGTAGGGATGGGGATCGATACCAGTTCTAAAAGGATCAGGTTCCAAATTTTCTCAAAACCTGAAAATCAATAAGGACTTTTCAGTACTGGTATCAAGACTAGCGGGTCAATGTGACGTTATGGCTCGAGTGTCTAATCTGATTTAACTTAAAACACGGTGAATAAGCAAACTAATGTTTATTTATTGATAGCACCAAAACGCGGTATTAAACGGGCCCGGGACTGTTTAGCATCAGGCTGCAGTCGCTGTCGGCTCACTCACACACACACACACACTCACACACACACACACACACACACACACACAGCGGCCAGCAGAGAGACGCCACTCAGTCGCAGTGGAGACAAGTAAAGTTAAGTTAGCTTCAAACTACTCAAGTTGATGACAGCTACGCTCGTTTCTGTATGTACAATAAAACCTTTGTGAGTAAAATACTTTATCAATACAACTGTCTTTAAAGAAAACATGTAGAAAGGGTTAATTTAATCATCTCTGTCGTCAGTCTCTCATCCTGTGTGTTTTATACAAGCACAGCTAATGTTAGCTTGGCATTAGCCAAATATTAAAAACAAGCTAAATAGAAAGCAGTCCGTCTGTAGCACAGACTGGTCTGTGGTCTTAAAATTTGGCACATAATTGCAAACTCAGCTGCTGGCTGAGACAAACTAGCCGCTCCTCCTTCTACATGGTAACGTTACTTACAGGCAGTGAGGAGAAGCTGACTGATGTCAGAGTTTCTCATTCTTTCTAAACATCACTCAGTATTGTGAGGTCCCATATTTGCTTTATATAGTGAAGTTGCTGTTGTTAACATTTATGTTGCTGCTCCAGAAACATTTAGTTGTATTTAAAATATTCAATTCTAATCCTTTAATTAATTTTAAAAGAACTAGGCAACTAATATGAACACTTCAAAATTTGTTTACTTATTGCAAGTGATATATCATCTCAATATATAACAATGTTATCGCACATTGAATATTTTACTCATACAGTGCAGGCCTACTTCATGCCCATTGGGTCTCGTCTATAATAATAGTAAAGTATCAATAGTGGGATCAATAAAGCCTCGGATCATTAAGCAGTCTCACTAAGGGTATCAATATCAATAAAAATTATAGATCCATCCCAGCCCATCCCTACTTTTGAAATTACTACTACTACTTTTTTAAATTTTAATTTCAAATTTGAAGAAATTCCTACCAGGCGTTCCTGAGATTTCGTGTTTGTGAGAACGGGGATAGGGACAGACAGACCCGCCAGCGTGGAAGAATAAAAAAAACGTATCAGTGCTTTCTTTCCTTGTGAACAATGAGAAGCATGAGCTGTTCTGAAGGATTATGACAACATCAATGTGTTTATGTTCATACATTGCTGAAGGAGATAAATTTTTGTTGGTCCTGGCGGAGATGCCCCGCCTCATTGTTCTTCTGCTTTGGTGGACATAAATTTTTACTGGACTTTTCCTGAGTCACCTATCTTAGTGAAGCCTTTAGTATCTCTGACTCATTAGCTGGCTTTAAACTACGCGTGTGCCAGACAGCTCCTGAGTGTTATACTATCCACCCCTGACCACCTACTCCTTCTCCTCCCGCTGCAACTACTCCTCCACTGGTCATCTGCCCAGTTTAAATGAGTGTTAATGTCAGTTCATCTCCCTTATTAGATTACAGCGTCTTAATGGATGAGATTCACAGAGGATGGATTAAATGCTTGCAATGTTTTTTTTTAAAACCTGCTCATTTGTTGTGTTGCGTGGGATTGAATGTACACACACAACACAACAAATGTACACTTTGATTGAATGTACACTATTGACTGAATGGTGGATTTAGCCATAATTGTTTTGTGAGCTGAGACATGGGTGTGTTGGTGTATGTATGAGCATCACTTTTGTTCACGACAGTCAGTTATCATGGTGTAGCCTAGACCATATTCCTATCACATTTCCTACTCCAGTCAGCCTCTAAATGCCACCCCTTAAATTGTCCCTAAAACACCTCATGACAACTCCGCACCGAAAAGACAACTACCTATCAGTCAAAACACTATACTCATGATTGCCGCACAGAGTAGAATCTATTCTCTGGAAAAATGTGACTTTCTTGTTATTAAAAAAAAAAAAAAACATAAATGTTATTCGTTTTGTCACAAAGAAATCAAATATATGGTTCATCATTACAGGAAAGGGTTTACTCTGCTACTTAATGGATTGTATCTTCCCTGCAACTCAATATTCAAGGACATTAATTGTAAGCATCCTGTGCTGACTAATAATTGACTGAATGTCATTTACTCTTATGAGAAATACAGCTTTGTACTCAAACTTACACATCACCACTTTTTGGATTGGGTCATTGGCTATTTATGTGTTTGCACAATGGGCAAATTGTTGAGTATTAAAAGAGATTAGTGGGCAACAACAACATAATTATTTGCCCGTAGTTAGCAAGGGAGGTGGCAGTCAGCTCCCTCGATTTCTGTTTATGGGAATTCATTTCATCATTTTGTACTAAAAGGAGGGCAAAGGGGGACGCTTTCTCCTTAAAACTTTCTTGAAGCATCACTTGACATCCTGAAGAAGGCATGTAAGGAAAAAAACCCTACATGCCTTCTTCAGGAAGTAGTCTGGATAATGTGACTTTAACTTCCAGACTGCCCCACCACCTTCTCCTCCGTGCATTTTCTCAAAAGGGGCCGGATCAGGATGAGAGGTTTCTGACACCACTCTCCACAACCACGGTCACCACAGCTAATGGACTTTTCGTCGGAAATCTAATTTAAAACGGGATGGTGAGTAGATGACTTGTTTTCCTCCAGTATTTCTCCAGTATGACTAATACATCATGACAGCATTTACAACCCTAGCCCCCCTTTTCACAACCCCACACTGTAGAAATGCAAAGGTAGCATAAAATAATTGCAAAAGCTTTTAATATTTTATGGCACCATTATTTTACGATTAGGTATTAAGACACCGTAGATGAAAGAGACAAACTAGATAAATAGAAGCATCTACTACAACTCATTGTGTCTCTGCAACTTGAGAATGATTAAAATAAATATATAAAAAGGTGGGTCCATGAGCATACCATCACATGAGCATATATATGTGTGTGAATGATAGGACAGCATGCTTCCAACCTTGCTCTATAGACTGACACCTGTGATTTAATCATTGCAAGAGTTAGGTGTTAAGCTGCAATCATCTCTTGATTACTCCCAATAAAACGCTAGACTTTGGCCCAGTCATATTTGACACACTCATAAGCACACCACCTGGATGGGCCCTCTGTCAGGCCAGTGTGGAGAGGTAACAGGTAAGAGTTAAGGCCCGTAGTAACTGGTAAGCATTTGTTTCCTCGACAGGAACAGGTCGCAGTTATTCAAATCAGGTGGTTTTTTTACACCAGCAGCCCTAAAGGCCTGGCAGGGAGGCATCTCTTCTGTCTGCTAACCTGCCAATCTCTGCACTCCACTCACAAGTCAATATACTGTATGTCAAGAGTTCACTCCCCAACTTCACTCAAGTGCGAAGTCCCATTTAAAGACTCCCCAACACACACCCCTCCGCCCGACAAAGGTATTTCTGTTGAGAGGAATTTGGCCTTTACATCTGTCTCCCCCCCCACTCCCTCCCCGCCCAGCTTACCGAGAAGCAACAGTTTCAGTTCCCGGCGTGCGTCCCTCTTGTCCCGGCGGAGCTGCCTTTCTATCTCGTCGTTGATCCGCCTGGCTTCTTTCGCCTCCTCGCTGAGGCAACACGCCATTATGGATTCCAGGGTCATTCTCTCTGCTTCCCCCCCCTCTCCAAAACACGCACTTTTCCGCTTTTCCCTCTTAGTGGTTCATTCAGATTTCAGATTCTTCAGAGTAAAAACAAACAAACAAACAAACAAACGGAGGCCTGTGAATGCCAAATAATGTCCTCATGCAGGCCTACTTGTGGTGAAACAACGCGTGGACGCCCTTATAATGAGCCTGAACAGCGCACAGATTGTGGTGGAAAGGAAAACTGGATACTTGAGAAATTATTGACCCCCCCTCCCCCCTGTTTCTGCTCGCCTTCCGACAGCTTCAAAATAGTGTCCAAAGCGGTTTGAGTGGAATATCTGTCCAATCTTAATTGGTGTAATCTGCTTTTCCTTCTCAATATGATCAACAGATCCTTTTAAGACACATCCTCCGTATTGCTCTGCGTGATCTCGTTAAGCGTTGCCATCCGTGCCTTCTCTCTTCGAAGTCTTCAATGTTGTTATTTTTCGCCCAACAAAATCACCTGCGTTCAAGTTGTCGTCCGTGGATGAGGGCAACCGGAAAAACCCATGAATACAGCTGTCGGTTTATTTTCCAATGGCTCGACTCCCGGGCGTGGTAAGGCAGAATATGGCGGACTTTCACTCCAATCCTCTAGACTGGGATACAGTACAGTTATCTCTCGCTGCCTGCTCAAAAGACCCAAGAAAGCCACGCATAACATTGCATTTCTGCCAGGAGCTCTCGATGCCGCAACCAAAATATATCCCAGTCTGTGTTAAAAGGTGTTCACGTCCACGGCTTCAGTAGCGGGATGAAAACAAAGGCTTAAACGCGGTGTGGTTGCTGTTTTTCACCCCCTCGGCCAATCTTCTCCTTTTCCTCAATTCTCTTCATGTATTTTTATTACAGAGGCCATCCACTCCTCCGCTGGCAGGGTGACGTCGGCCTCCCATCGACTATGGGGGGAGTGTCACGTCAAACTAACGCCACACCAGTGTTGAAAATACCCTACCTGTGGAACAGAAAATGTGAATGAATGGAGAAGCTGAACTCATTTCTCTACGGGCCATGTGTGTAATAGAGAGCACTTCTGACGTTAAGGTCCTTTAGTGAAGAGTCAACATATGCTTATGTCAATAAATGTGGTGTATTTTAATGGCAGACAATTCATGACGGTATATGATTTTCTGCAAATAGCCTACTCATGTTTGTGATTGCATGATGACAACAGTCTGAATGTGCTGTGGACTCACTAACTTCACATGTACACACATGTTATAAGTCCAGTAAATATTCCCTTTGAGAATAATAAGTTCTGTTTTTGTTGAGACTAAGAAGTGTGCAAATGGTGGTGTTACTGTTTTTGGTTTGCTTGTTATTTTCAAGTCACTTTCATTTATATAGCCAGATATAAAATTTGCTTTAAAATTTATACAGCTTACAACCCCCATCTAGACGCTGTATTCGTGAGGATCTTCTAAATATACAATTGAATCTCTGCCTCCAGAAAATCATAATATCATACCATAACGTTACTCTTTGCAGGACACTTGGATTGTGTTATTCTGTACAGGTGTCCTTTAAAATTTGCATCCTATCTGTGTAATTGTTACATGTAAATCATCTATTAAATGTGCCTTTAACAAACCGGAGAGTTATACAGCAATTGTTAGTCACATTATTTTAACATTAGGCCCACATATTTACCGAAAGATGAAAAGTGGATGAAAGTAAGATGCCATATCATGTATCCACAGTTGTTCCATTATGATCATCCCCACTGTTCTGGCCTCTGCCAACTTATCAGTGAATTTAGCCTTGCATTAGCCTACTGCCTCTTCCACAACATCATTACTCATTCATTATTGGAAGGACCGTCAACGATATAATAAGTCAATACATTATTGTAGGAGCCATTTTTTTTTGGGTCTGGGGCTGTAAGTGGGTCATGGGCTTACAGTGAAATTCTCAGGGCGTACCTAATGAGAACATTATTGAGCTTGGGTCCCAGGCAACACTCTGAATTTCTCATTTGGATCCCAGTCATATTAGGCCATGTTTGTAGAATGAGTTGCTGTCCTGCTTAATAGGCCAGTTTTGGTTTAAAGGCCTTTTGTGTTTACGGCCTGCCTGAAAATGTGCCAGCTTTGTTTCTTGGTGGGTCACATGCTGTATTTCTGATTCTCTACTGCTCTGCTTTGCTTCTTAATTGGGGGAAATAGCAACACTCCACAACATTATCTAAAACTTTCAAATGGATCTAAGTCTTAGTGAAATTAGCAGATAGGCATTTGCAGGGCAAAGTTCAGGACTTTTTATCTGCATCATAAAAGATACAGTACTACAGCATGCTCTAAGTGCTTTCAGCAGTGTGTGACATATATCACTACATCAGTCCTCGTGACAGTGTGGGTGAGGCAAATGGATCTTGCACCATCAAGTCAGAGATAGGGATTGTGAAGTGAAGTGAGAACACTTGTTTTCATGAGATGCTTTTTGCCTTTACTGGGTGAAGCGCTGTACATGTAAGTCAATGCACATAACACAAGAGGATCTCAAACATTTTACTATAATAGACCCTTCAGCAGACTGACAAGTATAGGTCAGGGACTCATGTTTTTGTACCTAGGCAGGGCCATGTGTAGGAAAACGTTTGTCTCCACAGCAAAAAGAAAATACCTCAAGTGAAACATGTAACTAGAATAGTCATACATATTCATATTTAGTTAGCATAGCTCATGTTTTGTTTGTAATACCATTATATGATTATGATTATGATCAACCATACCTTGCTGTCACAAAGAGAATTTAATTGTAGTCATACTCACTTAAACCATTTGCTGCAAACAAAGTTGGAATGGAGGTCATCTCACAAAGGTATTGAACAATGTTGATTGTAACCTAACTAAGTGGCCTATTTAGACAACTTAAATGGGAACATCCCAGTTACTCAGTGCTTAATTGACTGTAATGCAGTTGTTTAACCATTTCAAGCATGAAATGCATTATTATTATTATCTCTCTCATTTTGATATACTGCATGGGAAGGAAGAAGAGATGCACCAAGTACCTCAGCAATAACTGTAAAGTCCTTTTTATTCTCAGAAAACCAGACTGAAAACTATTTTTCAACTAAATAAGATGTTAGAAATACTTAAAGACTTACTTAAATATAGATTATTATTACTTAAATACATCTGTCCACTTGAGTGGACTTTCTGCTCCAAAGGGTATATTCTGCCTTATTTTGAATTTTGATTTAAAATACTGATATCATTTGCACTTGAATAATTATATATATATATATATATATATAAGTCTATTCATACCACCGCTTTTAGTAAATGTTTTTAAAACATAATGGTTTTGGCTTACAGTATATTGAGTTCCCTTTTTCTGCCCTTGATGCATGGTGTCCACTGCAGTTTTCAGCATTTCAAAATAAAATATATCGGAAAGAAAACATTATAGGTATACATTTTCACTTGTTTAAAAGTAAAATCAAACATAAAAACGTAATACTTTGTGATTTAATAATTCATGTGTGAAAGGGGTAAATCCAGCCCTTGAAGCCAAAGCTATCTTTCCTGACTTTATCTAGGAAGCAGACAAAATCAGAGCTGTTATGAAGCGTGTGAAAACTAGTTTCTATGGTAGAATTAATGTTAGCTCTCCAGGGACCTGTCTGATTCATCCCAGTTCCTGTTTGGGAAGCCATTTAACCTGTGCCTCCAATGAAGGTCAACCAAACAGCTCTGTAGAGGGACACCCAGCCACAGGTCAGTAACATTTTAACTTGTCATGTGTTGTTCAGCATAATCATGTTTAAAGTCTAAATTCCCCTTGAAACAACGGCATCATGTTGTTGTCTGAAAATCATATTCTCCCAGTTTATTTTACATTAACTAGAAAACAATGCGGTGGTGCAGTGGTTAGCACGGTTGCCTCACAGCAAGAAGGTTTGCATGTTCTCCCCGTAGGTTCTCTCCAGGTGCTCTGGCTTCCTCCCATGCTCCAAAGGCATGCAGGCTAGGTTAATTGGTGTCTCCAAAATTGTCCTTAGGTGTGTATGTGAGTGTGAATGGTTGTCTGTCTATATGTGGCCCTGCAATGGACTGGTGACCTGTCTAGGGTGTATCCCACCTTTTACCCGATGTCAGCTGGGATTGGCTCCAGCCCCCCGCGACCATGTAAGCAGGATAAGCGGTTGACGATGGATGCCCATCGTGGACTGGTGCCCATCGTCAACCGATGCACATACTATATCATCTTTACTTTGACATTTCAACCAAAGAAGATAACTTATAACTTTATTGCATTCTTCTATGTCATTGGACAGTGTGAGGATAGAAGCAAGAGACACTGATGGTATCTGCATTGAAAATTTTAGGCTTTCGGTTGTTGGTTCTTATCCAGACATTATTATGGCTTTCAAAGATTTATGAGTAGGGGAGACTAGGGATGGTTGTAACATTTTGGACATTTCTGTCTTTGTCTTGGAGCTCTTTCAAGCTAGTGCGTTCAATATGTGATACAAACTAGTTACACGTGTCTGCTTTTAAATGGTGTAACTGTTATCTATGCAAAAATTCATGGTTTAGTCTCAAACACAATGAGCAAAACGTGACAATTCATCCCATAGTCTGGGTTATGAAATGTAACATTACAATATACACCGGGGTAAAATATAGCATTATGTAATAAGGAATATAAGAAAAACATAAATATAATGTATAATATATGTTTATATTGTTTATGACATATGTATAAACATATGTCATAAACATAATAATAAAATTTGACAAAATGTGCACCAACTCAATATTAGAGTGTGTTTGTCTTGGATCGTCACTGTGGTGACATACATATGGCACTCCTGGAAAGAGTGCCCACAGAGAAGCCTACACTTACACAAGATCTTACTATAACATTTAAACATAATAATAAAACAATTAAACATTACTGTGTTTGTGAGACACTTACTGAAATTCAAAGAAAACATATAAATGCAACTAAACATTTTTATTGTTGTTACAACTAACCAAGACTCTTGTTGTTACGACTACTCTTGTAGCCATGAATTAGCTTACCTTACAGCTAAACATTAGCACTAAGAACTTGCATGAAAGATATCTACATAGACACACAATAAACATAATTTAGGTTTGATGAGTTTAACTGCAATGCAATATAAAAATTAAATGAAGTAAAAAAAACTTTATTACCTCAAAATGACTTTTGCCTCTATTATTGGCTGTGCCCCACAGTTTTTCCCATGTGGAATAAGGACTAAACTGAGCATGTGCAGAGTGAATAGGCTGGGTGAAAGGCCAGGGCCGTTAAATAAGATTTTAACGGCCCTGTGAAAGGCTAGATCTTCAATCATATAATACAGTCAGTCTATGGAGTTTATGGTGTACACTAGGCTGGATTACCAACTGAGCAAAGCAGGCAACTTCCCCACAGCCCCAGACCAACAAGGGTCCCAAACATCCCAAGTTACAGTATGGTAGCTGGTTTGTATTTTTCTTACTTGTAATTCTTGTTATGAAATACATGAATATGCATTACTAAAGCACAATATCAACTGCTGCTTTATTACCTGGTCAGAAGGGTCCCTCTGTAAAATTTCAGTTTTAAGGTCTTAATTAGCCTGTGTCAGCATATTGTGCATATTTGTGACTTTATTTATTTATAGGAGGGTGAGAGGGGGTTAATAGAAGGGGTACTCACCAACTTTGCCCTAGTGCCCCCAAGAAGGTTGATCCAGCCATGGGTGTAGATGTACCAATTGAGGAGGAAATAAATAAATTACCTCATCATGTAAGTGCATCTCAGAAAATTAGAATATCGTGGAAAAGTTCATTTGTTTCCGTAATTTAAGTAAAAAAGTTAAACTTTTATATGTTCAAGATTCATTACACATAAAGTTAAATATATCCTTAATATAAGTCTTTTTTTGTTTTAATCTTGATGATTACATCTTACAGCATATGGAATCAAAAATCCATATCTCAAAATATTAGAACATTAGAATAAATGTTCTAATGAACCATTAAACAAATTAACTTTGCACAATATTCATGTTTTCTGAGATGCACCTGTGTATATAAGCCATGATCACTTGACTGATTTAATAAACACGGACATTAATAGTTATTCACCTTGGATACGTGTCCAGAAAAACTGCACACGCATAAAATGCAAGTTAATAGATGTCGGAAATGTATCGGAATATAGTAAATACTACATCAGACTTTTACTTTGTAAGAGGAAAGCTTTCGACTACTTCCTGCCCCGTGTCACGTGACCTCGTCCTCACTTAGATACGAGAAAGCGTCGCCCCATCGTCGCTACGGAGAGAGGGACGGTTCCGTGTAGTTAACAGACTCTTCTGTGTACACACTTAGGACAACTTACTATTATGGCAGTCTGTGGGAAAGGCTTCTCGGTCGCTTCGACAACGACTCTACCAACTTATAACGTTTGTATATCCACGCTTCTGTGCTACTAATGCATTGGTCTACTTTGGTATGACAGATAAAGATTAGTTAGCATGCTAGCGAGCTAGCCACACTGCCTCAGCCTCACACAGCGACCACACTTGCCAGTGACAGGTAAGAAATCTCGCTTCACTTATCTACACTGACTGTGCACCACGAGCCATGAACATTTTTTCACTGGTAGTACCTACGGTTTAAAACCCCTTGGTGTTGTTGCGTAATGATTGGCATCGCAGTTCGGGTGTTTTCGTGTGACTAGTTAATTCCTTGCGACAGTAATGATGCGACTCTAATAGGATTTGAGCCCTCTCCTTCCTGCCGATTGTTTGAGGAGTACGCCGGGATAACGAGGGAGGAGCTTAGGTGTGCGTGTGCGCGAGAAAGTAGGCTTTGCGTGGGAACGTGTGGTTTAATCGGGATCAACCCTATGTTCCCAGGGTCCTATGAACATGTGTATCTCTCTCTTGATATAAATTAGCATTGTAAGAGCTAACTTCGCAGTTCAAATCGCAAAAGAACTATAAAAGTGAAGTATGCTATTCAGGAGAAATTCAATACCATCACAAATACTGATACTGAGCGAACAACAACACATCTAGTAACTTAACGTAACTATTGGGTAGGTTTTGCGTTAGGAAACTGTTTTGATTGTTCCAGAGACGGCATCTTCAGACAGCGATATTAACATATCTCCTGTTACTAAAGCTAATCACAACATCAACATAGCTTGGCAAAGTAGAAAGTAAGTTGAATGTCTGTGATCATGTAATTTAACGTTACCTGACACACAAACCAGGGCAGAAAAAGTGTTGTTTGTTTGTAATTTACAGAGCATGGGCCGTGTACAAACACCAGATTTATTTTCACCAAATTTCACAACAACACGTGTATTGGATTGGAATCGCATACCCTGCCTTTTAGGGAGATGGACTTTTAAACTGCAGTTTGAAGGGTTAAAATCCGGTCAGCCACATTGGAGATATTAATGTCAATGTTAATGTCAAACCCGCAAATCTGAGGAAAGAGTATAACATAAGTGAGTTGAATAAGCTGTAGGTGATCCTAATAATGTAATGCTACTGCATTAAAGCAGTAAAGTTTCAATTTTAGGTATTTAGGATTTCAGCCAATGACCTGAGTGTATTTTATGGCAATGATATACTTCCATTCAGTGTGTCACTATGTGCTTATTGTGATTATTGCTGTTATGAAATATAATTTAATTTACTGAGCTTTTGAAATGAAATGACTTTATTATTATTTTTTTTTAAGTCACAACTGGCCTATGTTTAGAAATAAATGCTTAATCTGGATGAGAGAAGTTGCTGCGTTTTCTCGAATTGGAAAATTATGGCAGTTGTGCACACCATACTATAGTCACTCACGGTGTTTACAATCACTACTCACTAAAAGGAAGGATAGACATTAATGGATGCAACTGTGATTTTTATCCAAGTTAAGCAACTTTTCTCTCTGGTGTGTCAGTGTGGCTGCAGGTTCCTAGCAGAAATGGGCAAACTACAGAGCAAGTTTCGCAAGAGGTCTGACATCTACAGGTGAGACATGACTTCATGGAATTGGGCAATATGGCCAAAAATGTTATCTTGATAAAAAAAAATGCCATAATGTTCGATATTGATAATTATCACAATAAATGTCAAATCATTATTTCTTTCAAGTTTAAAGGCTGATTTTTGCTCCAGGGTGAAAGTTGAAGAAACCAGATTGTTAATTGTGGTTAGATGGTGTACTCACTTTTGTTGCCAGCGGTTTAGACATTAATGGGTGTGTGATGTGTTATTTTGAGGGGACACCAAATTTACACTGTTGTACAAGCTGTACACTCACTACTTTACATTGTAACAAAGTGTCATTACTTCAGTGTTGTCACATGAAATAATATAATAACATAATATAATCAAATATTTACAAATATGTCAGGGGTATACTCACATTTGTCAGATACTGTATATCACATGATGTGCAAAGATGATTCTAGTATGTACACTGTAGGATATTAACTTTGTATGTAGATTGTTTTCATCTCAAAACAGAAGAGTTTAACAGTGCAGTCTGTAAAGGAACATAATATGAGAATAATACAGAGTTAGATATGAAAAGCAGTTATCCTCACCAACATTCATTGCAAATAGTTGTGAGAGTATGTTTAATTTGTGATTTTCTTTCTTTGTACGTTTTTTTCTTCTTCTTTTTTTTTTTTTAAACTAATGGTGTTTTTTGTATTCAGGGAGTCTCCAGGGGAGAAGGCTGATCATTTTGACAGTCAGGTGGTGCAGTATGAACCTGCTCATCAAGGGTCCATAAACACTGTCACCAATCTCAGCCCAGAGCTGTGTGTTTCTGGTGGGACTGACCAGGTAATCAAATCACTGCACTAGCAGCTGATCACTTCAAAATAATAGAAATGTATTCACAGTATTAATTTGCTGATGTTTTTCTCTGGTTTTGTAGAAGTTCAAGTGATAAATGAACCAATGTAAAAGACGGAAATTATAATTTACATATTCGTTTAGACAGTAAAAACAAGTCTGATGGGCCATATAAAACCGGAAAATCTCTGAACAACTGAAATAAGAATGTTAAATTGTGTGAAAAACCTTTAAACATGTAGTGATTATTGTGTGCGCATGTGTTTGCATGTGTGTACAGGCTGTGGTGGTGTATGACTGGAAACAAGGCCGAATGTGTCAGTCCTTCCAGGGTCACAACCGAGAAGTTACCAAGGTAACGTCAATACTGTGTGTGCGCACTGATGACATTGTGGCACTGTTCAGGGCTGTTAAACATTTCACATATACGTATCCTCTGGTCTCGACTGCTCTTAATTCTGCCTCCATCTATCTGCCAGGTGATGTGTTATCCGGGAAGTACATGGATCTTTAGTGCCTCACGGGATAAGACGGTTCTGATGTGGGACCTAAACCAGGGGGACGAACCTATTCAAGAATTTTGTGGGCACGAGTTGGTGGTCAATGGACTAGCAATCAGCCCTGGTGCGCAAACACAGACACAATGAGACTCCTCGCTAATAAGTAAACTGCTGTATTCTAATCTGCAAGTATGTCACAATGCAAGATAAAACTCAAGGTTATTATACCAAATGTATACTGTTATATTTCTGCACAGATATATTTTTTTAATCCCGAAACAATTTACTATCACTTTCTCAATTCCTTGTACTGTTGGTTTGGGAACAGATAATTTTCTGACAGTTAAATATTCCTCCAGTCATTGCAGCAGTAAATATACAAAAGTAATATAAAAACCATACTCTATGTGTAGCTGTTGGAAGACAATTCCAAACATACTTAAACAGTGTTGGTAAGAATGTTCACGCTCAGGCCTCCTGAGTGTAGATCTGACTTGAGACATGACAGAGACTTCTCAACAAGCTGGAAAGTGATGGCTGGAGGGGATATCTCTGAATTGTCTCAGGTGTTGGTCAGGTGAAATGCTGCTATGGTGGATTAGTAATATATCAGCCTGCCACAAGTCCTGAATGCAAGCGGGGAAGAATATTATCTAATAATATTTTATCGATTATTAACTTTGGACTATATGTTTATTATATAAGAAGTTTTAATTATTAAGAAATCATGTATAGTAGCTTCAGAGGCTTTTGCATTTCGGGTTTTTGGATTTCACATTATTGATCGGCACTGAATCTATGGAACTGTTTTTATTGTGGTTTGTAGATGGGAGAAAGCTGTGCACCGGTTCTCGTGACAACTGGATGTGCCTGTGGGATATAGAATCCTCTAAATGTGAACAGAGACACAACATTTCCAGAAACCTGGTAATAAAGATAGTGTGTATGTAAGAAAAAGAATCAAATCAATAAGCCATTCTGAGTTCACGCCCTGCAGGCTTTTAACTTTTCCGCTTTCCTCTCTTCTCTGTCCAGGTTACTCATGTGTGTTGGGTGCCAGGCAGCTCCGCTGTAGTCCAGACCTCTGAGGATAAGACCATAAGGTGCGTAGCAAGACAACTGAAATTCGGTAGAAATCCACTTTGTTTGCAGTTGATAATGTGTAATATGCTGTCTTGCTTCTACACCATAGGAAAATGTGTAGCAAAAAAGGCGTTCTGGAGTGTGAAGCAAGTGTTACAATTATTATCAGTAATGCGGTGATCCTCATTTAGTAACAATGCAGGGTCAGAACTACAATAAGTATAACATCAAAGCAACACTAAGATTGAAGACTGATTTTAATGTTTAATGTCAGTCCAGAGCTTTTTTAGCAGATCAGTGAGATACCAATTTAGAGGAAATAGTTTTATTCCATCTTCCTGATTTCTTGTGTATTTTGGAGAGTGACAGATAACTGTTCTGTTCTTCGTCTGAGTCTTAAAATTGGGGTAGGCAGTTTATTTCAGAAGGATTTTTGTTATATTTGTCTTTACATCCCGACAGCCATCAATAAATCAAATTCTCGGACACAAAAATTAGAAAAATCCAATATCTGTGGCTGTTGCAGGACTGTAATAAGCATGGCTAATTATTTAATTTGGCCCAATTATTTCGGTTGGATTCTTTCAAAATCTAGCTGTCTTTTGCTAGTTTCTTCAACATTGCTCACCCCAGCTATAATCAGTCATGGGTGAGGTCAAGTCCCAGTTGGCTGTAACATTTGGACTGGAAAATTGTGACACCTAGTTTTTATTCTGTAGCACTGTCCCTGTGGCTGATCTGACCTAATCTGTGTGTCTCCCCCTGGAGGTTAAAACATTACATCAGTGGTTCTCAGACTTTTTTGGGCCAGCGTCCCCCTATCCATTATCCAGGTCCCTTAAGGGCTATTTGCCCTGAATATTGTTGATTATTATTATTAATAATATTATTGTTGTTACTGAGCACATAATTGACTACAGATTTATTACTTTCACAGGGAAGAAGAAAGCTATGTAGGCCTAAATAGTAATTATATTTTATTAAAAATTAATTGTTCTCCCAGAGACCTTTTTCTTGGAGATGGCACTTAATAAAACCACCACCACAAAGCTTGTTCAATCATGTTTTTATCAACTTAGAAATATAGCTAAAATTCGATCTATGTTAACTTTTAAGGACACCGAGACCATTTTACACGCCTTCATCTCATCACGCCTGGATTATTGCAACAGCCTTTTCACCTGTTTAACCCAAAAATCTATTGATCGCCTCCAGACTGTCCAGAACTCAGCTGCCAGGCTTTTAACCAGAACAAAGAAATATGACCACATTACTCCTATTTTAGCTTCATTACACTGGCTCCCAGTATGTTTTAGAATTGACTTTAAAATTCTATTGATCACTTTTAAAGCTCTTCATGGTCTCTCGCCTTGTTATATTTC
>NC_060170.1:21947408-21978167 GCF_021292245.1 Micropterus dolomieu | reverse complement strand
CACGCCTTCATCTCATCACGCCTGGATTATTGCAACAGCCTTTTCACTTGTTTAACCCAAAAATCTACTGATCGACTCCAGACTGTCCAGAACTCAGCTGCCAGGCTTTTAACCAGAACAAAGAAATATGACCACATTACTCCTATTTTAGCTTCATTACACTGGCTCCCAGTATGTTTTAGAATTGACTTTAAAATTCTATTGATCACTTTTAAAGCTCTTCATGGTCTCTCGCCTTGTTATATTTCTAACCTTTTAGTCCTATACGCACCAGCACGTACCTTGAGATCCTCGGGCAGAGGTCTGTTGTCTGTTCCAGAGTCTCGACTGAAAACTAAAGGGGACAGAGCGTTTGCTGTCAGGGCCCCGAGGCTCTGGAACAGCCTGCCTGAGGAAATCAGGTCAGCTGAGTCAGTGAACTCTTTTAAGTCCCTTCTTAAAACATACTTTTATAGGAGAGCTTTTCCCGATCTTATTTTATTTACTTTATTTTATCCCTTTTATTTTATTGTATTTTACTAATTTTATATAAAATTTTCATGCTCATGTTTTTTGTATTATTCTTTACACTTGTTAAAGCACTTTGTAACTTGTTTTTGAAAAGTGCTCTACAAATAAGGATTATTATTATTATTATTATAATAACTGTGGTGTCCACCCCCTTAAGATTTTGAGCATTAAAGACTTCATTTTCTGCATTCTGGTGAAAATTTCTGCTCCAATTTCTGCCTTTTCGGCACCAATTTCTATTGGAAATGTTTTTATTTATATTAAGGGAAACACAAAATTCAGGTGGCAGGTGAATTTCAGGAGGAATTCAAAATATATAAATATAATGGGATACATTGCACTAAGGCTCTCAGGCATTCTTATCTGCTTTTAAAAATTTTTCTCCTGCAGATCAACTTAGTTAATATCATCACTGCTGAGTTAACACACATGATGTTTCCTTCTCTTTTGTGTCTTTTGTTTAGGGAAGTAAACTCTTTAAATGTGATTGTGGCAACTTTTCACCAAAACGAAACTAACAGACAACACCTGTGATCAGAGAGAAATTATGATGAAGTGTAGCTCACAGTCACACAGTCCCAAACAGAGAAAGGCTGCGCCTCCGTTTTTGATGTTACATTTTATAGCCCATTTTTATAGCCTATTAAAACTCTCACGTTACCGCACAAACTGGCTGCGACACACAGCGCGAGGTGGGTCCACTTCACAGTACTCGCTGGTGTGGCATCAGGTGCTGGACGAAGTTGATTTCAGGGGAAGTCCGACAGCAGAATATCCCTCTTATAAATGTGTAACAATGCGATACCAAGGCGTTCACGGTCTACTCTTTAGATAAATTAACGCTTTACCACGGTAGAACCAAAAAACAGGGCATCCATTTTCACAGTTTACACAGTTAACTACATGGGGGTGAAATTTTACAGATGATACTGACTTCCTGTTCCCATGAAGGCAGTACGGAGCTGCGCCACAAGCAGCTGACAGAAACACTGAAGAGAAGAAGAATTACGATACACATCGTCTTGTCCAGTCGCAGTGAAGTAAACTGTCAGGTTTTAATGTTGCAGACAACAGTTTTTTTTGCAAGTAGTTTAAAGTTTAAACTCTTATTGTTGTGAATATTTTGTGTAAGCTCGCCGTAAAACGTTCACCTCAACAAACGCCCCCCAAGAGCAGCTCAAAATATTTCTTTCAGCGCGCACCTTCATCTTCTGAACGCCCTCGTTGAGAAACACTGCACTACATGAACAAGTCACAAAATAAGTCTATCTAATGCTAAAATCAAGGACTTGCGCAGTGGTTAATTTGTAAATGATGAGTTTTACTGGAACACATGGTGATGGCTCTGGAAATGAACAGTGCTGCTGCCATTCAAATTCACATCATGCCCATAACATTTTGACAGTACTTTTGGAGTTTACATGCTTCTTTCTTAGTATACCCTTAATATAGCCCAGAAAATAAAGACTTGCAGCATGCTGACAGGTCATCTTTACCAAGACTTGTACAAATCAATAGGTCACAAAAAACAACTTATGCAACCGTTTACAGCAGTTATATACTGCTGAGTGACTGATATTATCCCAACAAGGTCAGCCAGAAGTTAGGTGCGCCTATGGTAGCCCATACCCTAAGTGGTATTAAGTCTTGGGATTGTACTATTGTCTTTCATAAAATGGCAATGATCAAATTATGTTAAACTGAATCATAAATACTTCTCAATGTATGTAAAATGATGGATGTGATTATAGCTAATAAACCAGCAGTTTGTTCTGGCTGTGGTTGATGGCGGCTACCTGTACATTGACATTTATTAGTCTGGGAGAATGAAGAGTGATCACACATTTTTACGCTTAACCGAACTGCTCCTTGGCCTCTGACACATTTACATTACATTACACACATTTGTAACAATACACTGACTATTGAATATATAAAACTGATATTGATAATGAAATCTTTATTTCGAACATGTAAAAGAAAGTATAAAAAATAAAACAATGGGGGAAAAAACAACAGATGAGCAGCAAAAGTACCCTTCTTTCCTATGTTAACATACTTCTATCACATGTGTGAAAAGGAGTAAGAAGAAGTAAAACTTATGTACTCCTACCCCTTTTAACTTACATTCCTTCATTTAACAATTTTTATATTATTATTAGTATTATGTTTTATATACATTTATTTATATTTTTTTACACACACACACACACACACACACACACACACACACACACACACTCACACACACATTTTATGTACACAATATTGGAGTGACCAAGTATTTATTTATCTAACCTCAATTATGTACTTATTCAAACAGCAAAAAACCCAAACAAACAAACAAAAAAACATGTGACAAATTTCCCCTTCCCCTTAAATCGTAGTACTGTACTTTAGAGGTGTAGAGGGTTTTTTTGTGTCCTTAAATGTTTTCACCATTAGATGACAGTATAATAAGCACTCGATTTATAACTCCGATTTGGAGGCTAGATCCTGCTATGTATTTAAGCAGTATTCTCCCGATATGTAGCCTATTGCATCATGTAGTCAGTGGCATAATATTTCCAATATCTATAATATGTTCAATTCAAACAGGTTTCTATACCTGTAAGTCATTCTTGGCACTTACTATTAATATTGAGAAGCACTTGACAGCAGCCCGAGCTTACCCAGTATTAAAGTGAAAATGGATGATCAACTTCAGTATACTGGTAATATTTCAATATTAGGCTTTGTTTGTGGTTTTAGCTGCAATATTCTTGGTCTTTTTGTTTGAATGTTTGTTAAAAATTATTTAAAAATTGTCACAAGAAATGTTTTGTCTAGAGTTGGACCATGGATACAGTGCAGTGTATTTCTACAATGATGTTTTTGCCTATGTGTACAGGGTGTGGGACAGCCGTGCATGGCAGGTGACCAATACTTTTCCAGCCAAGCAATACATCCAGACCCACTGTGACGTTTCTCCAAATGGAAACTATCTGGTGTCCAGCAGCAATGGCTTTGGAGGCCAAGGCTGTGAAGCTACGGTGAGACTATTGGAGGGGTTTGTGTGGTTGTTGGCTGTGCAGATTGTGGATAGGTTGAGGCTGTCAGCAGGTTAACCTATTGTCTGGCTTGTATTCGTCGATACTAGACAAACACCAGCTGGAATAAACAATATGTGTTGTACCTTTTTACCTTTGTGAAATTATTAGTTACTGCTAGTTCTTTTTCATGTCTAATCTGTATCTTCTCAAAGTAGTAAGAGATGAAAGTCAAATATGGAGATGTTAATACTTTCCAGGAACAATCTTTTATCTAAATACCAGTGGTTCTGTAGTACAGTCCAGTCTAGTAAAATAAAAAACAGATATATTATGACATGCATTGTTAGGTTTTATTATACTATTGACAGTTCATTCAAAATTAGGTTTAGCTGCCATTGTTCAGATTTGAATTTAGTTTAAAAATGAATGCTCTTGCTACTTACAAAGCGTTCTCATGTGGGAACACGTTGTTTCAGTTGTTATGGCAGAATCTCTCATTTGTCCACTGTCTTATGAAGATAGTTTTGAAACCTCTGACATTGTCATCCAAGGTGGGTTAAAATCATGGGCAACCGGACTTGGTCGAAGATACTCAAAGACGTTTCGCCTCTCATCCAAGAGGCCTATTCAGGTCTGATATTGTCATTTGTTCTCAGTGGAATTGTGTCTGTGTTATTAGCTTTGGGACCTGCGTCAGCCTGGCTGTAAAGTTGTGGAGTACAGAGGCCATCTGCAGACCACAGCCTGCTGTATGTTTCTGCCTGTTCCTCCTAGTGGTACAGCTTGGGTAGCCACATCCTCCCATGACGGCTCTGTCAAAATCTGGGATCAAAACACAGCAGGTAACACCCACTCAAGGGTGGAAACATTTATATACAGAGAGACAAATACAAACACACATGGGCGCATTTACAGACACTATTTGGGTGTTTAGATTTTTTTTACATTAACTCACCTCCACCCTTCCTATCTCTGTTCAGTCTGTTTAGGGACATTGTCTCTGGATGCTGCTGGTCCACTGGTTTCTCTGGCTCCCAGTGACTCGAACAATCTACTGTGTGCCAGCTTCAACTCTGGCCTCCACCATATCCAGGTGGACCAGGGATCAAACCAGGCTCAGGGTTCCGGGGCAGGTTCAGGTGGAGCTGGCGGCCTTGACATAAAAGTTTTGGCACGCTTCTGACAGCCCAGAAGAACCTGGTGTGACTCGTAACCATGACATATGAACAGCCAGTGACTCATGTCACTTCCTTTTTTGTTTTGTTTTTTTATAATTTTACACATTTCTAGAGACATTTTGCTTTACTAGACTGCCATACAGTAAAGAATGACAGAGGAGATCAGTGAGACAAAGAGGGGATGATAGTGACGAGTGTGGAGGATGCACCTGTTGTCCAGCCAGAGCCACCTGGATGTCCATCACAGCTACTCTTTTCAGAGACAGGTCTGTGAGTCACATTCTCCATTAATTGATGACACTAAACACTAAAATGATCCTGCTTGGATTGCTGCCTTCTTGGACCAAGCCAGAATAACTGGGGCTTACTGTCAGTTTTATACACTACTTCAGCTCAGCTGGAGTTGATGTGATGCTTCATGCGCATGTTGTATTGCTTTTATTGGTGATACTGACTACATGTTTGGAGGACATCGTAATGCGGCATGGGTGGTGTTGGTAATTAGGAAGTACACTATTTAGAGCAAGAAAAGCCACTATTTAGTCTGGTGTATCTTCTCCTGAGTCTGACGGAGAACTGGAAGCCAAGTAGAATATCATACTACGAGTATGTAATTAGGGTTTTTTTCTGCATAAGATTTAGTGAGTGCAATCAGACTTGCTGTCTTGTTTGTGAAACACTTTGTGGCAAGTTATTTTTGTCACCAAAACCGTAATGAGGAACACGCATATGTTGATGTTGTGTGAACGAAGTAAACTTTGATTAGTTTGTACTGTAGCTTTAACCTGTGTTAGACCAAACAAATACCTAAGACACAACACTGTATAAACATGCTTTGTTTTTAGGTAGAATTATATCGATAAAGGTTTTTAAAGATACAGATTCTGATATTTTTTGAACTGAAGCTGCCTATAGCTGAAGCTTGGTGGCAATATCCAATGTATCTAAATTTGAAAATTACTATGCAAAATACAGGGGTTATTCCCTTTTTATTAATAACATATAATTTGAATTAACAAATGGGAATAAAAGATATAGAAAACGGAAAAGAAAGCTGCTCTGCATCTACAAAAAAACTGCTACAACTTAGTTAATTATTGTTTGATCAACATTGATTGACTATTAACAACAAATATTGACATTTAACATTCTGTGCTATTAACAACAGATATTGAACTTCTCTGTTTGAATTAACAATCCAGCCAACGAATGCTAATGTTAATATTAGCAGCCTTAAGTGGTTGAATTTGGCCGCATTACATTCCTACCTGAACTGAACTGTCAGGAGTTAAACCACTCATTTCAAGGGTAAGTTAAACGATGATTACTTTGCCAGTTTCAGCAGCTCACAAATGACTTAATTTACCTTTTTATTTGTAGATATCCAGGTGACCATCTCTCCCAAAGACAGTAGTTGCTATATCATTCAATTCCTTTTGTTTGCAAATAAAGGAACAAAATGGACAGCTCAGGAGGTGGATCAAAGTAATCAGTTTAACAGTAATGTCCTCTCAGGTGATTCCAAATGCACTTAAATGGATATTAATTTGAAGGTTTATGTTGGTTTAGTACCTACTGAACATTTGTTTGTTCCAGGCATACGTCGGTTAGACCACCGGTTACAGTGAAAACTTAAGAGCTGCAATAAGAAAACTCCACATTCAGTAATAAATTATTTTTCTAAACGTTTGGGAACACTACAAGCAGTAGAGAACCAAAGATGATCAGACATTTAATTTTGTGTGAAGTTTGTATTTGACACTCTACACATCACCAGTTGGTTTAATTGTATCGATCAAGAAAATAGAAAAATTTGACTATTGCCCAGTCCAGTTTCCAGTAAACAATTTTACACTTGAAAGCTGCTGTGCACAATGTAAACCATTACCAGCCACTTTCCAGTTTTTACTGGGTTGTTTTGCTCAGGGGCACCATCTATCTGAGCACACTTTCTTATCTATTAAGAGGATCAGCTAATATTACCAAGAGGCTATACTTTATTTTTTTATTATTTATATATATATATAAAAAAAAATGCCTTTTGAAGGTATTTTCAATTTATACGTACTATTTAGAACGACTCATGGCACAGCAGATACTCGGTCATTTATTTATTGAATTTCCTTTTTCATCTTCATTCCAAAACCACCATGGGCTTTGAGGAAACACCAAAGATGTATCAGTGCCACCTAGTGCCAGAAATGTCCTTGTTGAAAATGGTCATCAAATAATGTTAGTACTACAAAATAAACTAATGTATTTAAAGTGATTCATCCAATAAAAAGAAAACCTAATGGACATTTCATCTCAAACCAGACTTATTAGTTTCAGTGGATTTATGGCGTCTGTGTGTGTGTGTGTGTGTATATATGTATATATATATATACACACACACACATACACACACACACACATTCACACTTTGCACACAGCTATATGAAATTATAAATAAAGTGAGAAAGTAGACTTTGTCAGACTGGTGTTTAATTTAATCAAACCTGGACCTCATTTTCACTTTTGACACAAATAAGAACCATTAAGCCATCAACAGGGTTTGATAGACACACAAACAGAGTAGGAAACAGCAGGCAGAAAAGCTTGTGGCTTGCCACACCAGTGATGTACAGAAATAATCTGATTTTAAAAAAAAAAAAAAAAAAAAAAAAGTCTAAAAGTATTAATTGACAAAAATAAGAAGTCTACATCTATTTCAAAATTCAAGATGCAAACAATTGCAGACTTGCAAAGAAAGACATTGGTATGTTAGAAAAAGCAGGCTACATGGAATAATAGGAATAAGTAGAATACAGTACATTAAATGAATGGAATTACTAGCCATTCAACAGGCAGTGTACAGACAGAATAAATATAATCTGAATGTAGCATTCAATCCAGATCTGAGAGATACCAGCAAAGTTGCACTGTCATCTTTCAGCGTGGTATGAGCCTACAGCTAGCAGCAACTCATATCATGGAAGAGAACTTGTATACTTTATCTCAGCACTTTTTGCTAGAAATAATTAATAAAAACAGTGATTTTGAAGAGAAATAATTTCACTCCTCGTTCTTTTTTTCTCCAACAGTTTCTAAAAAATATCTGACAATCACCCCTTAAAATCCTGAATCTTTTTGAAGTCCAGAAGCCACTGTAATACAGTATCACACTTCTGTGACATGCATCTAAGATTGCTAGACTGTAAAACCTTCCTTCAACAACATGATTACTATTCAGATAACACCTTAAAAAAAAAAAAAAAAAAAAAAAATCACACATGCTGTCATTAGTAAAACATACACAAGTCATTGGCTACAGACTGTAACCACACACTACAAGACACCAGGATCAAGTCGGCTTCACCTCTGCGAATGAATGAAAACTTTACACATTTTAAAGTGTACCTACATGTCAGAGGGCACAAAAACAGAACAGCTGTGATGATGTTATGAGAGAAACAATTCAAAGGGGTTGTGTCAACTTTAGTAATGTGAAACAGCCCTCGTACGTGATCATTTGGTCAATACAGCACAGTCATCAGTGCAAATATTGGCTGTAATGGTACAGAAAAATAAGACTCATAATACAATATATATATATATATATATATATATATATATATATATATATATATAAAATAATACAAATCAAAACCTCTGGCTAATTCATCACATCAAATTTTGGAATGGTTCTCTATCTAGCAAGTCAACAACATAACATTACAGACATAAAAACACAGCATGCAATAATTTGGCTATGTGGGCCAGCGGGGGGTTTGGAGGGCAAGTGCAGGTACGATCTGGGTGTGTTTGATTTTCAAACCATTGATATACATTAAGTTAACCTTAATGCAAACGTTGTATTTTGCTGCACCAAGCCTTAATTGCAAGATGAAGATGGTAAGCAAGGCCTAATAAGAATATCTGAAATCCAACCACTGTATGTAATGGGGATTATCTGCATGTGCTCAGAAATAGCCAGAGTCCATGTGTCTGTACCTGGTATTGCGGTGATGCAACACCTTCCTTCTCAAAGAATATTAACACTGCACCCTTGCTACACTGAGAAACATTGGGAGTGGGGTAAAAAATGCATCCCAAAGCATCTCACACATACTAATAGTTGCTGAGGAGATTCTTGATCGGAGTGTCAGGGGTGTGAATACTAGTTGATTCTTTGGCCTCAGTAATGTAAGAGCTGTAAGATCCTACAGCATTACTCGTTTGTGTCCTTATTTATTCAATCTTTCTCCTGAGACACTGAAAGCAACAATTTCCCCCCAAAGTTTGCACAGCATTAGGACCATTTATATAAAAACGTGTTTACACAGTCCAGATTTAATTGAACTGACAAAAAGCTGCGCCAAGGGGAATATGACTAGATGAAGATGTGTGTTAAACATAGAGGAGCATGGGAGGGTAAAGTCCTAGTCTGTTAACAACAGTACATGAAGAGAAATATAAAATCCAAAAGGCAGAAATAATAAAACATAAAAAGGCCCTTCAAACTAACTAGAGTTGGCTCCAGAGGTGCACACTAAGCATGTATACAACACACAGTTTTAACAATGTTACGCTGTATCAATCAGGCTGGTTGTAAATCTCATTAAGTTACTGGTAAGAGCTCTTATTACACACTAACATGAAACAATTTAGAATAATATACAACGGCTTGAAGCCTGACTTTTCTGATGCAGGGTCACATGAGGTTGTACAGTACAAGCTTGTATTTTTGCCACAGAATCAAAGGCACTAGACCTAATTTAATCTGTAACCAGTTTGAGAAATTGATCCCCCTTCGCCAGAGTGACGTGACTCAAAACGACTGTTCTACACATTTGTGGATAATATGCTTGTGAGTTCACACATTTAAAAAATGTTAAAATGCTATTTGTTAGAGGTGCAACGATTAATCGATTAGTTGTCAACTATTACATTTATCGCCAACAATTTCAAGTGGTTTGAGTTTCTTCACTTGTCTATGACAGTAAAGTGAATATCTTAAAAAAAGAAAAAAGAAAACTGAATATCTTTAGGCTGTGGACAAAACAAGACATTTGAGGGCATCATCTTGGGCTTTGGGATACACTGACATTTCTCATCACTTTCTGACATTTTACAGACCAAACAACTGATTGATTAATCAAACATTTTCAGTAGTTAAAGACCTACTATTGAAGAACACTACCAAATTTAACTTTAGAACCACTAGCTACCATGCTAGTATTAAACAAAAAATCTAAACACTGCAATTTCAACATGATGCAAAAAGACAAACTGCACACCCATTTATCAGTATGTATTGTAAAGTACTGAGACAGATTTCAAACCATATCTGAAAAACTGTGAAGTGACTCAAAGAGACCAAGACATGATTTTAATATACTTTATCTCTTTTCCAAATCTATGTGTTGGTTGAGTCCCTGAGATATTGCTGCCTTTGCATTTTCTTCTAGTCTGATGGTGACTTTTTGACACAGTGCTTTTCCATTTCACAAGCTTGAAACACACACACACACACACACACACACACACACACACACACACACACACACACACACACACACACACACACACACTTATGCATTTGCACACCTTCCAGTAAGTCACCCAGATGCATTTGCTCACATCTATACACACAAATGATGAAAACGTGGTCCGGATGTCAAACTATTGCCACTATGGAACGGTGAAACAAACTGCATCTACGTGATTTAAACATTTTGGATGGAAAAGTGAATAAATAAATCTTACTATGAACTATCCAACATCTTGAGGATTTTTACATATTAGAAATAAAATGTTTGTATCGGCCCCCTGCGTCATACACCTAACCCCTTTCCCTTCAATAGTTTCAAAAAAAGGGGAAAACATTTTTGCGGACAAACCTGTGCAAGAATCGTAATCCCCAGGTTATTCACAAGGATAGAAACAAACAAAGATGCATAAAATGCTTATTCATTTAGCACAAGCTTTGACAACACTTATCCAAACACCAGAAATTCAAGCCCTAACGTGGGAGTTTCTCAAAAGTAGCTGAGGTGTAGAATTAGGCCAGCATTTAGAAAACCATGGACATCTCTCTGATGACTTCCTCCCAGATGCAGCAAAAATCTTTCAAAGCCTAAGACAAAACAATTAAAGAAAAACTGTTGTTTGGTTGATTTGCGTAAACTCCCAGTCAACTGTCCACACCGCTGTGGATTTTTAGGTATTCTGCAACTAAAATCAACTCAAGAAGTTAAAATACTGTTTTCAAATCTAGTTTTGTCCCCCATCTGACAATAGAGTTGTAAATACCCAGTAGTCATGTTGCTGAAGATGTGTACAGGAAAACAGCATTCTGACATCAGCTGCAGCTGTTTCTACATTATCCCCTTCCTCCCCCACATCCTTGCTGCCACCTACTGCTCCCCGGGGCGTTCCAGGCCGTCTATGACACGGCTCAGCCTGATGTTAAGCAACCTGATCTGAGTGTCCAGGTGGTCGATTTTCTCTTCCAGTGAACCTGCCCCGCCTCCCCGACGCCAGTACGCTCCCACAGGCCCCGTCATGAAGTACACGGCCATGATGAAGCACAGCGGCAGCACAGCTCGCTCAGGGTCACCCTCAAACTTCTGCAGGATGTAGAGGCAAGACAGGGCGAAGAGCGTCATGCGTGCTAGCCAGAAGAAGCGACCGAACACAGCGTGCAGCAGGTAAAAGAAACCCCCAAGGAACATGGAGAGGAACCAGTAGGCCACGAGTACAGCGGCAACCAGGAGCAGGGCGCGTGCCGGAGAGTTGGTGAGGGATGTGGTGCTGAAGTAGTGGCTGAGGTTTGAGGCTGCAGAGGGAAGAAAGAGAGAGAAGAGGAAGTAGATGGTCTAAAATCATAAAAAAAAAAAAAATTGTAAAGCATACTATTTGTGCCTATCTTTCTTTGATGTCATAATAGATTTAAACTTACAGTCGATGCCCATAACATCTAGCAAATCGGACCATATCTTCCAGATGGTATCGAGAAAAGAGTCCACTCCATGGACAAACCGCTCCGTTGTTTTGGAGAAAAACTACAAAAACAAAAAAGACAGAATGGTAACACTGTTTACCCATCATATTAAATCTTTAGTCTAGACCTACAGTACATACAGAAGGATCAGTTGAATATTTCTTGTTTTAGAGAGAAACATTACGTTACATTCATTTATCTGATGCTTTTATCCAAAGTGACATACAATTGCTATATACGTCAGAGGCCGCACACCTCAGGAGCAGTTAGGGAGTGTCTTGCTCAGGGACACATTGGTGGATGTGTCCCGCTGTGACACATCGAACCCAAGTCTCCAACACCAAAGGAATGAGTCTTATAGACTGCGCCATCACCACCAAATAATTATTTAGCACATTGTAAAAGTAAAGCAAATGTACACAACAGTTTATCCTGCCTAACATCAGTTTATGCCAGCTAAATTAAAGCCCTATACACAATTAATATTTACCTTAATATAACATGAACAACATATCTAACTGTAAAAACAGAACTGATGGTAAGAAGAGGACAGCAGTGTTGTTGCTTAAGTCGACACAGTTGTGCAATAATCATGATTACCAAATAATTCTCTAATCAACAAGATAGCCACTCTTTGCTCACAGTAGCTGCCTTTAAGTACAGTATCATAGAGTAGCCACAATGTTTTGTTAGCATTGTCCATGTTTAACCTTAAGCAAAACAATGTTTTGTTAGCTTGTCGCTCTAGATGCCATCTGTTGTGCCATCTTATGAAGCCTTCAATACGGAATGGACTGCACTAAAACCTGTCACTACAGATTTGGGGAAGTGACATAACAGCTTTTGAACTTGTTAATTAAAAAAAGAACAGAAATTTGAACAATGTACATGTACAACGCATAAAGCCATTTACATTTCTCTGAGTCCCTTTCTAAAAGGCCTTTGTGCCTAAAAAAACAAACAAAAAAACCTGCAACAGTTGAACAAACCAACTATTTTTCTTTATCAACTGAATAGACAATTAAAAGGTGGTATACAACAGTAACAGGCTAGAAAGACTGATTAAAAACTATTATAGCAACAGGTGCCTTTTTCACACTGAAAGCAGACTCTTGTTGGGAAGCAAGCAACCCATGGTACTGCCTACAAACTTTAATAGCCCATAACAGATGAAAAATCAAGGCATCTGGGACATCTATTGATTGCAACTTTTATTAAGGATATTAGTATCATTGTGTCGTATTTGACAAGTCACAATATCCCTCACCACAGAAGGTCTATTCAATGTCAGTTGAAAATCAACATCAGTTAGAAGGCCGACAAACAAATTTACATTTTTGCTGATCATCTCAGCCATGGATGAGGAGTCTGCTGTATTGTGTGCAGCTGCGCTTTCCATAACTGTAATCAGTAAGTCTCAATGTGTATGTTGTTATCACATCACCCCGGTTTTTTGGTTTCATTACACTGGCTCCCAATATGTTTTAGAATGACTTACTTTCAAAGCTCTTCATGGCCCCTCTCCCTGTTATATCTCAGACCTGTTCAAGAGTCTCAGCTGAAAACTAAATGGGACAGAGCGTTTGCAGTAAGGGTCCTGAGGCTCTGGAACAGCCACCAGAGGAAATCAGGATGGCTGAGTCAGTGAACTCTTATGTCCCTTCTTAAAACATAATTTTAGAGGAGAGCCTTACCTGATTTTATTTTAAATCCTTTCTTTACTGTATTTTAATTAAGACACAAGGACATATGTTAATGCCAGCTAAAGCGGCCATGTGCAACCTAACGTGTCACTTTGCCTTGCTTTGGCGGGTAGGCGCAGGAAATAACATAGATTTCGAAATGCAGGAAGTGCAGCGGGACCAATGAATGAGAGGACACAAGCTAATGTGTTTCCTTAGCATGATTAGCTTTATAATAATTTGGACATGAAAGCGACATAAAAAAAAAACAGCTGTTCTGGCCTGGACCAATGTGGTTACCTGCCATTTGTGTGGTGACATTAGATGCACCTGCTGATGGACTCAATAACGTTACAATGAATAGCAGCACGGATTACACGACAAATTATAGAATTTAACAGTTACTGCATGAAATGCATTCCCAATTTTATTGTTTGCGGCATCGCTACATGACCTGACATCTTCTCTAGATGGAAAAATAGCTAATTTTTCAAAATGGCATCCGTTGTTGGCCAGGCCCCGGCAGGGTGCGTTTTTTTCCTGTTCGCCATTCTGGTAGCTTCTACAAGCCACAGCCGAAGCGCGCTGCTATCTGGACAACACATGTCCCACACTCACCTTGTATAACCCTCTAATGTTGTCCTCCCCGAAAACACTGCTCAGAGTCTGGTAGATGCCGTTAGCTGCCCGTCGGAAGCTGTTCTGGTTGCTGGTTCTGCTCCTGCCCGCTTCGGTTGTGCACAACAGAGACGCGGAAAGCACCAAGAAAACCACAAAAACCCTGATTCCCTTCATGGCACCAGACGTCCCGAGATGTTAAGCAGAAATTTTTATCAAAATGTCTCAAGAAAAAGGACGGTAAATCAGATTAGCTGCCTAAGGTGAGACCTTGCTGAGGGATGACTGTGATGGTGGTGGCGGTGATAACCTTTGTTGCCTTCAAAGCGCCTCGAAAACTTCTTCTTCCGCGCCCTGAAGTGGCTTGTCATGTCGTGCCTGCGGACGAAATAAAAAAATGATCGTGTGAGAAAACCAATAGATTAATGGTTGCAGCGTCAATCTTACCAAACGACAATTAGCGACTCTTCTAAGAATAGTGAACACGATATCAGTAATTATCCTAATTGGTGTTTATATTGGTTTGTTTGCAAAAGACATGTAGCCCGTGTGTCGCCTTGAAACATACAAAAATGCAATAAATACTCATACTCATCAACACTATTTAGAGTACCAAATTAATAAGCACATGGGCAATTTATTACATTTAGTTTAAATCCTCTTTGCCTTTGAAACACTTCGTGCTTATGTGGTTGCAATGTTTCCGATTATCTTTAAAGGCATCGCTTGTCTGCATGTGAGGCATGAATGAGAGACTCATCTGAAGCTTGCTGCTGCTCTCCAGTGGTCAAGTAGTCTCACTGGCCTCCCTTATTTTTTTCTCAGTCCATTCTTTTTGCTAATGAAAGCATCATGTTCAGCTGTATCATAAAGTAGTCTATGCTCCATGGATCTCTGGTGTTGCTTCCTGCACATCAAGCATCAAGTTGTACCTCATATCAGCTCTGTCATGCTTGGACAAAGACATGTCTCTGCATCGTTCAGTCTCCCTATATCAGTGTCTACAACTACACAATAATAGTTAAATAGATTTAGCTGTAGTTTAATAAACCCCAAGCCAAGTCTTAGGCAGCAAATTTTGATAGTCATAATTCAGTTAGAAAAACAAAATTACTCTATTCAATTATACCTGATTTTGTCTAATTTTCTTCTCTTATCAATTAGTTGTGCTCATCATAAGGAAAGAGAAGATTGAACATTTTTACAAGAAAAGTTGCTAATTTGATGCAGAACATCTTTACATGCCTTGTTTTTCAGCATTGTTTGCTGTGTTTCAAGTAACACAAATTTTCAAACAACAAAACTGATCTTAACTTCACTTGCATCCAGATCCCTTAAAAGACAACAAGTATGTTTTCTGCTATGATATGGTCAACATCTTAGGGTAATGAAATTTTCAGTTGTATGAGTACTACTTTCACTGGTGCAGTTTTCATTGAACACCTTCTGTTCTGGTCTTGCTGACATGGTATAGAAGTGAAGAAATGTAATGTGAGTTTTGGGGGAAAGGGATATCACTTTTAACAGAGGTGTGAGGCAGGCCTTCCCAGGGCGGCTCCGAAATGTTTTGGGGAGGCTCAGTGAATGGAAGTGAAAAAATATTAGTTATTATTTTATTCCGCCTTTGGTGTGAGAGACCCAGGTTCCATTCCCACTGCGACACGTCCACCATAGTAGGTAGGTAGATTTATTTTGTCACAATATAACAGGTTATATAGTGAAATTGAGTTTGTAACTCCCTTCTGCTACATAGCAGACAATATCCATTGACATAGAAGCAATTAAAAAATGCTAAACAGAAATAAACTACATTCAATGCTGAGGATGCAATGTGTCCCTGAGCAAGACACTTAACTCCTAGTTGCTCCAGTGGCATGCGACCTCTGATATAAATAGCAAGTGTAAATTGCTTTGGATGAAAGTGTCAGCTAAATGACTAAATGTAATCTAATATGATTAAGGGGAAATTTCAGTGATACAGTAGTTTAGGGGAATTTTATTTTTTTCCCACCTTCCCAGAGTCAGAAACTAATAAAGCCTCTCTGATCATAAAAGTAATTCATTAAAGCACAAACACACAGCCTATAGAAATCTATTTACACATGACGTCTTGTTAAGAGGAGCCAAGCTCCCCCATAGTCTGTACCCTGCCTACAATCTCTGAAATGTTTCTCGGTGTGAATTATTAAAAAACAAAATAAACAAATTAATTTCGGGTTAAAATGCGTTGTAACGAGCGTTACTGAGATTGTAACGGGTATAAAAATTACGATTTATTTTTAGTAATGCGTTATACAGTATTAGGCTTCTACGTTAAAGCAAAAAGCAACAGGCCTACATTACTGTAATTATGTTACCTTTGTAACGCATTACTCCCAACACTGGTAACGATGATTGCAATTTACTGCACCAGTGACAGTTGCCCACTACAGTCACAACAATCATGTCACTAATGCAATATTACTCACCAGTTTAAATATGACTTCAAAAGCAACAACCCTAAGTTTTCCTTATGGATGATTAATAACATTTGACAAATCAAATACCAGCCTGCAGAGGAAACCTCCTGCTTATGAGACATGACAGTATTGTATTAAAGATGCAGTTCACTGCCATTTCAGAGAAGCTCTTGTTACATGGAGGGCTTTCCCTGAGGTCTCATTATCCAAACTGCATTGTGGGCCAGGCTAATAGTGCAGGAAGAAGTAGGTCAAGACTACAAATGATGATAACAGGAAAATAGTGGCACAATAAGGGCAAATGCAGGAATAGCTGTTATTAATACAGAAACGGGCAAACCCTGTTGCTGAAATATGTTTAATCACACTAACTGGCCCACTTTAGGGACAGATAAATGGATGGTTGGAGTCACCCACTAGATGGTAGGATTGGACTATGGTCTAACCATTAAAATATGCATAGGATGTACAATTTATCTTAGGACATTTTGTAGTAGGTGCATAGTTAATTCCAGGATGGTGTCACAAATATGCGTGCAAAACCAATAATAGTAATAATAGGAAAACAATTGATTAGACTTACAAGAAATATCCAAGTGATACACGTGGTAGAAAATATCAAGGGAGATACTGTAGACCCAATACCTAACCTTACGTTGTTTCCTACAGTTTGATGCTGAACTCTAGGCTACATGCCCGCAGAGAATTGCATCCACCTCGCTGTAGGTAACCTCACAACCTAGGCCTATATCCGGAGAAAACCGATGAATGCAAATCTTGGCAGGTAGCTTAGAAAATCTCTTCTGCCGAAGTAGGCTACGCATCCACATGTTAAGGTCTTTTCAGACACTTTTCTGTGCAGATTGATCAAATGCAGTTATCACAGTACAGTACTCCTTTTGCGGAATCTACTAGGCTATCTGTTATTACATATTGACGACTCTAAACGTTCATAATAATATACGAATCATTTATCACCTTTGATGAACCCCACAAAGAATAGGCCTATTATAGCGCTTTAAGCAGTAGGCCCAGTAGGCCAGGCCTACTTGATTTTCAGTGGGCATGCAGAATTCGGCGTAACACCTGTTACTGTAACTGGTATCCAAGCAACGACGCAAGGAGCCGGACTCACACAGGAGGCGAGTGCAGAAAAGGCCGAGGACTGTAAAGAGAGCCGTGGGGGGAAGTTTTAATCTCGGGGCTTACCAAATATGATAAAGTGAGAACTATATTTCGATTTTGGGCCGACTCTAGCGTGTGTCTCTGTGACGTGACAGTTCAGTTAAACAACCGGTCTGTTTTAAGCGCAGGGTAACGTTAAAATGTATGGACGAGCTCCAAGAGTGACCTCCATGACAACAAGCGGCACTCCATCTGCAGTTGGCCCCGGTTCATATGATGTCACCGGGGGCGATACTAAACTATCAGGTAGGAATAAGGTAGCTACAAATGAAGATTAAAAAAAAAAAAACTAGGCTACTGGAGTCTCGTTTTAAGTCAAGAAATCCACCTGCTTCTTATTTTTAACCCTCAAGGAAAATGTAGGCCAAAATGTAGGCCTATTTAAATCATACGGAAGCGCATTGCATTCACCAAAGAAAAAAGAAAAGATGTCATAATTACGAGATAAGATGTCATAATTAGAGAAAAGATCTCGTAATTACGAGATAACTGTAAAGGTGCCATTTATTAATAAATGGCACCTTTACTGTGTATATACGGTTAGAAATACCGTATATACACAGATTCAAACTTGCGGGATCAATAAAGACGGTCCCTGCGCACTCGTCTCACAGCCTTCTGCGCGTAGAGAACAATGGTATTTGTGCCACTCATTCATGTGAAAATGTAGGTAGCTTGTTGTCTACTTAACTACGATAATAAAGAGGCGTCGTTTGTGCTTTAAACACATTTTGCTTAGGAGTTATTGATCCCGGAAGCTCGAATCTGTGAATATAGGCTATTTGCAACTTTACTATTATCTAGTAATTATGAGATCCTGATCTCGTAATTATGATATCTCATCTCGTAATTATGACATATTTTCTTGTAATTATGACATCTTATCTTGTAATTACGAGATCCTTATCTCCTAATTATAAGATAAGGTGTCTATTTATTTTCTTTGGTGAATGCAATGTGCTTCCGTAAAATCAACATATCTGCACGTTAAAATGCTAAGGCTACCTGAAAGACAGTAATAAGCTAACATTATTGCAACATAAATACATATTTTCTGTTTTCCTGTTATTTTGTCTGTTCGTGTATATATATAGTACTGGGAAACACATAATATATAAAATGCGTCTAGTATAATATACCATAATCACATATTTGCTGGTTTTGAATCAATCATAAACTTGCATATTCCACTATTGTATGTTTTTCTTTTTTTTGCAGATGGCTATGCTCCATTCCTGTCCTTGACCAACAGACAGTCAATATTCAATGAGTCCAGTGAGATGATACCAGCACCTGGACAGTATGACTCCTCACCTGTCAAGGTACTGTAGGTCAGAGACAATTCTTTACAATAAAATCAAGACCTGGTTGTGCCTGAGAACCATAAACTGGGTTAGGTGATGCTGAATACCTTTATAAAATGCTCAGATTGGTCAGTAGGTAGGAAGTAGGAAGTAGGAAGATATGGTTCAAATAAAGAAGCCTGTATCCCAGTATCACAACGCTTGATTCAGATCAGGAAAAACTCCCCCCCCAAAACACTTTTAACAGAGGGAAAATGGAAGAAACTTCAGGAAAAGCAACAGAGGAGTGATCCCTCTCCCACAACAGTCAGACATACAACAGATGTGTGTATAGAATAGACTGACATAATAAAATTACAATATGGGCAAGAGAGTGAGGTCCCAGGATGGCCGATGGTCCAGCACAGAGGAGCCTGAGTGAAAAGACAGGACAAGGAGGAGAAACTAGAGAGATAAAAAATATAGAAATATAGAGTACTTTTGATTTATGTAAGAATATTTTGAGAGATGTTTTGAGAATGATGTTGGTGTTACTAGTTACCAATAGAGGAGGAGAAGCAATCAGTATTGTAGTAAAATTGTATAAAAACTAGTTTGACTGCCTGCCTTGAATTTCTTTTTCCTGTTAAAACATATAAAACTATTAATTAGGGTAGGCATGAAATGAATAATAGTGAATGAGAGCATGGGACGGGATTTGTTTAGGAAAATATACTGTTGAGACTCAATTGTGTGTCTGTTTGTTTCTCTGTTGAACCTATGTGTCTTCAGCTAAACATCCATGGTGGCCGCAGTCTCCAGAACCGCTCCAAGCGGTTTGAGGACGTAGTGTCGGAGGTTCCAGGCCCCGGGGCCTACAATGTGCTGCCTGCCTCAGGAAACATGCTCAGGGCTGTGACGGCTAAAGCAGGACAGGCTCAGAAGCTTGGCAGGAAAATGGTAGGCATATGGGTGAAGTTCTGGGGCAAGGTAAATGAGAAGTCAAGTTACAGAAAATGATTTATTATAGATTTCCCCCTTCCAGCCTATTGTGTATTGTTGCAGTAGGATGGCTTTTATACATTTTATAAATATATATATATACATATATATATGAGGAATATATGTGGAAAACTGCTCTTACTTTGACCTAGCCAAGATCCACCAAAAAGTCATGTAATACCTACAGCATGAAAAATATAGGCATCAAATTTAGGTCTGCAGGCTTTTTGCTTTTTTACTGTTGGTGTCCGTATATCTCTACACTTAACAATGAAAGGATTTTTTGTCCTGTGTATAATCAACCTCATATTGAACACAAATATGCCTCTGTGCTGGTAAAAGGTTACTGTTTTCCTTCCTGGTCCCCATCTAACCAGGGTAGTGTGTTTCATGTTCTGTTACACATACACAGATTTAACAATGTTTATTTTCACACATACAATAAAAATACAATAACACATGAAACTCTTCTCTGCACGGTGTACTCTGATGTGCTGTATCTGTGCCATTTCCAAACAAACCATATGAATATCAGAGCATTCTCCAAACATGTTGACTGCCAAAACCTTCAGACAGTAGCTTGCCTTACCTCAGTCCTCACCTTTGGCAGTTTGACCACCCAACACCGATCTACAGGAAATTAGTGGCTGCTATATTAAAACCTGAGGAAAACAGTTTTTCTAGACACAGTCACTTCTTTAAAAGAATGCCACCTATTGTATTTGCAGTAACATTTCAAAACTTATCACATTCAATAAGGCATAATTAGAACATAGTAGGTTGAGCAAAGGAAAGATACTGTATGTATAATATAACATATTTTGTCCTTATAGGTATAATGTGTAAGACATGGCCAGAATTTTAGTTTAAAACATTCACAAAAGGATCTAACATCAACACTATTTGAGTAGTGCAACAGTTTTTTAGTCTAATAAAACACCAAAATGAACTCACACAATGTCAAGAAAGGAAATATTCTTACACCTACTTTCCTTATGAAACAGAAAAAACAAAAAACTCACCAGTCTTTCCCTTGTTTTAACGATCAACAACTCTGGTATGGTCACAATAAACCCCTAATTAATTGACTTAGATGTGAAAATACTCTGGCTGTACACAATGTTGCTGCCTCTCTGATGCCCGCTCGCTCCCGCTCGCTCCCCTCCCACATGACACCTCTCCTGACCCCGCCTGAACCCGCCAGGACTCTGACTCTCTGGAGTCAGAGTCCTGGTCAAAACAGCTGTAAATCACCTCGGTACTGTATTCCCTGTCGTCTAACTGGCCTCATCAGTCTGTGGAGGCACAGACAAGGGTGCCCATTTGTGTCATTGCCATGATGAACATGAATCCAACATCCACAGTGGCAGTAACAGTGGCAGTCAGACCTCATTCTGTCCGTTCTTACACAGTCGGACTAAAGCCTGAAGACGGTGTGCCCATATTACCTCTGCTTTTTACAAGCCACTGAAACTTTGCTCACCCTTTTGTGTTTGGTGTCCAGAAACAAGGAGGTTTTGGCAGGCACCCCTGACAGGTTTATCATCGCTATTCATCAGATTCAACAAATGGAAGAGCCTTGTAGCTTTGTAAACCCACATTTGTCACAGCGAACCCTCCCTCCTGTTTGCTTTGAAAGATAATGTCTCAGGTGGTTTGAGAATTGAAGACATAGTGCTTTCAAAGCAAGCAAACAATTTTATCGCATAGCTCACTAAGTAGCTTCCATGATATGTGAACTTTGGAGAAAAGGTCTTCAATAATGGATAGTATGGCCTGTCCAGTAGCATGCAGCTTCATCAGCAGTGAGACTGTAGTAGTGAAACATGTTACGTGCGGAGGTAAGTGAGATGATATTGAGTTGCCCTTTCCATTCGCCTGTAATGTTAAATTTATGTCCAGGGTATTCACACATAAATAAACACTTAGCTCAGGACTTCTGTCTGATCTAGATTGAGACCAATGATTTGCTCACTTCGTACAACTGACCAATCATGAAAGAGTCCCAGTAGAGATGCTCACACTCTCCTCCTTTTATGCTAGCTGTAATGACATGAATAGCACACACACACACACACACACACACACACACACACACACACACACACACACACGCACACCTTACATCCAGCTGTAGAAAGCTATAAGAATAGCTTTTATGCATTTTGACTGAAATTGCCTTCATTGCCTGTTCAGTCAGTACATCCTGTTCCTATTTCTACACTTCTCCCTCTGTCTTTTCTTCTTTCACCCTCCTTTCCCTTTTCCTCCTTTGTTTCTTATCTTCTGCCCCCTCACGCTCCTTCTCTCTGTCTCCCTCAGTCTCACTCTATATTAGCCCTAGGCAGTGCTCAGCTACTTTGTAAGCTAGGGCATCCTTTCCATCGCAAACCCTGACTTCTCTCCCCACTCGCCCTGTCTTTCTCCTGCTTATTCTCACCGCACAGTGGCTGCAGGCTAAAAGTCTCCGACTGGTTCGTCAGTCAGATATCCCATCCATTCCTTCCCCGGGCCAAGCCCATGGCTACGAGGAGGACGCCCTGGGTGTGCTCAGTAAGCAGCAGCCCCCTCCCAGGGACACAACCCTGGGGCCAGCCTACTACAATCCACTGCTGGTAAGGACAGGCGCACACACACACACACACACAAACACACACACACACACACACACACTCATGTTGAAGTTTGAATGTACATCCATCACAGAATGTGAAGTGTTCATTTGTGCACGCATGTGTGCTTTCATTAGTCTGTATGAGTGTGTGTCTGAGTGTACTTACTCTGCCCGCGAGGCGAGGTCCATTAGTGTTAGGCAGATCTAATGCACCACTAAACCCCCACCCCACCACATTCACTTGGCCCAAAACCCATTTCCATAGCTAATGAATGCAGCTCCACTTTAAAAAAGCCACAGCGCACCAATGCTCATCCATTTCACATGCCAACAAAGAGAGCCATTACTAATTATTCTTCAAGCTATATTACAATATTCACTTAAAATAATGCACACTCCTGCCGGTCTGGCTCTCAATTAAGTCGTTTTTCATCTGTTAATGACCAGAGGAAGTCAACAGCGTCCTTGAGTGTTGGCCGAGGTTGTGTCAACACACCGGCGCAGGCACAGAGGCGTGCTGTGATTTAGGGCTATCAGCAGTGCATCCATCCACGGCTCTTTTTTCCCCCGTCTCAACTTCTGTTGCTCTCCCTTTGAAAGTTCAGCCTCCATCTCTGACTATCTTCTCCTCTCTGTCTCTCCGTCTGACACACTCATTTCTTTACACTCAAACGCTTTGCCCGCCCCGTGCTGCGACTGAGTTCAAAAGTGCGGGGAGACGGAATTAAGTGGGTGTCTGATGTAACTTCAAAGTGGCTGGGGCAACCTTTGAATGATAAGACGTTAGACAGAAATCAAAGCATAGCTTTGTTTTCTGTCTGAATGTTATTGAGAAAAGCAAAAACATCTTAATCGGTTTTATCCACTGACCCTAAACTTATGCTTCACGTCTTTATTGACAGAACAGTTACTTTACTGCATCCACTGATAATTTAGTTTATAGAATAATGACTAGTGTGCTGGAATAGTGAGTAGTTATTGGACGATATGGGCTTATCACTGATATATTGGTACAGGCACATATGATGGCTGACATGTAATAAAATGACTGTGGATAATGCAGTAAAAAGCACTTGGGCTAATTTAGAAACAGTTATCACCATGAGATATGCTGTTAGTTCAGAATGTCACATTAGATCTGGCATATTATCATGACACAGCTGGCCAGATGTTGATATGGAGGCCAGACCGTGCTAAGAGATGGGTGGGTGTCAAATTAAAGGATGTTTGGCCCACAATAAGACCCCAGAACAGCTTTATAGTGCTTTGCATTGATTTTCCAAGTCTCTGAATTCTACTGGAGGGATGAGCACAATCTTTCCAAAGTATATTGTCTTATTTAGTGTTTTGATGATGGAAGTGGAGAGAGCGCTGTCTAGGATGTTGGATACTTTAAATGATTCTTTCGTTTTTTATCTGTAAAAACCCTAACTCAGAAATCAAGTTTTGGTCAGATTCTACATAGAATCGGTATTTGGCGTGAACATGTGAAATGGGAATGGAGACATGGGCAAGATCATCTTCTCAGTAGAATCTGAATCAGATTCAAACTCATGCTGTGTTGTATATTATGTTTGTAGAAAGCACACCAACAATTTCAGGGATCCTGCCCACACACACACGCACGACCCTGCTGACTTTTATATAAAAGTTTTATTTCTGGTTGACTTTTTTATTCTCATTTAAATAATAAATAGCCTGCCATTCCATTTTATCAAAGCTAAATGAATATGTTTATACCCAGTAGCTGCGTTTTTGTTTTGCTTTTAAAAGCTCTCCTTGACATAAATAGGCAATTTGTGCCTCTGAACTCAATGCCAGCTGTGATACCATCAAGGTGCTTGTATGTGTCTATGTGCGATGCAGAACAGTTGTGTTTTTCTTTTTAACTTTAAGCATCTGAACATCCTTGTTTCCTATCTCCCCTTTCTCAAAACTGGATTGGTAGATTACAGGGGACAGAACCTCAGATCTCATCCTTCAGTCACTGTTGAAGTTGAGATAAGGAGACAGGCACCGCATGGAGTGAGAAACTTTTTGAGACTCCCTGCCACTCCTCCCATAACCTGCCTCACAGAATAGATACAGATGGTTGGGTCAAGGAAAAGTTAGAAAAGAACGGGAAGAATTTTAGATGCTTTGATTTTTTATTCAGTGAGGAAAGAAATTGGAAATCAAACTGTTTAGTAACAAAGTGGAAGCCCCCTAGGACCAACTATTGACGTATCCTACTTGTTTTCACTATTTATAAATTATGGAATAACGTTAAATTAGGGTATTTGATTTTCTCATTGCTCATAAACTGACAGCAAATAGTTAGGTCTGGTCTCTCACAGTTAAAAACTCCAGGCTTTTTTATGTAACATAATTACATTAAGAACATTTCATTTTAACCTCTCCATGCTGTTTTTACCACGCTAGCAGCATAGTTTTAGAAAGGGCATTGTCAGTCGGCCCACTCATAATCCCCGCAATTAAAGCCTAAATACTTTTGTGATCCCCTGACCTTTTCTTTAACGCCACCTTTGAGGTTGTCTGTTTTGTTTTTTTACAGAAATATCTCAACAGCTGTTGCTATGAAATTTGGTACGGAGATTCATAACCCTCAGAGGATGAATCCTAGTGGCTTTGGTGATCCATTGACCTTTCGTTTAGCACCTCTAGCAGGCGAACTTTCCTAACTAGCATGACTGCTAGCATGCTAGCACACTAAACTAAAATGATAAATATAGTAAACATTATACCTGCAAAACATCATCATGTTAGCATTGTGTCATGACCTGCTCAAAGGGCCATGGCAAATAAGGATTAGGGTTAGAGACACCAAAAATGGTTAGCATGTTAGCATGCTAACTTAAGCGTTTAGCTCAAAACACCACTGTATCAAAACCTCACAGTCACTAACATGGCTGTAGACTCTGTCTTCTTGATAAATAATTACCATTTTCTAAGAAATATTAGTGCAGAGATTCAAAACTTTTTTTTCCAGCAACATTGCAACATATTTTTGAGAAAATCTCACACATAGTATCTCTAAAACGTGTTTGGCATCAGGTGGCCAGCTCATTTTCAGATGTAGTCTCTCTCAGTTGTTAAGCTGCAGAGTGAACTGGTTCTATCTGAACGGCCACAGGCAGAGCAAGCAGGCTGTAAAACTCAGAGAGATAAGAAAGACGGAGGGTTTCTTCTAGATCTCTGACATACTCTGCCATTTGAATGAATTTCAAATTTCATTCAGCCCCAACTTCATGAGCCCTGACTGGAAGAGAACCCAGATAAGTGTGAATGAGTCAATTCTATTTTTTCCTTCTTTGTTCATCCATTTATTTTGGCAAATCCTTTCTTTCATTCACTCTTTCCCTCTTCTCTCTTTGTGTCTGTCTGTTCTCCCTGTTCCTCTTCCTCTGTTCTTCTTTCTGTAGTCAGAGATGAGCTCTGCTCAGAAGTATAAAGGAGTCCACTTTGGCAACATGACAGGGAGGAGAGATGAGGTGAAAGTGGAGGAGGGACCGGGTCCAGGACAATATGACCCTGATACGTGAGTATCTCATGATGTCATCGTGCAGTATTAAATGAGTATTTGGTACCAGTGGCAAATGTACAACAATGTTGATGGTCAGGGGTAGTTTGACATTTTGTGAAATACAATTCACTTTTTTGCAGAGAGTTAGATGAGAAAAACGATACCTCTCTCTTATTTCTATGGTAAGGCTATGTCCAGCACTTGGTTAGCTTAGCTTAGCTTAGCTTGAAAGACTGGAAACAGCAACAGCTCTGTCTGTGGTATTATGGGGGGTTATGTACCAGACTATTTCTTGGCTAGGCACAGTGAAACAGGCTTGCTAAGCTAAGCTAATGGTTGTAGCCTTATATTAACCCTATACATATCAACTCATCCAGCTGTCTGCAAGAAAGGAAATAAGCACATTGCGGCAAATGTCAACGTATTGCTATAAACTATCACTTTCTGTTTTAAGTTTGATTTAATTTAAACCATTTGGGGACAACACTTTTAAATACTGATCTAGTACAGTATTATTTTATCATCAAACAAAATAATGGTTGGCATTTAATGTTGATATTGAATTACGTTTCGTGGATAACCATCAGTGTATGTGTTTGGAACAAAAACCTTCATAAATTCACATTTTGAAGCATGCATTAAGAGACAAACAGTTGGTTAGATTAGATGCTCCAGGGAATCTAATGTCAGAAGTTTGCTGTTCTTGAGCTGTTACAGAGATGTGTGTTGAACAGAGAAGCTCTTCCTCCAAAGTGAAATATTGCTTTGATCCCACAGCCACGGCATTATGTTTGACATTTCTCACATAGCATTTCTATTGATGGCTGCGGAGGATGGGCCTTACTAAGCACTTCTATAATGGTGGCTCATAGCTGGCAGCTCAGCTATCCATAAAGGAATTGGCTGGGTAATAGAAGGAAAAGTGTACATGTGAGCAATCATACTGTATACACATAGGTGTAGACAAACATTTACACACCAGCAATAACATGTCTATGAAATACAGTACATGTGATTATTGAAATCATTTAAAAATGATTTACATGTTACCATCGCTACAAAGCAGTTATTTCAGTATTTTCTTTTCTGCCCTTCACTCCCCCTCTGTAGATCCTTCCTTCTCTTTCTTGTCCTCTACTCCCATCTGTCTTTGCTTTGTTTATCTCTTCCTCTTTACATATCCATTACACATCTCTCTTCCCCTCTCCTTCAATATATTGTATCTCCCCATTCCACCTACTCCCCCACCCATTTTGTATTTTTTTTATGCATTTCTCTCTCTATCTCTCTCTGTCTTTGATTTTAATCCCCTCTATGTGTTTGTCTGTGTTTTCTATTCTCAAAGACATTGTCATTGTCTCTGTCTGTCTTAGGAACGTAGAAACACGCTATGAGAATGTGAACCTTCAAAAGGAGCAGAAAGGCAGAGCTGAGTTTATCATCCCTCGGTACCACGAACTGGTGCCCATGCAAGAGGAAAAGAAGGCGAGTATTTGTGTGCGTTGGTAGGTGTATGTGTCCATGTGGTGCTATAAGAATGAGAAGTTTAAGGGATAAAAGGTTTAGAAGACTGGGATCAATCTCAACCTCTGCCCCTGTGGAGGACATTGTCCTTTAAAGTGAGTCTGTGTAACTTGTCTATGCAGAACAGTGGCCACTGTGACCAGAAGTGGCAATTAAACCTGCATTACTGAATTTCTGTGCACTTGGGGGCAGTGCAACAAGCTGTAAACACAACATTGACATGTTATATATCATCCTATTAAAGTTCGAAATGGCATGTTAGCGAACAGTTGCTTATTTAAACAACAGCAATAGTATCTCCTTCTAGCTCTGTTTAGTTCTTCATCAGCCTCTGAGGTAAATATCTGCCGCTTTAGCGGATAGATGCTCCAGCATGTTCACAAGCTAGTTGCTAACTCTGTGTGATGTTTGGTGCTGGGTGTACAGTGTGTTTATCTGAGCTGCCTGATGCTGCTGGAAATGAGGCTCATGGGAATAGCACAATGCAGACGTGTTAAGTTAAGTATGGTCATTCCAAGTATAGGCTTTAGCTACTACTAAAACTAATTATAAATTCAACTATTTTGAAAGGAGGAATACACATTCTTTCAAATATTAAATAATCTTGCTTTAATAAATATCAATAAACATGGCAGCCATCATTGCAATTTCATGTTCATGGAATTTATTTGGACAGCCCCACCTGAAAAGCCAGAACAAGAGGACTTTACCTACTATTTTACACATTCACCAGTCTTAGAACTAAAACAAACTGAGGAAATAGAAGTGGCAGGGAACTTTGAGAACCAGTTTGTAGGTTTATATGCAAATATTCATACATTCTATTTTATCAATCTTGCTGTCTTTAAGAGCACAAGATGTAATTCAGTTACAGTACACACAATCCCTTCTCCCTGACTATTACAGTGGACGACAGTATAGTAAAGCTATACTGACAGTTTTGTTCAGACTGCTTCAGAATGTTTTTTGATCTTTTATTTATCAATAAAACTTAATTACGAGAACTTTGAGAGTTATTATAACCACATTATGGATATTACTGCATCTTGTATACAACATTTGCTTGCATGTCCCTGCAGTTGCTGAAAGCCCTAACCTTCACGTGTTACCAATTTCTGCCTATTTTAACTTATATTTATGCTTTGACGTGTTTCAGGAGTATTTTAATGCCTAAGCAGGTATTATTTTTCTTTGGCAGTTTCTCCGCTTTATTCACTGCACTTTGACTCAGATAAATTCATAACACAATAGGATTTGAAAACTGCAGATTCACAGTGACTCATAATAGGGCACTGTGATTTACAGTGAGAACAGAGTAAGGGTAAGTACTTTGGATTTAATCTGGATTTATTCAAGTACTGTAGATTAAAGATGAAATGAGTCAAACCCCCTCATCCCTCTTTTATGCCAGTTCATCTGTTCACCGATAGAGGGCAGTAGAACATAAGCTTTAATCATAAACCGGCAACCACACACACACACACACACACAACACACCACACACACACACACACACACACACACGCACACACACACACACACACACACACACACACACACACTACAAACACACATTGATACATTGGAGCCGATTGAGTGGAAGGGAGTTACTCACCTGCATATGAACTTGAGTGTGCTGGCAGAGTAATGCTTTGTGATGCCTTACTTCTCTGGCCGGTGGGGTAGAGTGGGTGAGGCTGAGTCTGAAAAATGTGGGGCAGGATTTGTGGAGGGAGAGGTGAATGTATTCTTTCTGTCAAGGACTCCTACGCCTTCCTCTCTTCTCATCCTCTCTTTCCTTGAACATTTCGCACTGCTGCCTCTCCTCGATTTTAGGTTTTAGTTTGTGCGTAGTTTATTTTACATGTCATTTTAGTGTGTTTGTTGTAGCTCTATTTATATAATATATGGCTACTAAAATGAAAATATTTTCTAACGTACAATTTATGCTGTGACTTAGAATCACCAACTTTGCCTTCTGTGTATGCTTGTATGTGTGCACCATGCCATATTTGGACCCCCTACCATGATGGCTGCCCCTCCATCCATCATCATTAGTACCTGACAACACCTCAACTCACATGTATTCCCACACACACATACACTGACCAGATGGGTCATTACCCACAGCGGGGACACTCAGGACAAACACCTTTACTTCCTAGAGATCAGCAGACAGTCTGCTGCTAATGGCTTGGCTGTGCGTGTCCCATAGAGTTTAAGAGTCTGTGTGTAGGATTTTCCCATTAAATAGACATTCTGACATAGCAAGGGCAATGACTGAACAAACCACTTTAACAAACCATTATCGTGTGTATCTCTGCAATCAAAAACATAACAAATGGAGTTGTACCAATGCAATGCCTGATGTTACCCTGTAAGTATGAAGTTCACTGTCAGTTCATCTTTAAAATGAAGATGTTGTCATGGCCACAGCACTTGTTACTTTTAGAAGTGGGGAAGCAGTACCGGTCCCACAGGGGAAAATAAACAAAAATTGGCACAACTGTCTAACAGTGGATTTAGGATTATCTACCTTAAATATTAAGCATTCAAATGAGATATTTTGGTTGTACTTTCTGTACTGTTATTTTAATTATACTGTATTGGTATATGCATTTGTATTTTGTATTACATTGTTTCAGAGCTTGTAAAAAAAGGTGTAATTGTCACATACACAGTGAAATTCATCCTCTGCATTTAACCCATCCCTGAAGGGAGCAGTGGGCAGCCACTGTACAGCACCCGGGGACCAACTCCAGATTGCCATGTAGTGCCAGGTCAAACGGCACTGACTGGAAAACCTAGCTAACATGTTTTAAATGGTGGGGGAAACTGGAGCACCCAGATAAAACCCACGCAGACACGGGGAGAACATGCAAACTCCACACAGAAAGGCTGGGATGACTGGGGTTCAAACCCAGGACCTTCTTGCTGTGTGGTCACAGTGCTATCCACTAGGCCATTGTTGTTTTCAGAGCCTGTGGTTGTATATCATCATCAGTAAACGTGTTAAAAAAAAAGCTTTGTAGTTGTAGAAAAAAATTTATCTTAATATCTTACAGACAAAAACATGTATAACTTCAGTGTCTCAACTTTGAGGGCAGAATTTCTCAAAATAATTTCTACAATCAAATTTTTTTCCTACCCCGTCTGGGATTGCC